>NW_004443964.1:22382098-22441439 GCF_000243295.1 Trichechus manatus latirostris
GCGCCCCTTCCCCTCCCCCCGGGCCGACGCGGAAACGCCCGGCTTCCCGGCCTGGCCCGGGCCCCCTGCTTTCCCCCTGTCTGGGTCCCCCTTGGGCGGGGCAGGGCCAGCCGGGGAGGGGGCGCGGGGCCTTTGTTAGGGAGCCAGGCCCCAGCACCCCGGACAATAGAGACACCCTCCCGGACTCCTCTCCCCGGCTGGCCGGGGCTGTCGGCGGGTGGGGAAGGAAAGGGGCCGGGACGCGTCCCACTCTGCCCACTCTCTGGGGGTCGGGTTGTCCCGAACCGGCTCTGGCCTCCGGCGGCTCGGCTCTCCTCCCCCCAGTTGGTATGATGCAGCAGCAGTGCCGCAGGGACGGGGGAAGAGCCGAGGCCCGGCCTCCTACCCTCCCCAGTGCCCCTGGCTCATTTGTCAGTCCCCACCCCACTCTAGGCCGGCAGCTCCTCAAACTCGTACCCTCCACTGAGAGGGGCCCCGCACTTGGGGCGCTGTGTCTGAATCCTTTGGTGGGGGTTCCTGGACTTTGAGGCTCTTAGAGAGACTTCCGGGCTGGTCCTGAGGGAGGGAGGGTGGTTATCTAAAAGAAGAACAGGTAAGGGGAGTGCCCACTCCTGGCATGCCATCCCACGGGGCCACCCCCCTCTTGCTCACAGTGGCTAGAAATGCCCCTTAGCGCTAGGCTTCAGCGGGCTCTGCTCCTCTCCGGTAGTGGCAGGCTTATTTTAAGGGAAGGCAGAGTGGGGTGAAGGTTGTAGAGGCCTAGGGCCATTTCTACTTCTGGTAGCAGTACCCCCCCAAGTGGACATCCTGGCTGAAAGCAGAGGTGACTCTGAGGAGAGCCTTTAGGGAAGGGAGGGTGTATTTAGGAGTCTGTGCAGTTCTTTGCCACACCCTGTGGGTTTGCTTTGAGGCCTTAGAGTTCCTTCTCCTCCCCCTGCTGCATTGCACCATGGGTATCAAAGAGGGGTTTGAGTTTTGGGGACCTAGGGTGAGCTGCTGCCTCCTATAGAGCCAGATCTGATTGGCAGTAGATAGAGTCCAGAGCCTAAGCTCAGGCCTGGGAAGGACTAGGCCACCTTTGGGTTTCTAAGCCTTGGAGGACCATCCAGAATTAGTGAGCCTGGGCCTTGGGGAAGGAGAGATCTTGGTGCCAGGATTAAGCTATGGGCTTAGGTGGGAGGGGAGGTGGCAACCTTCAGAGATACCTTGGACTCATACCAACACCCCCACCCCCATGTGTACAGCCGTGTTGCCACCCGCTGTGCTATGAACAGTCAGAGTGCCGTCTCCACAAGAGTTTACAAATGAAAATGGAGGAAATGTCTTTGTCTGGCCTGGATAACAGCAAACTAGAGGTGAGGGCTCCCCCACGTGTGCCTCTAGTTTTTTCTCTTGATGTCTCTATGTTGCTATACCTGGCATCCACACCAAAGAGGAATTTGGGTAGTCAGCTTTGTTTCTTAAAGGGAATAGCCAGCCGAAAAGGCCCAAGGATCCATGAAGAAGAAAGAATACAAAGTCAAGATGGGGAAAATAGCAAAGAAAGCATTATTTTTGGCCAGGGTGAGGTGGCAGGAGATTTAGTTAGTGAGAGTCACAATTAGTCCAGGGGGCTGTGATTTTCGTGACCGCGGATGTTCTCCCCTGGGGCCCAGGCCATCGCTCAGGAGATATACGCGGACCTGGTCGAGGATTCTTGTTTGGGATTCTGCT
Organism: Trichechus manatus latirostris; assembly: GCF_000243295.1. NCBI lineage: Eukaryota > Metazoa > Chordata > Mammalia > Sirenia > Trichechidae > Trichechus > Trichechus manatus. The sequence continues at coordinate 22,383,812 of NW_004443964.1, forward strand.
TTGAGGTACACCGGGCTGTCAAGTGTGGATACTTCTTCCTGGATGACACGGACCCTGAGAGCATGAAGGATTTTGGTGAGCTTCCCAGTCAAAGGAGAGTAGTTAGCCTTGCCCTGGGAGTGCTGGAGCTTCCTTCTCTGGATGCTGCACTAGATGTAGAACCTGGAGCTTAGACGGGGTATTTGAAGAGGTCATGGGGCCACGGGTGGGGACAAGGGGGGAGGCTCCCCTGCCCACCCTGATCGCCACGCCTCTCCTGTCCCCAGAGATCGTGGACCAGCCAGGGTTGGACATCTTTGGACAGGTTTTCAACCAGTGGAAGAGCAAGGAGTGCGTTTGCCCCAATTGTAGCCGCAGCATTGCTGCCTCCCGCTTTGCTCCCCATCTGGAGAAGTGCCTGGGAATGGGTCGGAACAGCAGCCGCATCGCCAACCGCCGGTGAGGGTCCCTCTCCCTGCTCGAACCACAGCTGCTTCTCTTACGCGGTCTGCACTATGATGTGGTCCCTGGGGGCTTTTGTAGGCTACAGAGTGTGGGGTTGTACTTGGCCCTAAATGCTCTACTCTACCTTTAACAGCAGGGGCAAAGAGGCAGTTGCCTTGACCCTTTTCCCTTCCCTACCCTTGGCAGGATTGCCAGTAGCAACAACATGAACAAGTCTGAGAGTGACCAAGAGGATAACGATGACATCAATGACAACGACTGGTCCTATGGCTCAGAGAAGAAAGGTGTTTGGGGATCAGGGGGATCTTGGCGGGCTTTGATGGTGAGGCGGGCAAGCAGAGATTGGGTATACAGTGGCCATAAGTTGTTTTCTTGAATAACGGGAGGAAGACTGAGTTTTGCACTTTTTTTTATATAGCTTTAAGATTAGAAACTGAAGGTAATCCTGTGCTTTATCCTTTTGTCCCACACAGCTAAGAAGAGAAAATCAGACAAGGTGAGAGCTGGGGCAAGCATAAGGGAAATTTGGGCGAAGGACAGATACCCTCCCCTTTGGGCAGGGAGTCCTCTCAAGGGTGTCTTGATTCAGGTCTGAGGTCATTGAGGGCCTCTCTTGGTTCGGGAAGAGGGTGTCTGTGGTGGGCAGAGGGCAACAGGCCTGGGGGGAGGGGTAGGAATATGGGTAGACTGATTTTACTGGGGGAGGAAGAGGAGGAATTTGAGGATGTTTCTTTGTCAAATCTTTTTTCCTTCCCTGGGTTCTCGGCTCCCCCTTATCGTTACCCTTTCCCCAAAGCTATGGTATCTCCCATTCCAGAACCCCAATTCCCCTCGAAGATCCAAGTCTTTAAAACACAAAAATGGTAAGTGGGCTAGAAAAACGGGAGTGCTTCAAGCTGTATTTTCTGGGACTCATTGCTGGAGGGTGGAGGTGGGGGCCTGGGGGAACAGGGGTATTGAGGGAGGGCCTGTGATCCTTCTGTCACCCCCACTTCCTCTCTGGTTATTTTCAGGGTTCTCTGTCTGTACCTCTGCATCAAACACCCTTCCCCTTCTTTTTTCTTCTTCAGGGGAACTTAGCAATTCGGATCCTTTTAAGGTGAGTAGAGGCTGTTCTTCTTAGATTCTTTCTCATTCTCCTTGTTGGGATTTGGACCAGTGGGGAAGCGAACTCTTTGTTAGGGGATCAGAATGCTGACAGCCAGAAGCGCTAGATGGGGTGATTTAAGTCTTACGTATTTATGTTCTTCGTGGGCCCACCCCCTACCCATATGCAGGTGGGATAGAAAAGATCACTTGGAAAACTACTAGGTAATCCTGAAGGCTTCTCACTTAGAAAGGAATGAAAGAGACTGATTGTCTACTCCCACCACTATTTCCTGTGCCTCTTCTCTAACCTACACCTCTGGTTCTCCCTCAGTATAACAACTCAACTGGGATCAGCTATGAAACCCTGGGGCCGGAGGAGCTGCGTAGCCTGCTCACCACGGTGAGGGACCAGGGAAGGGGAGGCCCTTGGGAGTGGGCTGGAGCCCCAGGCAATGGTCAAGGCCCTGGAGGAGGCTGGTGACGTAGCAATCAGGGCCATACAGTTCCCTCTCTGGAATTAGGTTTCTGGCCAGTAGTGGTCTGGGACCATCTGTTCTGGACACCTGGGGGCTGCTTCTGCTTGTGCAGTCTAGCGTTCGTACAGAAGGGAATATCTAGTTTCTAGAGTAGGTTCTCCTCCATCCCTCCTTTCAGCTTATATTCCTCTTCCAGCAATGTGGGGTGATTTCTGAACACACCAAGAAGATGTGCACAAGGTGAGCACAGAACCTAGAAAGGGGGCCAGGGGGCCTTCTGCACACTCACCCTGGGCATGCACCGAGAGTCCCCCTGGACTTGAGCAGTGGGACTCCTCTCCCCCTCCCTTCCTCTTCTGGTCAGGCCTTAGGCCACCATCTGGGGGCTCTTCATTCATCCCTTCCCTGTGGCCATTCTTCCTGCCTCTGCTGAGGGGAAGGGCTGCACCTGAGTTCCTCAGATACTCCCCTGCTTGCTAGGGTCTGAACATTCTCTCCCCTCTAGGTCCCTACGCTGCCCCCAGCACACAGATGAGCAGCGGAGAGCTGTGCGGATTTATTTCCTCGGGTCCTCAGCGTAAGTGATCCTCCAACAAGGGCTGGGGGTTGTGGGTTGGGATGCTGATCAGGATCCCTGAAGCCATTCTCTGGTTTCTCCCCTTTCCAGCGTCCTTCCAGAGGTTGAGAGCTCGCTGGATAACGACAGCTTTGACATGACGGACAGCCAGGCCCTGATCAGCCGGCTTCAGTGGGACGGCTCCTCTGACCTCTCACCTTCTGATTCAGGCTCCTCCAAGACGAGTGAGAATCAGGGATGGGGTCTAGGTATGTGAGATAGCTGAGCCTCTGACTGAAGGGGTGGGAGCACCTCCTCTTCTGCCATAGTCCTACCTCTGAGGCTCATCCCTTGTGCCTCTTCCTCTTCAGGTACCAACAGCTCCGAGTCACGGAAAACCAAGAAAAAGAAATCCCATCTGAGCCTGGTAGGGACTGCCTCCGGCCTGGGCTCTAACAAGAAAAAGAAGCCAAAGCCACCGGCACCCCCAACGCCCAGCATCTATGATGACATCAACTGACTTGGGTGCAAAGGATAGCCTTTGGCTGAGCAGAGCCCTCTCTCCCAACCCCCACCCAGGTGGCAGAGCCTGGCAAATGGACGGCTGCTGGGGGTTTGGGCTTGGGAAGCTTGGTGGGCCAGGCGGGCAGAGGATCCAATTACGCACCCCTGGGGGGTGGCAGGGTCCTCTGCAATGGAGCACGGACCCTCGGCGTGCAGGACTCAGACCTGGACATATTATGCCTTGGACATAAGTTTGGTGGGGAGACAGTTTTCCTATTTATTCTGTGAGTTACTGGATGTCCAGCCAGGCCAGGGGCCTGGCTTGGGCACAGTGCCAGGGCACTGCCTGCCCCCCACCCCAGGAACTGGACTACGCCCTGCTGAGGGGCACTGTGGCTACCTGGGAGGCTGTGGGTTGGAAGCTGAGCCTGGAGGGGGCTTCCCCCAGCTGCCCTCAGCAATGTGAATGGGTCCGGTGCTTGGAGCTGAGGGGCAGGGCTGGGCCGTGTCCTGTCTGCAGAATCCTATCAGATGCCCCCATTTCTAGGGGTAGGCAGGCACAGAGCGCTGTCTGCTGAGGTAGGCGTCTAGAACTGCCGCCACCTTCCCTGCCCCTTACAGGGGCAGCCCTTTCCCCTCAGTCCCCATGGGCCTCCTTGGCAGGAGGAGCTGTCCTTGTGTTGTTGGGTGCCAGGAAAGGGCCTCCAGCCTCTGCAGCTTCAAGGAATGGGAAAGGGGAGGGTAGAAAAAGGGAGCTGTGTATCAAAATTACTCCCCACCCTACCTTTCTTCCCTGCCCCAGGGCTGGTGAGGAGTGGGGCCCCAAGGTGAGAGGGAACGGTGCTGCTTTATTTGAAATGTTTTCTTACCTCATTCCCTGCCCCAGGAAGGGGCCCAGCCTCGCCCTCCTGGGGTGGCCCCATGTTCCTCCTGCCTACCCTGCCCTACTGGGGCAGCCCAAGTTCCCAGCTGCTGCTTGCTACCCCCTCTTCCACTTGATCAGCTTCAGTTCCTCTCTCCACGCTCCTGCCTCCGAAGCCTGCCCTCTTTCCCCTTCCTTGGCCGCTTTTAAGTTATTTATTCTGTACTTGTGGTTTGGGGCTCTGAGGAAATCCTGACCTTGTGCCTCCCCCCATTTGCTTAGGAGTAGGGTGGGAAGAGAGGGTACTCTCTGTGTTCTGGGTTGTTAGTGGAGGGGGCAGGGATGTCATGCCTAGGCATTGCCCCTCTGTGGGACTGTCATGCCAGTGTGCCCACCTGCCTGGTCGACATGCTGAGATGTACTATCCCACCTGTAGTGGGCACCACCACTCCAGGAGCCGAGCTGGAGGACCTCAGTCTGGGCTGGGAGCAGAGCTGACTGACAGGGTTGGAGTTAGTGACCCTGAGCCAGGTTCGTTGGCACTTGCTGGACATGTCCCCTGTCCTCCTCCCAGGAGGAGCCACCCCACATTGGGTAGCTAGTACCCAGGGCTGGTTGGACTAGAGAGTTAAGGGAACAACAGAGATGGGGCTGCAAGACCCTGTCTGGAACCCCAATCTCCCCCTGGGGTGGTTCTAATTGTGGCTGATGCCTGGTTACAAATTGGTTTTTAACCCAAGAATTGTGATTATTTTTTAAAACGCCAAGCAAATTTTGGCAGGAGTTAGGATACATCCTGGGGCCTGGGCTCCTCTGCTCTTGACCCGTCATAGCCTTCTCCCTTTAAGAGGAAGCCAGAGGGAAAGTCAGCAAGCCTCCAGCCTGCTTCCAAGTGAAGTCTTGGGAGTAGGTTGAAGGTGGAGGGAGGAAGGCTGGGGGGGCCACTCTCCTTTCTGAGAGGCAGCTGCAGCTCAGGTCCTAATATATCCTTTTCCCCTGGCCTCTCCCTTTCCCCATTCTGGCTGGAGGACGGAGAAGTGGGAAGTAGTTTCGGAACTGGTTTGTCCACATCAACTTCCCCATTGTTCCTTGGCCCACCCTCAGGGCAGAGCCCCCTGCCCAGGCTGGGTAAGAGATGGGCTTGGTCCAGCAGGGACCCTGAGGGAACAACCCCCTTTCCTTTTGGGGAGAGCGCCCCCCTACCATGTAGTTGAACAGGGGCTAGGAGCTCCCCACTCCCCTCCCTCTTAACAGCAGGCTGTGTGGGTTTCAATTCCCATCCTTCCCACCCCAGCTAGGTGTGTCCACCCTGTATCCTATCATGTGTCTTGAGTGTGTGTGGGGGGGTTCTGTACTGATTTCCATGGCCGGTGGCTTTTCCTTCCATGCATCACTCCCCCCCGCATGCCCAGGGGCCACCTGCCTGGCATTACCGCATGCTGGGGTCATTGGGGGAGGGGGGTGGGGCTCACGCTATCCTGTGGTCTTGAGATTTTTATTTTTGCATATGTAATCCATCCTGTACAGGTAGCTAACTTTGTAAACGCTGTGTATCCCCCGCCCCCATGGCTGCTGGTGTAAATAAACTGCATCTCCCATTGGTAGCCCGGCCTACCCACCCTCATTACCCATGTTACTGGGGGTAGAGCAAAGCCATTTTCTTACTATCACAGAAGGAGGCTCCACAGCCACAAAATGGAACTTTATTCAATCACAGACACTGGCCCTCCATCCAAGAGCCCCGGAGGCAAGGGCCTGGGGCCCAGTGCTCCATATGGAGCTCGTCCTTGGAGCTGGGCAGGGTAGGACACTGGCTGAGGGCCAGTGCTGTCTTGCTTACAGCCTTAGGCCTAGGGTAGCAGCAGCTGTGGCCTGGCTTCTCCCAATGCTGGGGGCTTGGCTTTGTGCCCCAATCCCCTTCCTAACTGGGCTCTATAAAGGATTATTAAAAAAAAAAAGAAAAGTGTTTAAAAACTGAGAACACTGGAAACTGTCCAGAACCTGGAGAACACCCTATTCCTGCTACAGGGGTGGAAGAAGAAGGTGGGGACGGCTAGGTGCCTGTAGGGAAAGCGGGCACAATCCTCATTCCTGCCTGTGTCATTTTAGTCTCAAAAGATCGATAACTATGGAATCGAAGGATACTCCAGGCTCCCTACAAAAGTATGCTGGGGCATGCTAAGCTGCCCTGGCAGGCAGCCCTGGGGGCGGGGGAGCAGACATGCAGGACACTGGGGAAAGGTACGGCCGCAGCTGGGAGGGAATCCTTAGAGCCCAGCCTCCCCAATGAGCTGGGCCATCGGCTCTGAACTGCTTTAAGACCCTAAAAAGTGAGGGAAGATGATGTCCTTGTTTCTACCTGAGTTGTGCTTGCACAGAGGGGTATCTGTACCCTCGTGGACATAAAGAAGAGGTGCCACACCTGCCTCCTGTGTCCTATGGAGGGAGCACCCACAACCTTTCCACCCCCCACTCCCAGGCCCTTGGGCACAGCTCTGGCCAGGAAAGGGGGGAGGCCACAGAGGAGGAAGACCATGCCTTTCATTTTCTCCCTATGTCCTTATCGTCCATACATCCCAAATACTAGGAAGCTGAAGAAGACCGTGACTCCCACCAGGGAGACAGTGGCAGGTGCTGTGAAGAACTGGCGGTAATTGATACGGAAGTACCAGACAACACTCAACAGAACCACAAACACAGGCACCATGAGGCTGCCCACGTTGACGCCGAGGCTGGGTGGCTCAGTGGTGGAGGGGGCCAGGGAGGCTGAGGGGCCTGGAACAGCTGACCCTGGGGGTGAGCGGTGGCAGTGAATTACACAGTTGTCAGTAATGTTCAGGGAACGCAGTGTGCGGGCTGGGTCCTGCAGCAAGCGGCCCTGGTAGATCAGTTTCATCTGGCTCTCCTGTCCAGGGAAGTATTTGCTATAAGAATGAAAGAGAGAGAGGGAAAGACAGGGCGAGGATGAGAAGGCCAACTAGCCTGGACCAACAAAGCACAGGGCAGTGGGGGAAAACGAGTGGATTTCTAAGGCAGTAAGTACCTTGCCCACCCTTGGTAGAGGCTGAACCTGACACTTCCCTGCTGCTCCTGCCAGCTTTGTCAGAGGTGACCAAGGGCTGGGGGACATGGGGTACAACGGCTTCCCGCCTTCCAGTCCACTCACCTCTTTAGGGCACCCACAGTATCCTCTGGCCTGGCCACAGCCAGCTCCTCAGTGTCATTAAGGAATTTGAGCCGTACATTGATGAGGCCGGGGCTAGGAGGGAGGCAGGTGCTATCCTCAGATCTCAGGGGGCTCTCTGGGCTGCCGCTCTCTGGGCCTGCTTGTCTTTTGGGCAGGCCTTGAATGTCCAGCAGATGCTCAAGGCTGGGCTCAACACCACCCCCAGCTCCAGGCTCCCCTGTGGAGTCTCCTCCACCTTCGCCAGCCTCTTCAGCCTTCTCGTCATTACCCTCTGATGAATGAGGGAGTTCAGTTGGCTCTGGGGTGCCTTGGCTTGCCATCAGATGGTCCACATGCCCCAGGTGGAGGACAGAGGTGTCACCTGCTGACACAATAGTGCCCAGGAGCTGGTTGTTACTGCTGTCTGCTACATAGGTAGAAAGCCAAGCTAGGACCAAGGCTAGAATCAGTACCACCACACCTGCCACCACCGTCACCTCATTACCCACACCCTCAATGAGTGTGACATCAGAGAGCTCCATGGTCTGGCTGCTGACTGGATCCACACTGCAGGAACAAAGGGGGACAACATCAGTGGGGCCTGTGAGGTTGCAACCAGGTTTCTAGTTTGTTTAGATTCTAACTGATCCAGCCCTGAAGGAAAATGGGAGTTCAGTGTCCTGTAGAAGGGGAGACAAACCTTCCTAACTCTGGACTCCCAACCTAAAGCTAAGGACTTACCCTTTGCCTCTATTGTGAAACTCTAGCTTTCAGATTCCACGCCCTTCCTCTCTCACATCCCAACCCCCCAACAAGCATGGATGGTCAGGAAAACCGCATAGCCTTGCTGTTGCTGTTGCTACTGTTTGTTGTTTCGGTAGGTAGGAAAAAATTTTTATTTCTTTGAACCCTCAGTTTCTCTAGGATTTCTATCACTAGCACAAGCAAATATGCCCCCTGAGCAGCCTCCACGGTGGCTTCAGGAAGACCAAAAAGCCTAGAATATTTTATTTTGCAGCCCTTTTAGAGGCATAGTGCAGCCATCCTTGCAAGATTGTCTCATTTGAACCCTGTCTCATTCATGGTCACAGTGCCAGGTCCAAATGTCAAGAGCCAAAGAAAATTATCACCAAAAGCAGAATCAGACCACTCAAAGGAACAACTCTGTAGGGGCCATCAGCAGACATTATATCTGCCTCCTCTGAAACCCTTCTGGCAAGCCTGGCGGAGCCAAATAGAATGGGCACCAGAAATGCCACCCTCCTTGGTCACCATGGGCTCACAACTGCAAAATGACTACCCAAGTGGAACTACCCAAGCTCTCACAATCCATATCTCAATCTCCCTTCTTGTACTGGGAAGGTTTTCCCTTGGCACGTTCTTAGAAAAGTTGGAAGGATCTCAGCTTGCTCCTTGGAGTACCTACTCTTTCCCTTGGAGAATGTGCTGGTTTCACAGCTGTCCCTGAGCCAATCCAGCCTGGTAATTATCATTATCAGACTATTCTCACAGCACCTACAAAACTTTACTATACTTATCTACCTGCCCATCTCCCACCACTAGATTCCTGGAAGACAAGGATCATATGTATTTCCTCTTTGTACCATAATGCCCAGCATAATGCCATAGTAGTTGTTCAAGGGAATATTTGCAGAACAAATCAACATCTGAATAGTTTCCAAATCCTTATTTAGCCCATCGGCCCTGGAGTCAGAAAAAACTAATTATAATCCCGGTCTTGTCTCCTACTAGCCATGTAACCTTGAACAACTGTTTTAGAGCCTCAGCCTCCTCGTCAGTAAAATGGAGTTAAAAAATAGTACCTACCTCATAAAATTATTTTGAAGATGACGCGAAATCATCGAAGCAAAATACTTAGCACAGTGCTTGGCACATTGCAATTGTTCAATAAAAAAATGGCAGCAATTACTTATCACTCCCACAAATAAACCCTGACGGTAAACAGGTTAGTAACATTAACCTCGATCTTCGGAAAAGGAAACTGCTGCGAAGAGGCGAAAACAACTGGCACAGACACAGTGCAACTTCTGGTGGAGGGGCCGGTCAGGACCCCAGCTCTCCCGCCTCAGAGGCCTTTGCTCGCTCCGCAGCCTGTGAGCGACCCTGACCGCGAGGTGACGAGGGGTCCCCGGCCTTTCTTTTTTTTGCGGCGAGGGCTCCGCGTTTGGGGGGCCCTATTCCCGCGGCGCTGGAAAGGGATCCGTGAGTCCACCCGAGCCGAAGGACTGTCGGGTCCCAGTAACTGCGCCCAAGCCCAGCTCTCCCAGCCCGTGAGGGGTAGTAGGGTCAGGTGAGGGGGGTCACAAACCATGCACACCCCTCAGTCTTCGGGGCGGGGCTGGTGGGCTGGGGGCGGGGCTTGAGGACGCGGGGTGTCATGGGAAATTAAAGGGGGCTGAGATCGGTACCTGGCCTGGGTTGGGAAGGAGGTCCTCACCTGAAACGGCCAGACTAAGTGTTTTGACTTCGTCGGGACGACCCCTGGACTCGCTTTTCCGTAGTGATCGGTCAGGGGCCCGGAAAGGGGCTGGCAATCACCGATTCTGTCCAGGGTCCGGTCTTCCGGCTTATCCCGGAAGCTGTTATAACCAGAGACAGGAAGTCCCGCCTCCGCGCCTTGCACTGATGACGCAGGGTTACGTAAGGCGGGCTGACGTAAACGTATTCTTTAAATAAAAGGGACAGGTTTCTCAGCGGAAGGAGGGGCGGAGTCATTGTTGGCGGGATCGGGGCCCTCCCGGGGCGGGGCCACGCCTGGTGGGCGGGGCCTTAGTTGGCCCAGGGGTGAGAGGCGTGGCCAGTCGAGGAGGAGCGAGTTGGGAGAGGTGCTTGGGAAAGGGGCTAGGGTTCGCTGCTGGAAGGCTGAGCGGGCTGGCGCTACGGAGGAGGAGCAAGGCTTCCTTCTCCCTTGCCCTGTTCTTCCGGCCTTGCTCCCAGCTTCCCAGGCTGATTTGTGTCCATTACTGCTCTGCAACGCACACTAAGCTCCGGGTTAGCGGGATGTGTAAGGACTGGTTTCTCTGACCTACAAGAGCTGAGTACAGGCCTAGTACAGGAGACGGACAGGAGACAATTTAGCTAGAATTCAGTGCTCCAAGAGTGCGGCCCCAAGTAGTATGGGACCGTGATAATTAGGCGGGAAAGCATTTCACTTGAAAGGCTTTTGACGAGGGCAGTGACGCTTCAGCCCCCACACGGGTCCCCTAAGGCACAGATTCAGCACAGGCTTGGTGCAGAAGAACAGGAGAGAGCTCCAAAAACACAGGGAAAAAAGTTCAGCTTCCAAAAACTTAGACTTTTGCAATTAAAAAATTCTGAAAACATACTGGGATTTGTTTTTGTTTTCTGTGAATTTTGGATTTAAGTATAAACGCACATGGGGCAAACACGTAAGCGAAAAGGTCGGCGGTTTTCATCAATTGAACATACCAGCGCCCAGATTAAGAAATAGAAAATTACCCTAGAACTTCCCTTCCAGTCTGCTTCCAGCCACTAACCTCCGCTGAATAACCACTTCTGATTTCTGTCACCATAGATTAATTCTCCCTGTTTTTGTACTTTGTATAAATGGAATCACACAATGTATACTCTTTGGTCTGGCTTCTTTTGATCAGCAGTATGTTTGTTAGAAGAAAAGTACTGTTTTAATTCCAGCATACATTTTGAGTGCTAAGGTTTAGTGTTTTTATTTTGAAGAACATGGCAAGGGGGCAGGGCATCATAGTCCAGTTAAACAGAATTTTGAAGAATGAGTAGAGATTTACCAAGCAGAGTTCCAGAGAGAACAGCAGAACAGATGCAAGGGCTCTCAAATATTTGTTGAGTGAATAAATAAACGACTGAGTTGAACCACTGTTAATGCTTTAGTATAATAATAGCCACCATGTGTATTAAGAGGTTACTGTTATCTCATGGTGCCCTATGAGGCAGCTATTATTATGCCCAATTACAGTATGGAAACTGTCTAAATTATACAGTTAGTGGTATAGCTAAAGTCACCCAGATCTTTTTTATACATATGTATATACGTATGGTGGCCCAACAGTTAAGCACTCAACTGCTAATCTAAAGATTAACAGCTTGACCCCACCTAGTAGCTCCGTGGAGAGAGACCCGGCAGCCTGCTCCTGTAAAGACAGTTGTTGTTGTGTGCTGTCCAGTCGATTCTGACTCATAGGGACCCTATAGGACAGAGGGGAATTGCCCCATAGAGTTTCATAGGCTGTAATCTTTATGGGAGCAGGTCGCCAAGGTCTTTTCTCCTGAGGAGCAGCTGGTGGATTCAAACCATTGACCTTTCAGTTAGCAGCTGAGCGCTTAACCACTGCACCACCAAACCTATAGGGAAGTTCTGTCACATGGGGTCAGTATAAGTCGAAATTGACTGGACGGCACCTAACACCTGCAGCTTTGCTGAGTGTGTACAGTAAAAGGACAAGATGCAGTGCAGTTAAAGGAGTTTTGAAAGAGCCTTTCAGGAGTGGGTTTTTGAGGGCGGAGGGATTACAAGAGAAAAGAAAAGTCTGCAGCTGGGACTATATCACTGCCCAACACTGGTCTCATTTAAATGTAACAACTAAAAACAAACAACGCAGTATATTTTAATGGATCATAACTCCTTGGACATTTTTCATGATATAGTTAATGCAATGTTTATTTTTCCTAAACTATTGAATTTAGGTATTTTTATACCTTTGTGTGAAATGTGTGATGGCTACAGAATGGTGAATGAATACATTTCTAAATCCTGGATGCTGCCTTAACTTGATATGTCTGTAGTAAATCCATTTTATAAAATTAAAAAAAAAAAAGTGCCCCTTTCCTAACCACTAGATTTTCATGTTTGCAAAGTTGATAGGCAAAAGGGTGTCATTTCTCTCTTAATTTGCATTCATTTGATTACTAGTAAGTTTGCACATTTTAAATGTTTCATTGACCATTTTGTAAATTATTTGTATGTGCCCTTTGCCCTTTCTTCCCTTAAATTTTTTTTTTAATTTTGCAAGAATCCATAGAAACCCTTTGCTAAGAAATTCAAATACAGCCCCAAGGCCTAGTCCCTCTCCCCTTCCCAGAGGGAAATTTTGGGAAACAAACCTTCCAGGCTTTTTTCTATTCATCGACAGTCATGTAGTTTTGTTTGCTGTACATACTGTATTCCAACCTACTTTTTTTCTCCTTAACAACAGTCTTGGCGATCTTTTCAAGTCAATCCACATGCTGGCCACTTGGAGTCCCTCCTCAGTTCTCTCCTGCTGTGGGTACTGCCTTCTGTAAGGGCTGAATTGTATTCTGTGAGTATGGATTTGTTTAATCACCTCCCACATTTTGGGTTGTTCTGTTTTCTACTGTTGCAAGCAATGCTGTGATGAATATACCCACGTTGTGAACTGGGGAGCAATTTTTAAAGAGACTGCCAAATTGCCCGCCAAACAGGCAATTCCTTTCCACCAACAGGATTTGCAAGTACTTATTTCTCCATATCTTATGGGCACTGAATATTATCAATCTGGCACTGAATATTAACAATCTTTAAACATTTTTCCAATCTAGTGGGTGAATAATATCTCATTGTTGTTTTAGTTTGCATTTCCCTCATGGCTGATGAGGTTGACCACCATCATTCATTGATTTGACAAATATTTGAGTGTCCACACTCTGTGAGTCACTCTACCAGGCACAATGGTGAACACAATGGTGAACGAAACAGATGCTATCCTGTCTTCACAGATCAAGGAAACGAAATCTTTTAGCTGCAGATAGTTTTTATAACATTTGCCCTTTACTTGTGTTCATGATTTTTTTTTAAATAACCAAATTGACACTTTTCTGTAGCTGAATCTATTAGTCTTTTTTCTTTTATGCTTATTACCCTGGAAAATCTCCTATCCCAAAATAATATACATAATCACACATGACTTTTGTTTTTTTTTTAAACAGGTATATTGTTGTAGTTGTAAATATAAGGGAAAAGGCCCAGCTAGCTGGGGCCTGCCTGCTGTCAAGGTGTGGACAGCTGGCATCCTCCTTTCAGAGAAGCTTCCAGCCGGGGCCTAGGATTTGAGGAAGTTCCTTTCTTTTTTCAGGCCCTCTGGCTCTGTGAAGGAGCCCTGGTGGCACAGTGGTTAAGTGCTACAGCTGTTAACCAAAAGGTCAGCAATTCGAATCCACTAGCCGTTCCTTGGAAACCCTATGAGGCAGTTCTACTCTGTCCTACAGGGTCGCTATGAGTTGGAATGGACTCCATGGCAACAGGTTTGGGGTTTTTTGTTTTTTGGTTTTTTATTTTTGCTCTGTGAAATTAAATCAAAAACCCTATCCTGCAAGAAGTTGCTGCCTTGCCAAACAAGGTAAAAGACTGCCTTTGCATGCAGGTGAAAGGAAATCTCCATAGATAGGAGACTCCACAGAGGAGAAAGGGCAGGGCAATGGCTGCAGGAGGTGGACCCCAGGCCTCCTGACCTGTCTCTACCATGTGACTCAATTGGTAATGGCTGTGCAGAGCCCAGGGTCACCAGCAAAAAGACAGGAGAACAGGCTGCTGGGAGCCTTTCCCCAGTTCTCTCCTGTGGTGGGTAGTACAGGCTCTGGGTCTATAAGGGACTTTGGGACCTATTATTATCTGTGTTGCTCCTATAACCTTTTTCCTATCACCAGAGTTAAGAGTTGCTCAGTGCAGAGAACTTGGAAGAGCACAAAGGGGGGAAAACAACTATGGAGTGGTAGGTTTCTCCATCACATTTAAATCCAACAACATCTATGCTTTGGATCTGTGCACACATCATTTATGTGCATTTGTTGAAACTGGGTTCCTTGAAATCTTCTTCTTAAAGATGAATGGTAGTATTTTTAACTCTGGAACCAGAGGAGCAAGTGAGAGAAAGAGGGTATGGCTGGTGGCTGGTCCACCTGTTATGGGGTCTCAGGGACCATGAGCCTGGTGACCACTGTTTAAGAGACCATTCATCACTTGCGGGACACAACCATAAATGGTCCCAGCCTCAAGCATTTCCTCCTCCCTCAACAACCATTTACTGAAATGCCTGTTTAAGGAAGACAGTCCCAGTCTCAGAAACAGACACAGCCACTTAACTTAAGTAAGTACACTACTAAGCAGAGACAGTACTATTTGAGCTGAGTCTTGAGGGTCAAATCAGCCTTGTCCAGGCCAAAAAATGTAGGAAGGGTATACCAAACAGAGGAAACAGCACATGCAAATGCCTGGAAGCAAAGGAGAGCAGGTCAGATCCAGCAACCAGGAAACAGTTTCCTAAGACTGGAACCTCAGAAGGGAGAAGGTCAGGAGGCCAGAGAGTGGGGCAGGGTCCAGGGTCCAGAAGCTTTGTCTGCCTTGTTGAGGAGTTTGGATTTCAGCCTGAGGAGCCACTAAAGGGCATGATCAGAGCTGTGATTCCCAAAGATCATTCCACACCAGTCAGTGAAGTCCTCCTTGAAATGACAAAAGCAGGTCAGGCAGAGGCAGTGAAGGTAGATGCAGAGTTCACCACTCTTTAGGAGGCTGAACAGGTACACGGGTAGCAGGGGAAGAGGCAACAGGAATCACCAACTCCTGGCTGCAGACCTGGATGCAGGGGCCCTCCACTTAGCAGAGGAGGAGGAAGGTGGGCAAAGGCTGAGTCTGGGGATAGGCCAAGTCTGCAGACCTTCCCGTTGGAGAAAAGATCTGAAGCTCAGGGCAGGCTGGAGGTCAGCAGGTGACTCAGGGAACCAGCGGAGGAATGAGCTGGCCAGAGAACGCATTGGGAGGGCGGGAAAGCGCCAGAGAGACTGATCCTCTAGGGTTGGGGGTGGGGGCAGGTGGAGGGGGCAGAAGCTGTGGGCACAACCTGGCCGTGAGGCTCACTGGATGCATCCCTCCACACGCAGCAGCAGGTAGTCCCTGAGGCGTGGGGGCAGTGGGAGCTGGGTGGCAGCCTGGCGGCAACGGCCACCCAACTGAGCACGCACAGCCAGCCGGGCCAGGTGCTGCAGCCGCCTTGGCTGGTTCACCATGCACAGGGCCGAGCAGTAGAAGGCTTCGTGCTCCTAGGTCAGGAGTGAAACAGGGTTAGATGGCCCAGCACTTTTAACTCTTTGCCCTCCCACCTGGCGTGAGCCAGTAGCGGGGGGGTGGGGCCTGAGATTTTTGCAACATGCATCCACCTGGGTAACTGGTGCATCTCAAGACTCAGATTATGAGCCAGAGAGGTTCTACAGGGGTGATGGGGGCTGGGACCACACTGCAGGGCAGGGTCTTAGCTATGTCTGCACCCACCCTCACCCCAGAAAGGCTGACACAATGCCCGGTGTCACAGGTGACTGGACTGGTCAACGTCTGTGCTTGATGCAGATGAGAGAGGCTGGAGAGGGTTGTGGAATCAGAGGTCAGACTGAGCTGTTAGGGGGCTGGAGACTCTGGAACCCAGGGGATTCACTCCGCCCATCTTCCTGCAGCCCCACGGACCTCTTGCTCCCCCCAGGAAGCCCGTCCTGGAGGGATAGGCCTGTGGCTCATCTCTCTTCTCCAGATCCCCTGTAGGGCCCAGGAAAGAGCTCTGTACCTGGGGTGGTCATACCTGCCACAGTTCTGGAAGCACTGCCTCAACCCAGGTATCACAGGATGGAACACAAGGGTAGGCATTAAGCAGGACTTCCAGGGCCCGAGGGAAGGAGGCACACAGTTTCAGCATCTAGGAATCAAGAGAGGGTCTCAAGGCACCATGCCTGCCCCAACCAAGGGCAGACCCAAATCTAGCCTACCCCCCTCCCCCCCACCTCACACCCTAATTTGGGGGCTAAGGTCTGAGTCTCTCCTCATCCTTTTCCAAGCTTCACTCTACTCCAGCCTTCAAGTATGCTCCAGCCTCTTGGCCCCAGACAGTTTCCTTGGAGGTTCTTTCCTCCGGGGGACCTCCCTTCCCCCACAATACACATAGCACTCTGGACCTCCTCCCAAGATGGAGACAGACCTCTGGCAGCTGAGGGTGGGCTTTCAGTCCAAGTGTCTTGGACCTCTCTATTCCCAAGACAAGCTTTCCACCCACCTCAGGGCTCACAGTCTGGGCTCCGTAGTCCAAGAGCACTGCAAAGAGGACCTCAGGCTCCCAGTTGGGGGCGTCCTGGACGGCCTGTAGAGCGCAGTCCATGGGTGTGTGGCCCGCTCCATTGGGGACCTCAACGTGGGCCCCATGGCGCAGCAGCAGCTCGGCCAGGCCCCCGCAACCATTAGCACAGGCGTTGTGCAGTGGCGTGTGGCGCTTGCGGCCAGACACCCGAGCATCAGCACCGGCCTCCAGCAGCCGAAGCGCCACGGCTGCTTGCTGCCGGTCGCAGCCTGGGTCCTCGGCTGCCGCACATGCCGCATTTAGGGCGGTTTCGCCTTGGCTAGTGCGCAGGCCCACGTCAGCACCATGATTCAGGTAGAGGGTCACGTGCTCCTCTAGGCCGCGCGCAGCTGCCACGTGCAGGGGTGTAACCTCGCTCTCTTGCGCTGCCAGGTTCACTGTTGCTCCCGCCTCCAGCAGCAGTTTGGCACACCTAGGGGCAGGCGCAAGGCCCCAGGGCAAATCTTGAGGGTCCAAGGCCTGACCTGGGAACCCCTCAGCCTCCTTCTACAGGAAGCCTGCAGTCAGCCCCACCCCTTTTCTTCCCACCCCCTCGCATCGAGGGCCAGCCTGGTGTCTGTCATCAGAACCACAGAGGCCCACGACGGACAGCAGAGTTAGAAGGACCGTCGAAGTCACCAGGAGCACCTTGGGTTTTTCAGATGAAAAACTTCAGACCACAAAGGTCTCCGTGCAGCCAAGACACACAACAAGGTAGTGGCTGTGTCAGAATTAGAACTCACTGACCCGCACAGTCCCTCCCAGAGTCTAACCTAGCAACTCCAGAGGGGGAACCCCAAGGCCTGGTTCTGAGTCATTTGTCAGTGGTCTCCTAACATTTTGACGGTGCAGAACTTTGAAAACATATTAATATGTACTTTATGAAGCATGGAAAATTAAAGAGTATGAGCTACAAAGAATAATAAATAAAAAGAGACATTTTTCTTCCTGCCCCCAAAACTAGAAGACCATTCTTCTAGACCAGCCACACCCACTCAGGCAAGGGGAGGCCCTTGGGGACCCACCTACTCCACTTTCCCCCAAACAAAACTAAACAAACAAAACACAGGTTTGGGGAGCACATGGTTCACAGTCTTCTAGTTCCTGGAAAAATTATAGGTCTAAACACCGTTGCTGCAAATATGCATCATTATGCACTGCGGGGTAAACCACAGATGCAACAAACTAAATTAATAATGAGAAAATTAAACTAACAGTAATTTATAATTAAAAAGCCAGAAAGGCAGCCACTTGGAAACTCAGGAGCAACTCCCTCAACCCTGAGGAAGCCCTGATAAGCAGGTGTCCTTCCCCCAAATGGCCAGAATCCCAGCGCTCCTGCACTGCACAGGTTCAGTAGGTGCAGGTCCAGTAGATGCTTTGTTCAGTGGCCAACAGTTGGCAGCAGCCAGTCTTCCATAAATGACTGAATTTATTTTCTCAGTAAATTCTAATCATGGGCTAATTTTGGTTTCTGAATGCTAAATTTAAGTAACACTTTAAAACTCATTCAGTAGGGTTCTAGAAAGTGGCTGTTCTCACCTTCCTTAAAAGGATATAGAGTCTGTGGAAAGGTACATCACATGCACATAAGAGCCCAAGAAAGGGCTGGCAAATCTGGATCACTTCTAGGTCCATCACTGACCTAGCTGTAGCTGTGGACAGATCCCCAGCGGGTGGGCTGTGGAGTGTCTCCCAGGAATCGAGTCCTTACCACCGCCAGGTCTGTAGACCTAATTTGTGAGAGCGCAGATACCATCAAGCAGGGAGTTAACTTCAGAAAGTGGGAGAAGGAGATATGGGGCCTCATACTGAGGCTGGGAAACACCAGGATAGGTCTTTTTTGGTGCTCACCTCAAAACAGCTAGGAATTTGGCTACAGAAGATTCACAGGAAATAGGACGGTGCAGTTGGAACAGGGTTTTTCCAAAAAGCAGCTGGGCCTCTGCCTCCAGGGCCTAGCATATGTGACCTTGGACAAGTCCCTCAACTTTTCTGAGTCTCAGTTTTCTCATCCATAGCATGAGGCCTGTCTCCCCGGTTATTGCGGGAATACATGTATGTGAGGTGCTTCGGGACTACAGAGCTGCATATAGATGTTAAGTTCTCCCCTTCTCCTGGCCGTGTGAGTGGGACACACACACACACACGCACCCCACCCCCACCCCCCCACACACCTCCCCAACCATCTCATCCCCTGGGCACCTACTGCAAAGAATTGGGGGCTGTACAGAGGTGCAGGGGGGCAGTGCCCTCCTCGGACAGCACATTGGCCTTGGCGCCAAAGGTCAGCAGCAGCTGCACACAGTCAGACTGGGACCGGGCGCAGGCCTCGTGCAGGGCAGCCCAGCCCCCAGTGCGGGCATCCAGCTCAGCCCCCTGCCGGATCAGGTGGCGGGCGCAGTCGGTGTAGCCTCGGGCTGCAGCAATGGTGAGAGGTGACGTCTGCTTGGTCTTGGGGGTCATCACCCAGAACCCTGGAGAGAGCAGGCAGTGTTGGGATGGGGAGTGTGGCAGACCGGTGGGCAGGGCAGGGAGTGGGGATGCTGGTCTGTGGCCAGTGGCTAGCCTTTCCTCTGCAGTTTGCTGAGCGCAAACACTGTGCCAGGCCGTACCACAGAAAAGGGGTCCGAAAAGCCGTGCAATGGGAGGGTAAACTGGAATAGCCTTTTAGAACGCTTTGGCAATCTAACCATAGTGTGTGTGTCATAGGAAAAAAAAAATTAATTGCTCTTTAAAACCACAGAGAGCCAACGAAGAGGGGTAGATCCTTTAAGGAAACAGGGTCTTTGAGCTGCTAATAGAGTTGATGGCTCTTTTTGTTCACCTGGGCCCTCAGGCTTTGGGTGTGGAGGGAAGTTATTATACAGAGGAGGGCCTGGAGCCCAGCTTGTGAGTGGCCAAGGAGCAGAACTGGAGACGTTTGGAGATTGGAGTTTAAGCATACTCCTTGGGGTAATGGTGAGGGGTGGGAAGTGGGGAGAGAGTAGGAGGAGAGGGGAGAAAGAGCAGGGAGAGAGGCGGATCCATGTGACTGGTGTTATACCCCAAACCGTGGAAATAGTCAGGACTTGTTTAAAGGACATAGATGCCTAATGAAAACCAAACCCATTGCCATGATAGTGAATTGTAAATTGTTTGCATTGCAGCAAAGTAAATCCGGTCTTCCTAAATTTTGGGTAAAGCCTTGTTTTGTTTTGCTTTGTGTTTAGGTTTGAAATTAAGGAATAAGAGGTTGAGTTTCATTTGGGGGATGACTGACATACTGCAGGACAAGATCAGGATGCCAGGGGTGGGGTCACACCCAAACTGAACTGTTGGCAGCCAAGCAAGAATTTAGAGCCTGTAGTGACTGTGAGAGTCCCTGGGTGGTGTGAATGGTTAACGCTCTCAGTTGCTAACTGAAAGGTTGGAGGTTCGAGTCCACTCAGAGGCACCTCGGAAGAAAGGCTTAGTGATCTACTTCTGAAAAATCAGTCACTGAAAGCCCTATAGAGTACAGTTCTGCTCTGGCTACATGGAGTTGCCATGAGTCGAAATCGACTCCATGACAACTGGTTTAACTGGTTGGTGATTGTGAGACCATAAGTTCTTCCAAGGATTTTGAACCCCCAAATCCATGGCTGTGGTTCAGGCAATCTCCTATTGATCTAAAGAGCAGGGCTGCCTCAGTTGAGGTATTTGGTTTATATATAGAAACCTCTGGTTTCCTAAGGAAATCATCTGGCAAGTGCACAAAGATGTTTATCATATTGTTATTTAAAATAGTAAAAAAAAAAAGAACCCAGTCTACTTGGGGGTTAGTGAAATAAATCATGGCACATGCATACAGTAGAATTTATGCACCTATGTAAAATATTATGTGGGCTATATTTACTGAGATGGAAAGATGTTACATGAAAAATGCAGGTTATGTAACAGAAGGTGGAGTGTCTCATTCTATAAAAGAAAAATATTCATATGTGGATATCTGTATATATGCAGGAAAAATTTGTGTTAGAATATAACTGTGTTACTCTTAATAGGTGTGATTATTATTTTTATAGACAGAAAAAAACTCCTAATTCTGAAAAGACATAGAAACCACTAACTGACTCATCTCTGTTTAGGAAGGAGTAGAATGGGTGGTGGAGAGGGACAGTCCGGTCTATGGCTTGGAAGGGGGATGGCGCCTAGACTTTCCCCCTCCATTGCTCTCTCTCCCTCCTCTTCTGCCCCCACCTGGTGCTCCCTACCCTGTTCGGCTGACCAGGCCAGCTGGTTGCTCATGGTCTCCACAATCATGTTGGCAGCCTCTTCATCTTGGAACAGGGCTTGGACCTGCTGTAGGTCACCGGAGAACAGGGCATTGTGGACAGCTGGGTCACGGCAGGAACGGCGAGGCCTAGTGAGTCGGGCTCGGGGGCTGGGGGGGCACCTGCGGCTCCGGCACTGGTGGGCGACAGCCCGCCGCCTGTCCTCCCACTCCAGCCACTCTTGCTGTAGGCGGAGAGAGCGCAGCGTGGAGGAGGTGAAGGGGAAGGTCTCCCTCGCCATGGGGAGGGGCACAGGTATCTGGGCAGGGACACCTGGGCAGAGCCAGGTTCCCTAGGCCCAGCTACCACCCTTGTTCTGAGGAGCCACCCTGCCCCCTCACGCATGAGCCAGAGAGAGGAGCAGCTGAGGCTATAAATAGGCCCCTCTGCTGCTCCGGTAAACAGTTTGCCCAGAGTCATGATCCTGGTGCAGAGGTGCTGGGCCAACCCCCAGCCCAGGGCTAGGGCCAGCCTCTGTCTCTGCTAATACCCTCTGATTTGGCACCGGGCCCTCAGCTGAGGCCACCCCTGGACCCCAGAGTCCCCATCCTTCTACTTCTGTTGGAGGAGTATGTCTTGGTTGGCAAGGTGAGTGAAACAGTCATTCAGGGAGATAGGCAGGCCAAGGAAGAAGAGGCAGGGTCCTCCCACCGCTCTGGTGTTGGCTCACTCCAAGGGGAGAGGGCAGACCTCAGCCCAGGAAGTAAGGGAGGTAGAGAACAACTTCTCCAGGCATCCGTAGTAATATGTACAAGAGCTTTACAATATTCAAATCACATTCACATTCATGTTCACTGGGGTGAACATACTTCCCAGCTTGCCCAGGAAATCAATAATTTGGCTTGGACAGTAAATTACATGGTAAGGCTGTCTCACAGTTCAACACCTTTGAGATGGGTGGTCTTATCCCTCTTTTACAGAAGAGGAACTCAAGGCTTAACATGGTCAAATGACTCACTCAAGATCACACAGCTTGTGAGGGGTGGAGCCAAAACTAGGACCCCAGTCAGCCTGACCCCATAGGTGGCGCTCTTCCCTCCAGCTGCTGTGGCCATGTAGCAAAGACCTTTGTGAAAGCCCCGCTCCCTCATCCCCACGTGGACAGCATGGTCTCTAGAAACTACACTCTCTGATTCTTGAAAAACATTTTTTTTTTTTAATTACCCACATCCCTGCCTGAGGAGGGCCAAGGGTTGACTTCACGACTCTGGGGTCTCTGACCAAAGGGGCTGTGAAGCCACAAACCCATTCACCCTTAGGAGAAAGCAGCTTTGCTTCCAGGAGCCTCTAGGGGGAGGAATGCGTCCATGAAACAGCACCTGGCTGGGCCTGGGAACAGTTTGTGTGGCTGCCAAGCTGCAGAAAGGGAGGGAGGGTCAGCCCTTTGCCCTCAGAGGTTCTCCTAACCCAGGACCTCAGTCAATGTGCGAGCAGCTGACCTCTCTGTCACTGCCACTCAGGGTCTGTCTGTCAAGCCCAAGCCCATCCAGCTACAGGTCTTAGCTGGTCTGCCTCCTACAGCAATTCACTTCCTCCTCTCCCTGGCCCTGCAGCAGCCCCCAGCTCAGCTCTTTTTGACTTCCTCTTCTCCCTGGGTCCTGGGTCCCCTCATACAAGTTCTAGCTCCTGCTCTAACATTTTCAGCTACCATAGGAAGTTCAGACCCTTGAAATTTCTAACCTGGATCAAGCCAGCCTCCTACCTGGTGTTCCTTCTTTGGGCTGCACCCCTCTCTGCTGCACTGGCCAGAATGATCTGTCTAAAACAGATCATTCTCTTGCTAGAAAATGTCCACTGACTTCCGACTCCTACCCTCTCCAGCTAAGCCCCAATTCCTCTGCTTGGCTTCACTTTACAAAACATTCTCATTACAGCTCCTCACCATTCCCTCTCAGGGCCCTTCCCTCGGCTTGGAATTCCCTTCTGACTTATTCCTCAAAGTCCATTTCAGAGGTAGCCTGCTCTGTGGAGACATCCCTACGGCAACCCCAGCCCCCAGCCCCACCCGCCCGCATGGTTCTGGCCACTTCCCAGTGTGTGCTCCTGAAGGACTTCCCGTGCACTTGGTAGAACACTTATCCCAGTGGGCTCCAGAGCAGGACCTGAATTTATTCAGTTGTGTTTCTGGTCCTGGCACATAGTAGGTTGGGATGTGGTATTTAGGAGCACTTGGCTCATAGCAGGCCAGCCTCTTACGTGTAGTGCATTGAATGAAGGGCCCTATTCTCTTCCAGAACAAACACCCATCTGCCCAGCAGCCTGGGCTTTTTCTGCCCTTACCCAGCTGATCTTCTACTCTCTGCCTGGCCCCAGCTTCCTGATGGTATTCCCGGGTGGGGGATCCCAGAGGTGGGATTAGATCACGCCCAGCAAGGGCTTGGGACTGTTATGGATTGAACTGTGTCCCCCTAAAATATGTGTTGTAAATCCTAACCTCTGTGCCTGTGGTTATAATCTGATTTGGGAATGGGTTGTCTTTGTTATGCTAATGAACAGTGTTTGTGTAGGGTGTGTCTTGAGTCAATCTCTTTTGTGATATAAAAGAGATTAAACAAGCTAGCAGAACAGAGATGGGGGAAGAGAGATGCCAAGCCACATGAAGACCGCCCAGGAGCAGAAGCTCAGAAGAGACAAGGACCTTCCTCCGCAGCCAACAGAGAAAGCCTTTCCCTAGAGCTAGCACCCTGAATTCAGACTTCTAGCCTCCTAAACTGTGAGAAAATAAATTTGTTTGTTAAAGCCACCCACTTGTGGTATTTGTTATAGCAGCACTAGATAACTAAGAGATTCTCAGAGAAAGGCACCTCTATAAATGCAGCTGTGATTAACCCTGTTGGAACCTATTCGGTGTTTTAATTGCCGTGCCAACGGCCTGACCGAGAACCCACAGCTGAGTTCCCAGGGTTGGGAGACTCGCAAGGCAGGGTGGGTATCCTCTTTCTCCCTGAGGCACACAATAGTCATGGCTTGTGGGCCCACGGCTATGCTGACCTCCCCAGCATCTATCCTGCCTCCCTGCCACACAGGCCTGAAGGTGCTGACTATAGCTTAGTCCCCAGAGCTAGTGTGTTCTGTCTGTCTCCTCATCCTTAATGTTAGCATCCTGAAGGCAAAAAAAGGCCTTTATTTCAATCCACCCATGGGCCCATAGGGAGCCCAGAAGTTCTGATGGAGGAACAGTGCCTGGCAATTAGGTGTCCAGCCTGTCTTCTGGGAGCTCAGAGCCTGTGGGGCCAAGAAGCATAGCACGAGAATGCAGGACGTGAAGCAGTTGGGGATCCGTCAGGACCATGAGCAGCAGATACCAGGGCTCAGGGAGTCCAGAGTGGGGAAGAGCACTGCAGGCCAGAGGCACCGGGTGGTTTAGGTGCAGGAAGACCACACGGAGTAGATGGCTGTGGCCCAGATCTAAGCCACATAGGCAGAGCTGGGGAGTTAGCAGGGGTGGAAGAAGAGTGGGAGAAAAGTGCATGGTCTACTTAGGCAAGAAGACCAAATGGCAGTGGGAAGGGACAAGGCTGCTGGTTGAGTTAGCCCCTTCTTGATCCTGGCCTAGGAGCACAAAAGCCTCCTAGAAAAGGGCCCCACTACAATCAGCAACCAGCTGAGCATGGAGTTCTTAAAGCACTTGCTCACTTCAGCCTTAAGACTGGAATCCATGGCATCAGCTTCTCTTTGGGAAAATGTAGAGATTAATGCCTTCCTCCAGAGCAGTGCCAAGCCTACAGGAGGCCCCCAGCTCTTAGTTGCTTAGTGAACTCTAAAGCTGAGAGGCAAGGGAGGCTGGCAATCAAACTGGGATCTTTAGACCACCCCCTCCCCACCACCCATGAGTTGGGAGTTTTTCCCTTCTGCCCTTCATTCCAGATAGGAAAACAAGGTTGGCAACTTGGTATAATTAGACCTACTACACCCTATCCATGTCCCTTGTCCAACTTGGGTTTGAAAGGTGGTACAGAGAAGTTACAGCAATAAAGAAGTTGCTTGGCATCAAAATAACCCAAAGAATAACATAAATATCCACAAGTCTACACTGATATAAATAAATGATTAAACAACTAAATGAGGGAGAATAGACGAATCTCCCAAGCAGAATTCCAGATTGTTTATGTAGATATTCTACCCTTAAGGAGGTGGAGCATTAACCCCCAACTCAAGTGTGGGCTGCTCATAGCGCTTCTTCCCAAAGAGTACAATATGGAAAGGGGAGCAGGTAACTTTCCAGTGGAGAAACCTGGCAAACACTACCTCAGCCAGGGATCAAGGTCAACATCAAAAGTGATGTTGACAGTATGTATATACTTTGAGATGATGGCATGAGAATGGCACTTTATGGTCTTTTCCCCCAAAACCCACACCCGACTCTAATTATTAAGAAACATCAGACAAACTCCAATAGAGGGTGTCCCTACAATATGCCTGCCCAGTCCTCAAAACTGTCAAAGTCATCTAAAACAAAGTCTCAAGAGACTGCCACAGCCAAGAAGAGCCTAAAGAGACATGACGACTAAATGTGTGTGCTATCCTGGCTGGGGTCCTGGGACAGAAAAAGGACATCAGGGAACTGAGGAAATATAAATGAAGTATGGACTTGAGTTAATAATTATGTATCAACACCAGTCCGTTAATTGTGGCAAAGGTACCATACAAGTGTAAGATGTTAATAACAGGGAAAGTTGGGTATGGGGTATGTGGGAACTCTGTACTATCTTCTCGATTTTCTGCAAATCTAAAACTGTCTAAAATAAAAAGTTTATTAAAAAACAAAGAAAAGAAAAAAAGAGTTGCTTGGCTCTGCCCTGGTCTGGGCATCTGCCGGAGCCCCGATCTGGCCAAGTACCGCCGGCAGGGCAGACAGGACAACCAGCAGCAGCCGGGGCAGAAAGGAAGGGGAGGCAGTTGAGGAAGGGCTGCTTTATTTCAGAACACGGTACAACAGCCCACACCCCTGGCCCTGCACCTTTATGTAGGCAGCTACAGGCCTCAAGAGACAAAGCAGAGGCAAGTCTGAGTGTGTCCTTCCCAGGTCAGAGGGGCAGGTCGCCACTTCTGTGGTGTGGCTCCTCTCAGCTCCTCAGCTGTCCAGGGACTAGGGAGTAAAGGGATGAGGACGTGAGATCCAATCCCCTCTAAAGTCAAGATGAGGTGGGGAGAGTGACACTGGAGGTGACACATCTTCCCTGTTGGCAGAAGAAGGACTGATGCACCAGAGGGCTGGAAGGCTGGAGAGCCAACCTTAGGCCTGGTTCTGGAATGCCAACAGAAGACCCGAAGTGACGGCAGTGCAGAATCCCAGGGATGAAGACGTGCTCAGGGAAAGCATCCAGGGTGTAGCATCCACAGGGGCCCCATGCTTTATGTACTCTCCAATTCTGCTGGTTGTCTTCTCTCCCTTGGGCATGGTCAGACACATCCAGAGCCTTGCCTGGGTGCCGAGAGGCTGCCTGCTCACGGCGGGTGCCCTGCCTTGGGGTAGTCCCAACTACTGGTCCCAGAGAAGAAGTCCTCAGGGAGCTCACTCAGGAGCCCATCCAGGTCATCTGCAGAGCAGGGGTGGGTGGTGGTTAGTGCCAACAATAGGGCTTCACATGATTTGGGTCCAAAGCTCCTGCTTCCCCAGGAGGCCTGGCCTGTCTGTATAGCTGGCGAGGTGGCTCCCCCTGGGCAGTGGGGCCTGTGCCAATGGGCCTGAGGCTGGTCTGCCTTCCATCTTCCCTCTGGTTCCCACATACCCACACACAACAAAAGGCATAATCCCCAGGCCATTCTGCTCAGAAAGAGCACCCCTCTGGGACTCAATGGTTCCTCTATTTCCACCCACAGGTACAGTGCCCGAGCAGGAATGCTTCAATGTCCCCTAACGCAGCCCTCTCATTTGACAGAGGGAGAAACAAGGCTGGGAAAAGCTATTAGATGTGTTCAGAATTACGAAGTTCATTCATCTGGTCCTCATCTGAAGAGTGGGAGACATCACCCCCTCCCACAAAGTGCCAGTGTAGGCGTAAGGAATGAGAGTAACTGCTCCTGACTGCAGTTCTCAGCCAGGGCGCTTACGTCCGAGAATTTGGAAACAGAGCTGGTCTCAGTAATTCCTATTGATGTTATTATTGTTAACAGTAATAGCTAACACTTACTGGGTGGTTGCTCTGTGCCAGGCACAGGGCAAAGCACATTACGCTCATCATTTACTGTTAAGTCTCTTAACAATAGGGCACAGGGCATCTCATGGCAGCTTCTGTTATAACCCCCACTTTACCTGAAAGAACAGGACTTAAAAAGAGATAAAACCATTTGCCCAGGTAAGCACACTCAGGCTCCATCTGACTCCCAGAGCCACTGTTTCCAACTGTAAAACATCCATTTAATGGATGGCATCAGGAAACCACAGGAGGAAGTCACCACCAGCAGTTTGCTTGTTTGGCAGATCTGCCCCTACAATGGATGTGACAGCAGCCACGATATTCTATAGCTAACTCCACCAGAAGGTTACTCCATGACCACCAGCAACCTTCTGAAGATGATCTGGCTTGTCATCAAGCTTACTTATAATGAGAGTGCAAGATCCCAGACAACGCGAACTTCCAGCATAAAGGACAGATGCTTTTTCACAGGATATGAATAAATGGGCTTTGTGGTTAATCCATTAGTCTCCTGTGAATTTGGTTAGTGTGAGACACCCATCTACAATCCCATGAACTTTGAGGCCACACAGGGTTGAATTTCTGGAATTGAAAAGCTAAAGATCAGACCATGGACTATGTTAGCATCATCTGGGTGATGCTGCCTCCTGAGGAATCAGCTGGCCTATCCCCAAGAAGTCTGTATCCTGGTCTGGTCTCCTCCCTAAAGGGCCCCTGAACTTAATCAGGATAGGGAAATCTGCCTCTGTGGTCTGGTCATCAGCCCACAGAAGACTCCAAGTAGGGCATAAGGATAGTGCCTGGCCATCTGGTAGCTAATAGCATAGGGTCTGGAAATCGGGGAGGCCTGTAGATCACACTCATATTGCTTTATGTGGCCCCCGTCATATCATAGGGTTGTTATGAGTTGGAATCGACTCATCGGGGCAAGGAGTTTTATCACGTCATTAACTAGTTCGTGACCTGAAGCCTTGCCAAACAAGATACCACATCTGATTTCTGTCAGATCTAAAAACTCACAGAAAGAGGAATAAGATGACAGCCTGGAAAATGGAGGCTGAGCTATTCAAGAAGAAATAGAAGGACTACCCTGAGACCAGAAGAACTAGATGGTGCCCGGCTACCACCACTGGCTGATTTGACCAGGGTCAGAAGAGATGATCCTGGATAGAATGGGAGAAAAATGTAGAACAAAACTCAAATTCTTAAAAAAGGCCAAACTAACTGGACCACCTGAGGACTCCCTGAGACTATTGCCCTGAGACACTCTTCAAACCTTGAACCAGGCTATCCCGAGATCACCTTTTAGCAGAAAAGAAGAGTGACACACAAAATAAAAGATATTATTCATTAGATTGGTGTTCCACTAAAAAACCGTCTATATGAGTCCAAAAGGTCAACATTTAATCCAAAACAAAGATGAGAAGATAAGGGGGCAGGGAAACTAGATACTAAAAATGGAACAATCAAAACACAACTAAAGACAATGCTGACTCATTGTGAAAAATGTAACTAAAGTCATTCATCAATTTGTGTGGAAACTGTCAAGTGGGAACCTAACTTGCAGTGTAAACTTTCCCCCAAAACACAATATTATTAAAAAAAAAGAAGAAGAAGAAAATAGAAGGAAAATCTCTCTTGCTCCTGGATGACTTGACTGCCTTACCTGTTTCCAAGTGCTCTTCCTCGGGGGACGCCCCTGCCTCTGGATCCTGTGCTGTTCTGAGGTCTTCCTTGGACTTCGGATCCACATCACGCTGGAGGCTGCCATGGAAGCTTCCTAGATCCTGGGGCAGAGGATCTGGTTACAATGACTGTGCCCCTGGAATCCCTCTCAATGGAGCTGTCTCCACCCAGACCACCTCAGAGAAATAGGTGGGGGGCTCAGGAAAGAGACAAGTGAAGGAGCATGGCCAGGGCCAGTCAGTTGTCAGGCCCCTGCTGAGGGGAGGGAGCCGAAACGCTGAACACCCAAAACAGCAGGTAATTCAAAACCAACATTTTTGGCTGATTTTCTTTCTTAATTCTGTTGGTATCTGGTGGTTTGAGGACTAGAGCAGAAAGAAGAGGCCATTCAGAAATGTGTTGAGTTAGCCTGGGATTAAAAATTATCTGCCAATAATCCCCAAAATAGGTAATATTATGGGCCAGTAATCAAAATCACTACATTATTAACCATGGTTAGTTAGCTCTAAAGGATGGGAGTGGGGAAGGCTGAGTACCACTTTTTACTTCATTCTGCACCATTTCAGTTTTGTTCAATGAGTACGGATGACTTGGAATTTAGAAAAATAGAAATTATTTTTTAGAAATTGGGAGATCATATACTTTTGAAAGAATATGGAGGAAGAGGGGGAAAGATGAGAGAAATGCAGAAAGAGCTAAAGGGCACAGAGGTTACCAAGAATAACCTACTGGTTTTATAGATGAAGCAATAGCAGGGGAGGGGACCAGCCTTGCCCAAGGTCACGCTGCACATTACCAGCGGAGCTGGGATAAGACCCTGGACCTCAGCCCCAGGCCAGGCCATGACAACAGCCCAGGACCCCAGAAAGGGCAGGGTGGCCACAGAAGTGATGGCCATGTGCTGAATCAAGCCCATGCTCTGCACTCTCACCCTAGCTGGAAGCCCATTCACCTCGAACAGATCCCAAATGCTTACCTCAGTTCCTAAAGGGGGTGTCCCCACCAGAGCTCTGTGTGGGGTCCCTGTCACCTAGCACAGGCAGAGGCCAGGAGAGAAGATGCAGAGCAAGTGCTGGTTCACCTGACAAGCCATGTGGAGCTCACTGGTCTCTCCCACTGGCCCCTGTAGCAGATCCAACCTTCAGTCATTTCCTGCCACCACCCCCTGGTGGACCTTCGACTTAATTAGTTTTCAAGTGACTCCTAGCCTCTCAGATGCTCAAGCCTGCCATCGGACATAGGGATCACCAAGAAGCCAGCTACTCCTTTAGGGACTGTTACTGTGCTGTCTGGTGGGCGGATGGACCAGGGACAGGAAAAAATGGCCCTGTGCCCAAAGCTGTTTCTTCACCTCCAGGTAACTGCCTCCCTCACACCTCTGTTCCCCGGGGTAGGGGAGGGAAAGAAGGGGGCTCCATCAGTCCCCATCTCATCCTGCCCCTCTTACCTTGGGGAAGGGCTGAGATGGCTTCAGGAAGTTCCCAACCCCAGAATCTGGGCTATAAATACGGACCAGGTTGTTGGGCGTCACGTTGAGGTAGTGATTCCGGAGCGAAGGAGAAAACACTCCAATCTGGAGCAGAGGAAGGGGAGGGTCAGTGCCCTGGTGGAGCACTAGGCCACCTGGTCCCCACCTGCCTCTCCTTTGGTGTCCTGTGCACAGGAGCCACAAGCCTTCACTCAGCTCCAGCCAGCCAGGGCCTAGCAGCAGCCCAGCCACTCACTGCCTGGTCTTGGGAGGGAAGGCAGCCGACAGATGTGGAGACAGACACCTCAGGGGCTCTCCCTGGGTGGGGGCGGCGCAGGTCCCCACTGGGAGCTGCCCTACCTGCTTCAGCAGCAGCACTGAGCCCGGCTTCAGCTCATTCTGGCGCATCTCCAGCAGCACCCTGTGCACTGTCCCCTGCATCTCCCCTGCAAACACCATACAGGCCCGTCAGCCTTAGAGTCCAGGCAGCACAGGGGCTGGTCTGGGGCCTGACTGGGAAAGTAGGCTGCTCACTGCCTCCATTTTCCCAGCTGCAAATGGAGAGGGTGACTCCTCCTCACCTCCTGATCTCAACAGAGGGCACTCATCAGACACTCCCAGGACCTAACTCCTCACCCGTGGGGTCCTTGAAAACCACGCTGGCGTCCACTGTGCTCCGGGTCAGGGACTTGATCATCACCGCCATGTTGGGGACCTTGTTCCTGGGCAGCTGCTTCAGAGCAGCCTGTTTACGAGGAAAGGCATCTGCTGAGCCAGCCATGGACGACTTGTAATTTCCCAGGTTTCCAAGTGGACCAGACAAATGAGCGGATGAGGGGTAGGAGGGCACAGGTGTGGGGATGATCTTCCTCTGTGGAGGACAAAGGGCAGCCCTACCCAGGGGCAGTTTACAGGGATCATCCCACCCCCTCTAGCAGACCTGAAGAGGCTGGCAGGCCCTTTGCCTCTCTCCCTTCTCCTTCCTTGTGTATATGTATTTATACCAGGGCTTCAAACTGATTCATTCCAGTTCGAACCCCTGCTGAGAATTTGCATGTATAGAATCTTATGTATAGAACTTCCCCTGGGATCTTGTTAAATGTAGATTCTGATTCAGTATACCTGAGGGTGGAAATGCAAATTCTCAGCAGGGGTTCGAACCGGAATGAACCGGTTTGAAGCTGATTTATACAGCACCCCACTGCCGCCGGCAGGGCTGTGTTAGCACATGTCCTGACAGGTGTCTGCATCCACCCCTTGACCACTGGGAGCTGAAAGGGCAGCAGGGTTCTTACCCCACCCACTCAGGGGCCCAGAGGTGCAGAGATGTGCCCATGCTCACCCTCTCCTGCCTGTCCCCAATGCTGTGGATGGTAATGAAAGGTAGGGGAGTAAGGATACAACCAAAGAGACAGGCCTGGGGTAACAGGGAGGAAAGAGATAGCTCCTTTCTGGAGGTGGGCCAGACAGTTGGAGAAAGGTCTTGGTTCGGGTCTCGGTGCCCAGGACCTTACCTTTCGCAACACCATGACGATGCTGTAGGTACAGAGGAAGCAGGTGGGGTCTCTCTCATCCAGGCCCAGAGAAGATTTCATGGTCAGCCAAGGGCCTCGCCCAAAATCCTCCTCTACTGATGCCTGGGAACTAGCAACAATCTGGCACCACAGAGCAGAGGGGGAGCCTGTGTTAAGGGATCCACCCTGCTACAGCCCCTTGACTGAGACAGGACGGTGGGGTGAGGGAGGACAGGAGAGTGCCCTGAGAAAAGCTCTGTGGGGCATGGCAGCCATAGTCCCTCCTCTCAGTTGTCTCCAAGCCCAGAAAGTGGTATGTGAAATCTTGTTGCATGCCACTTCTGTTACTAAGCAGCTATTGGAAAGGTTGCTCTTAAAAAAAAAAAAAGAAAGAAAGAAAAAAACCAGGTCCTGACTTTAATTACACTGAAGCCTAAGGCTATCCAGGCTTGTGTCTTATAAAAGACTCAAAAAGTCTTAGCGGCAGGCAGCCCCCACATACGCTGACAAGTTTACAGAGTGTCTTAGCCACTTTAAAACCAGTCACATACGTATTTGGGATGTCTCTAGCTTTAATCATTAACCTTCTTACATTACTAAATGCTTTGAATCCAGGTGGATATCTACTGCTTTGGCAGATCTGCAGAGCTACAGCAAACAGAAAAATCAAAACTGAGAGTGAGGACAGAGCAGGTCAGCCAGAATCCCAAGGAGGAGGGAGGCTGGGTCCCACCCACCAAAATAAAACAGTGTAGGCAAAATGAAGGCAGATCCTTCCCTGCTCCGCTCCCAGAAACCTGAGCAGGGTTCCTGAGATACAATCTCGTAATATTTAAGACACTTTCCTCCCCCATGGGAAGATGGAACTAGCTGGGCCTTTACTTCGTGGGTAGCAAAAGAAGGCTGGACCCATGGCGTTGGTGACTGCCTGGCTGGCAACAGAACAGGCCTCACTTTATGCCAGTAAAACTGCCACCTCCCCCAACCGCCTTCTCCAAATGCCCTCTGGTATGTGACGGCAGAGAACAGGCATTAACTCTGCTTCTCAACTCCTGAAACATGCATGGCTGCCCCTCACTCTCAAATGATCCCCAGGAAGTTAACACTCATATGGAATAAGTTACCTCCGTCCGGAATTTAGCCAGAGCACCATGAGTTGGAGTCTGGGGCGTGGAAACCATAATCTCCTCCAGATTTTTCCCACTATGCTAAGAGGGGAGCAAGGAGAAGGTGAGAGCAAACTCAGCAGCTGTTATTTACAAGTATAGCTTCTAGTCCGGGTTATATAATGAGTTCAGGAAACTATCAGGGACAATTAACACATATTACATCTCTTCTAACAAAGTCTCAGAAGCCTCGTCAGCAGCTCAAAAAAGATGCTTTGGGGATCGTTTTGGAAATGTGAGGAAGCTGGAGCTGGCCCGGAAGCAAAATCCAGGGCTGCCTGAAGGGGGCGATGACCCAAACAGGGCTTATGTTGAGCCAAAGGGAGGCTTTCCCCAAGTCCCTTCTGGAGGCCTAGCTCTTCCCTACAGGGAGATCAGCCCAAGAGGAACATAGATGGTCTCCTTGGATTCTCTTTAAAACGCTAGAGAAGAGCAAACAACAGGCAGAAATGGTTTCAAACACCCTTAAAATGAGGAGGAAAGGGGTGCACCTATCACAATCAGACAAGAATCTCAGAGCCCAATTATCTGGCATTCTATCCCAAGACTAAGGAGCCCTGGTGGTGCAGTGGTTAAGAACTCAGCTGCTAACCAAAAGGTCAGCAGTTTGAACCCAGCAGCCACTCCAAGGGAGAAAGATGTGGCAGTCTGCTTCCATAAAGGTGTACAGTCTTGGAAGCCCTATGGGGCAGTTCTACTCTGTCCTACAGGGTCACTATAAGTTGGAATTGACTTGATAGCAACAGGTTTGGTTTGGTATCCCAAGACTGTCCTTCCCCCACTGCTTAAATCCAAACTCTCAGCAGGGCCCTGTCTCCTTCTCAGCCCCAGCTTCCCCATCTTGACCCCTATACATCAGCCCCACAAGCTGTCCTGTGAATCTCAAAGAGCGCCCCGCTCTGATTCCTGTGTCTTTGTGCATGTTCTTCCCTGTCTTCCCACTGCTGGAATGTCCCCCAGAGCACAGTGCCCCCTCCACACCTGTTAACCTCCTACTCACCCACCTAAATCCCCCTCGGCAAGCCCAAGGCAGGGCCAGTGCCTCCCAGCATGAAGGTAATGTCCTCCACTCACACTCTGCATTCTGGGTATCATCCTTGTTTGTGCCCGCATCTTGCACTACACTGTAAGCTCCTAAAGACCGGCCTATTTCTGTTTTAACCTCTGTATTCTTAGTTCCAAGCAAACTACCTAGTTCATACAAGCCCTTAGCAAATGTGAGTGAAGCCTCCTGCCTCTGTGCCTAGCACACAGTTGGTGCTCAATAAACATATGAAAGTTGTAAATTCTCAGAATCCTAAGCACCTCTCTCACGTGTGGTTTTACAAGCATCTCATTCTTCCTTCCTACCTCTTTTGACTTCTTCTACAGCTTGGAAAACCCTCCCTCTCTGCTCCCTTCTCTCACTCCAGGAGTGAAGACACACTAGGATTGGACAGTGCTGGCACTCTGCATACTCCCTGGCCCACCAACGCCCTGGAGAGCTCTGGCCACTGCCAGAGAGATGATGACATCACTCACCTGGTGTGGCAGCAGCCCTGCTGGCCCAGGGAAGCGGCGGGCTTTGGCTTGGGTGGTGGTGTGCATGGGCAGCTGGGGTGTCCGGTTGGCAGCAGTGACCAGCTGCACCAGGTGGTTGGTGACTATCGGCGTCTGCAGAGCTGCTTGGGGAACCAGGGAGGAATGTGGGCTCTTTGGGGTGCCGGCAGGAGACTCGACAGAAGCCGCTGGAGATTGGGGCCCTGAGAGCCCCCGTGGACAGAATCCATAGCGAGCCCTTGAGGGAGTAGAACAGCCTGAGTTGGGAGTTTTTGGTCCAAAAAATCGAGGTTTGCCACTTAAACAGGCACCTGGAGACTGGAGTGGCTGACGAAACAAATGGTTTTGAGGGCTGCACTGAACAGAACTTCCAGCAGTTTGGAGAGGCTGGTGTGCTTGAAGAGGGGAGCCTTTGGCACAGACTCTCCAGTGGCTTTGTTGAGTGGGAACTGTTGATGCAGTTGGGATAGAAAGGTTACCCGAGGTACCAGGTCTCAGGTGGCACTGTGGAGGCCTGCCGTGGACAACAGGATCCAGAAGCTGGCACTGGACTGAAATGGGGCCATCATGCCTGTTGTGGGTGGCTAGAGTAGACCCTTTTGGGCAACATCCACTCAGCTCAGCTACCCGGGCCTTTTTGGCCAATACTGGGTCCTCTCCCTGACAGGTGAGCAGGACTCCTGTGGCCTCACTGCTAACTCCAAGTTTCCGCTCCATGCCAGACCCCTCCAGCTCCATGCTTGCCAGGACTGCATCAAATTCATCTTGCTCAGACCCCTCAAGGCCACCAAGCACCTGCTGTTGAGTCTCCAAGGTGGGCAGGGGCCGGGGGGCTGAGGACTGGGGTCTTGCTAGCTCTCTGGATACTTCTGTCAGTGTCATGCTTCTCTGATTGCCAGTGCAGCTGCTGGGAGTTGAGACAGGTCTTAGGCGGGCTGTCCCTGTGGAAGGGGGGCCCCTGATGGCCCTGGACACGCTGGAGGTAGGGAGGCGGAGTCCCAGGGCTGGCAGACCAGAAGTCTCAGAAGGAGCAGGGTGGTGTGACGGCAGCCACCCAGAGGACTGTGCCTGCACCGTGGCCTGTGGCCTGGAAGAGACAGGTCTCAGGCACCCAGCATTCACAAGCAGTGAGCCAGCAAGCTGGTTCTCTGCATCCTCCACAGCAGATAAGAAATCCTACAGGGGAGCAGAGACAGTGGGTCTTGGCATCTGGAGATCAAGAAACACTGTTTTTGCTGTTTCAGGCAGGCGGTGTGTATGTGTGCATGCAGACACACAAGCCAGAAAGGCAACAGTGTTTCTTGTCACCTTTGACCTTGCCCATGAGCCTACTGCCCGGCTTCTATCAGAAACATTCTAAGACGAAGTCTTCAGGTAGCTTCTCTTTCTTCAGTCTCTGGGGCAGTTATGGAAGCAGGAGAAGCAAACACATGAGGGCACCACCGAGTCAAACCAATCCAAGGTCACACACCCATCTCAAGGAGACTACCTTGCTGGGGTCCAGCCTGTGCAACAGGGATCTAACCAGCTGGTCATGATGCCTGTCCTCAGCCCACTCCCCACTGCCAATACACACACACGCACACACACACGCGCGCGCACGCGCACATACTGCCTTCAGTAAGCCAGAGAGCTTGGATCCAGCAAAATAGGCGGAAGTTAAATATAGATTTTCAGGCAAGTTAAATTAAATGTGGATTCCAGTTGGGAAGCAAGGTGAGATTGACACCTTCAAGAGCAACAGACCTGTTCTGAGGGTGTTTTTGAGTCAGAACCGCTGATTTAACTGACAGGAGGGTCCCCTCCACCCCCACTCCCTGCCACTGCATTCATTTGTCTGGGCTAGAAAAAGGTTTTTTCCTGCTTTGTGTATTATCAAGAGAGTCACAAACTCCAGCAGGATCACCTTGGGATTGAGCAATAACAATAATGATGATTAGAATTACAGCAGCAATAAAATCCTGATGATACTGGGGGTTGATGGAGCCCCTTCCTCCCAAAGAGCTCACTCTCAGACATGATGTCATTCTGCCTGGGTAAGGGGGAAAGGGTCTAGTCTGCCATTTTCATGAACTGGAAACTTGACCTGTCAGAACCCTTCACCCTAATTCCATTATTGGCCTAGCAGTTCTGCCATCATCTGGTAAGACCCAGAGGGTCACTGAAACAGTCACTTTTTCAGTCTGTAATCACAAATCTCCAAAGTTGAAAGACAAAGAAAAGCACACATCTCCTGTTGTAAAAACACAAATCAAGTCCCCAAGTAATAACAAAAACAGCTAATGGTTGAAACCCCATTGGGTGCCAGGTTCCATGTAAGCACTTCACCAGAATTCTCTCTATCAATTCTCACAGTGGCCCTATGAACAGGTACTACTATTATTCCCGTTTTATGGCTGCAGGAACTGAGACTCGGAGAGGTTTAGTTAACTCCACAGAACCAGGACTAGTGCCCTTGTTCCTCTGCCTTAGGTCCTCAGTGAATGAGACAAGCCAGAGACTGGTTTTTAAGAGGTCTGAAGAAGGTCCCTTGTTCCCTTCAAACCTCAGCTTCCAAATGCCTCCAAGGAAGGGGAGGGTGGGGCCTGGGCTGTCAGGAGGGCCCCTGCTGCAGCATCCACCACCATACCTGGCACACAAATTCAACATTGAAATGAGTTCTAGTTTTCAGGCAAAGTACTGAGAGATAAAAAGTAGGTTTTGAACTGTTTGTCCCTGGTAAAACAGAACAATTCTATTGTAGTAAATGTGTCTTAGTGGTTTGCATTATATTAGCCTAGGTTCAGCAGGCTGAGTCTTCATCCTGGCTCTTCGTGCCGTATTCTAAACAGGTTAATTTACCTCTTTGGGTTTTACTCACTTAAATCCTGCTTCTTTCTAAAAAGGATTTGAAGCAGCAATTTCAGCCCTCATGGATGAAACTATATCCGTTGGATCTGAACAGGAAGGGAGCTGTGGAGATCACTGGTTCAGTGGTCTCTGGCTGCACATTAGAAATACCCCTGCCTGGGTCCATCCCCAGAGATTCTGATTTAATTGGTGTGTGGGGCCTAGACACGGGTGATTCTAATGTGCTGGCTCGAGATCCAGTCTTAACATATCATCTATTGAGGAGAGGGAAGGAAGGGAGGAAGGAAGGGAATGGCATTTGAGGTAGAGGACCTCCCCTCATATTGCTGAAGAGAAAATGGAAGGCCATAGAATTAAGTAATTTGCCCTGACTCACATAGCCAGTTGGTGACCCCAGGCCCTTTGCTGTATTCCACACTCCCCTAGCTCGCCATAAACATTTTTCCCACCTCAAGTTTGTCATCATGAAGGTGAATTAAATCATCTACATGACACAGCTTCCAAGCAGGGGTCCTTAGAATTTAAAGGTATGACAATTAGGCAACTTATCTCTCTGGGGTTTTGTTTGTTTGTTTCTGAGACAGTTAAGTGGATTGTTTGCATTTCTCAGCCTCTCATGAACAAAAATGATATATATGTCAACTAAAATATATTTGGCTGCTCCCAAATGTTCCAGGCCTGGGTGTTTACATCTTAAGACCTCCTCTGCCACCTCTGATCACCAACACTTCTTACCTCATCTTCAAACTCCTCTTCCACAGCAAACAGCTTCTGCAACCTGCATGCCTGAAAGGTAAACAAAGCAATTGAGGTTGGAGAAGAAATGCCATTTGCAAGTACACTTTGTCTTCTCTACGCTTCTTCCCAATTCTAGCAAGAAGGCCATCAGGTGTACTGTTTTCTGCTAGTGCTGGGGGAGAAATAAGGGATGAGGAGAGAGAAGATAGGATTTATTTAAAGATTTAGACGATTTAGGATCCTCTCTTGTAAAATAATCCACTCAGATCCACCTGCATTAATCCTGGAAGGGGGTAGGGAGCAAAGGGAAGACTGCTAAGGAGAGCATGGGTCTGTTCTTTAGACTCAGCACTGTGTACATGGGCTTAAGGATTTTGCAAAATCCCTGAGGAACCCTCATCAAACCTAAGAGAAATCACCATAAATCCAAACATGCCCAGCACAGTGGACTTGTTTCTGAAAGCCAAGCCAGTGGTTTCCTTCTACCTAATCTATGCTCAAAAACCAACTCTACGGTCCCAGGAGGATGGGGTGCCCCAATCCATGGTTCCTTCTTTCTAGGCGGCAGGGTTGCTATGGCCAACTCCAGATGAGAGATGAACCCAGAGCCATGGGCTGTGCCTAACCCCATGTGCCAGAGCAACAAGAGCTACAGTAGAGATACCCGCCTCTAACTGTCTAAGGGTCACGGTGGAGGGGGGTTAACTGAGTGCGGGCAGGCTCAGGCGGCAGTGATGTTTGAGTGGGCAGGGAAGGATGAACAGGAGTTCTCCAACAAAAGAAGCCAACTGGAGGGAAACTGAGGCCCAGAGAAAGGGGAAGTGCCTTCCTAGAATCTCCTGGCGCGTCCACGCCAAGCCCCGACCAGCGCCCAGATCTCCCGACCCCAGTCGAACTCTTGCCCACACCCCGGCCCCGGCTTCGCAGCTCGCCCGGCCGCAGGTGAGGGCCTGGAACCCCGAGGGCGGGTCCGGGGGCTCCCGGACTAGAAGCCGGGGATACTCCGCCGTGGGTGCGGCATTACCATGGCGACGGCGGGGGGGCTGCGGCCCGTGGGTTGGCCTGGCGGGCCCCGACTGGGGGGCAGGCCGGGACCTCGGACTTGGCCCGGGCGGGAGGGTCGGAGTTCGGGCGACGGTGCCCCCTAGGAGGAGCCGGAGGGCGGCGTCGCTGCGACCTGGACGGGGGTCGAGGAACAGTCTCCGGGAACCTGGGGGCCGCATTCGAAGCCGCCGCCACTCCAAGTGTCTCCGCCCTCTTAAAGGGCCGACCTATTTCTAACCTGCCGACACAAAGTCCTTCACCCTCCAGCCTTCCGCCCTGGCCTTAAAGGGGAAATGAATGGGCTCTCGGTCGCCCCCCTGTGGCCCTTCGGGCCCGCTCGACTAGTTCAACACGCGTTCAGGTGAGAGCAAGGTTGGGGAATCTTGGGTCCATTCTATCCATCCCTGCCCACCCTCCAAGAAGCCTGGTGATGTAGTGGTTAAGTGCTCAGCTGCTAACCAAAAGGTCGATGGTTTGAACCCACCAGCCGCCCTGCGGGAGAAAGATTTCAGCCTTGGAAACCCTACGGGACAGTTGTACTCTGTCGTATACAGTCACTAAGAGTCGGAATCCACTCAATTTCAAAGAGTTTTTTTTTTTTTTTGGCCTACCCTCCTCTCTTCTGTTAAGCTGGGGGACTAGGTATAGTACTGTAGCGAGACTCTCATTTACAGCAAAACCTACCCAGTCGGTTTATCTGACTGTTAGTCTATCCATCTACCATGTATCTATTCATCTATTCGGCTGATAACAACAACCCTTGCAACACGTGTTTATTAAACAAAGATGTTCTTGTCTGACTCTTTTAATCCTTCATGTCTCAGCTCAGATGTCAGACCTTCCCTGCACCTTACTCTCAAGTAACACCGCCCACATCACAACATATATCCTAAACAGCACTTGTCATAATTTGTAATTATCATGGTTTGCATCTTTATTGTGTGTTATCTCACTAGAATATAAACTCCATGAGGGTAGGGACCTTATCTAGCTTGTTCAGCTTTGTATCCCCAGTACCTAGCACAGTGCTCAATAAGAGCTATTGAATGAATGAGTGACTATGTATCTGGCACAGTGGATGTTGGGATATTGGGGATAAAGAAATGAGGAAGACTCTTGTGCCCTCAGGGAATTCACATGCAAGTCAAAGAGACACAGATCAAAAGACAGAGTCCAGGAAAGTCATGCATAGAGATGGGCAGGGACCCACTGAGCTAGGAGGGTCAGCTTTCTTCACTAAAGCCTGCCGTGGTTAATGACCCTAAGTCCTACCTCAGTTTCCCTTCTTGCTTTGCTGCTAGAGAGCTAGTTGCAGTGACAGCAAGAGCTGTGTAGTTTTGAAGACTCAAAAGGCAGGAGAACGGTAGCTGACTCGGGTGCTTAGCCATGTGATCTGAGCTGGCCCTGGGTCTTCCCGAGGGTGGCCTGGCTTGGCCTCACCTCAGGGTAGCCCGTAGCCTCCATTAGTGCTGCACATGGGCCAGTTTACCCGTCGTATGTCAGAATGGAGGCCAGAATGCAATGGGAGACGGAACCTCAAAGCACCAACTCCCATCCAAGTTAGGGATTCCCTCAGGGCCTCCACGGCTTCTGAGCTGGGGGACAAAGCCCTGACCTTCCCTTTATAGGCTTCTTCTCCTCTGTGTCACAGGAATTCCAGGCACAGTTCATCCTGCCCAGCTGCAGATAGTCCTGGAGACCCAGTCATAGGGCTACCCACAGATCTGGGCCCTGTTGGCTCCAGCTAAAAGGAGATCACAGCCTAAAAGGCCAAGAGGAATAATAATAATTCCTATCCACACTGTAGTTCACAACGTCCAGTTTTAACTATTAACTCATTTTGTCCCCATAAAGATCCCATGAAGGGTGAGGGACAGGTATTACTTTACAGATCAGGAAACTGAGGCCCAGAGGGGGAAGGGACTTGCTCAGGGACACACAGTCCCTTAGTGGGGGATCTTCTGGTTGAAATCCCGTGCTTTCTCCTCCATCACACAGTTAAACGGACTTGGCATCTGCTTCTACCACCTGCTGCCCACCTCCTGTTAGAACCAGTAGCAGATGTGGAGCTGGAACATTTTAGAGAGAGACTGGTAGTACACAGGCAGGAGTTTAGAGCTGGGAAGGGCACAATGCTTCCTAGCCCTATCATCTCAAGGCAAAGGAAAGGACTGGGTCTTCATAGTGATGGGGCCTGGGTCATCATCTTCCTCCTCTCAGAAGAAGGGTTAGGAGGCTTAACTCTTTAATAACCAAGTTTGAGGATTGTAGAGACTCAGACTAAAAAGGAAGGGGTGGGTTCAAGGAAAGGGAAAAATGGGCACTGGGGCTTGGGCAGCAGGGCCCACACCAGAGGATACCAGATGCCCACTGCGAAGTGGTGTACAAAGGGGAGTGAGTGTAGTGAGGGGGTCTCAATAGCAGTTTGATTTAACCCCATAATAATAATGGCCAATACTTCCTGAGCATTTCTGTGTGCCATATACAGTTCTAGGCACTTTATGTGTATTAACTCAATTATTGTTAACAACCCTTGACATAGGTGCTAGCATCAGTTCTGCTTTACAGAGAAGGGAAAGCTCAGTGCCTTGCCCAAGGTCACGTAGCTAGTAGGTGGTGGAGCTGACATTATGAACCAGGCAGTCTGACTCCAGCATCCACAGGTTTAATCACTGTGCTGTTTTGCCTCATAGAATTCCAAGGAACTGAGTTTTTAACCTGGGGCTTTTGGGAATATAAGACCCCTGTAATCATGTGCAAAATATCATGTGCCTATGCACATGTACTTTGTTCTGAGAGAATTTCCATAGCTTTTGTCAGATTCTTATGGGTCAGAATCCTGTTGCCTTGCTCTAAGTCAGAGCCAGGCTACACTCTTTTGGTCCCCACCTACCACCTTATCCAGATGCTTTACAATCCTATTGCCTAGACTATTGCAGTAGCCTCTCCTTAGTCCAAATGTTTCTTCCTTCTGCCCATTCTTTCTAACATGCAAATGAGATCCCATTTTTCCACTGTAAAAATTCTTCAAACTCTCCCAGCCACCAGAGGATGACATAAGCCCCCAGGACCTGCAATGCCCTGGCATCTGCCTCCCTGCTCTATCTCATCTTTTGTAACACCAATCCCTCTTCATCTCTCCACCCCACTTGTTTTTCAAGCTCCATCTCACATGGTGCCTCCTCCAAGAAGCCTTCCTTAATTGCTCCAGTCAGACCCAGGATCCTTCCCCATGTTATTGTTGTTGGTTGCTGTCGAGTCGATTCTGACTTATAGCGACCCCATTATGCAGAGTAGAACTGCTCCATAGGCTTTTCAAGGCTGTGACCTTTCGGAAGCAGGTAGCCCGCCATTACTTCTGAGGCGCCCCTGGGTGGATTTGAACAGCCAACCTTTTGGTTAGTAGTTCAGTGCTTAACCATTTGCACCATCCAGGGACTCCTTCTTTACCAATGGTTTCCTGCATTTGGGCTTATCTCTATTATTCAATTATAGAGCGTGTCTATTGTATGTCCTGTTTTATCTGCAGATCCCCCTCACACCTCCCTGCTGGGCTCTGAACTCTTTCAAGGCAAAGACATGGCTTTTCACCTTTGTGTCTCAACATGTAGCACAGAGTCTGGCAAGTAGAAGATACCTGGCAAGAGTTTGTTAAATAACTTAATGCCATTTTTCAGGAGGGAGTGTGAATGAGTCTAGGCAACTCCATGCTCACTCCTGCAAATACCTATAGTTGCTGGGCAAGCAGCTTCACCTTCTCGGGTACAAAGGAGAGTACATCATCTGGAATGTGTGCATGTGCATTACAATGTTTGTGTCTGGAGATAGTGCACTGGCTTTCGAGTTAGACAAATCTTGGTTCATATTGACTCTGCTACTGTGTTACTTCAAGGAAGTTACTTTACCTCTCTGGACCTTAGTTGCCTCATCTATGAAAATGGAATAATATATCTCCCCCACAGGGTTGCTGTGAGATGAAGTAAATTAATGCATGGAAATGGCTAACTTTGTGCCTGGCACATTGGCAAGAGCTCAACAAATGTGGGTTCCCTTCCCCCTACTCGAGTTTGCAAACATGTGCTGGGATTTGTTATGAGAACCACATGGCTCGGGTTTGCATCTATTTCAGCATATTTGCAAATACATTTTGCCCTAATTTGTATTTTTATCATATGAGTAGTAGTATGTGAATCGGTGTGATGATGTGTGTGTTTATGTGTTTATTTTTACATTTGCCTTGGTATGGACGGTGGCATATTTGGATAGGAATTGTGTACACACACCAAGAGTCTTGTGGGGCTGTGTTGGTGGGTGGCTGTAGTATGCTGAGTGGGTGTGTGGAATGTGTATAGAATTAATGTGCGTTGTATGCTGCATGTGGGGTTTGGAGGAGTTGCGTGGATGGTGATGGTTAGGGGACTGGTCTGTGTGTGTGTGAAGGTTGTGGATTTTGAGTTAGCATGTAACCAATGAGTATGTTGACCAGCGCTGTCCATTAGAACTTTCTATGTTGATGAAAATATTCTGTATCCATACTGTCCAATAGAGTAGCCACATGTGGCTATTAAGCACTTGAAATATGGCTAGTGCAACAAAGGAACTGAAGTTTTAATTTTAATTAGTTTTCATTTAATAACCAGAGGTACACTATAGACAGAAACTTCTAGGTTGTTCTCCATACACCAACCAGGTGGAGGGCCTTCCCCTTCCTCTTACCGTGGAAAGCCCATTCATCTTGTCCAGCCCCAGCATGTAAATAGGCTCGCTGCGCGCGCGCGCGCGTGTGTGTGTGTGTGTGTGTGTGTGTGTGTGCAATGTGAAACGCACGGGGGGGGGGGCTGCTTCACCCCCGCCGCCCCAAGTCTCCAGCCTAGCCATGAATCAGCCTGACAATGAGGTGAGTCATTCATGAAGTGCTAGCGGCCGGCCCAGCAGGCGGGAAGCAAACGTCAGCCTCCCAGCCCCCTTTCCCTCCTCTACCGCGGTGGGACCGCTCTACCCCACGCACTGCAGATGTTGTTGAAGAAACTGACACGGGTGAATCAAGGCGCCAAGAAGCTCATCTCAGCCTCTCGCTCTGGTATGCAATTCACTCATCTCCCCAGCCCCTCTCTCGGCTCCGTGGCATGTGAGTCATCTCACCATCTCCCTGAGGACCAGGACATCCAGCTCCTTTCTCCTCTACGCCCCCAGTCCAATACCCACCTCCTCAAGCCTATCTCAGCTGGCCCTCCTCCAGGGCTGGGGAGGGGACCCGGAAGGTTGGAACCCATGGTGGGATGCCAGGGTCTGGCTTTGGAAGCTAGGCTGACGCAGTTAGCGCTTTGGGGATGGGGCGGGGCTCAGGGCAGGTTGCAGCTGGCTGGATCCTGGGGAGCTGGCATCCAGCTTGCTTGGAGGAGCATGAAGACAAACATGCGGCCAGCAGGCAAGAAGTGGCTGAGGGGTTCTGTCTAAATCACCTGTGGCTGGTGCTGAGGAGGGAATGAAGATGGGGCAAGAGTATTCCTTTTGTTTCCAGGGAAGTCCCACAGAGTATCCCCCCAGTGTCTGACAATCTGCACAGTCTGGTAGCTTCTCTCC
The DNA here is from genome assembly GCF_000243295.1 of Trichechus manatus latirostris. Taxonomy (NCBI): domain Eukaryota; kingdom Metazoa; phylum Chordata; class Mammalia; order Sirenia; family Trichechidae; genus Trichechus; species Trichechus manatus. The sequence goes on from NW_004443964.1 coordinate 22,428,057, forward strand.
TCTGCCTGTCCCACCTTGGGCATCAGTCATTCTTGCACCGAACATTTCCTGAAGCTTCTGACTTGGACAACTTTGTCTTTTGGTAGTGTCTCTCACCGTGTCAGAAAGTAACTTCAAAAGCCTTAAAAATGTGCAGAGCCTTTGGCAAAGCAGCTCCACTTCTCAGAATTTATCCTGAGAAAATAATAATGGATGTGTGTAAAGATTTAGCTCTAAGAATGTGCATCACAGCATTATTTAAAACAGCGAAAAAACTGATAACAACCCAAATGTCCATCAAGACAGGATTGAAGAAAGAAACCATGGTAAAAATACAAACGACTACTATGCAACCACTAAAAATGATGTACAAGAAGATTTGATGCCATGGGAATATTTTCATAATATATTACATCAAAAATGAAATTGTAGGTATTCTACACAGTGGGATACAATTTTTGTAAGAAAAATGGGCATAAAAACTATTAGAAAAGTATTTACCTAATTGTTAATAATTGTTCACACTGGATTATGGATTTAGGAGTGGTTTTCTTTTCTTCTTTCTACTTTTCTGATTCCCCACTCCCCAAAATTTCCACAATAAGAGTTCTTGACTTTTTACAGCAGAAAAATTAGTTTTATTAAGTGTTTTAAAAAAGGCATTTGTGGGGGTGGGAATGGAAGTTAACTATAAATGGGCATTTTATTGGGATAATGAAAATGTTCTAAAACTGGATTATTGTACAGCTTGGTAAGTTTTAAAAAACATTGAATTGTACTCTGAAAAATGGGTAAATTTTATGGTATGTAAACTATACCTCAATAAAATTGTTTCAAAATTTCTTTAAAAAAGCCATTTTCTGGGCTTTCTACCATTGAGGTCAGTCTCCTAACTCCACAAGCTTTTAACCAGTTGCGGCCCAGTCACTTCCAACTCATGGCGACCCCATGTGTGTCAGAATAGAACTGTGCTCCATAGGGTCTTCAGTGGCTGATTTTTTGGAAGTAGATCGTCAGACCTTTCTTCCGAGGTGCCTCTGGGTAGACTCGAACCTCCAGTCTTTTGGTTAGCAGCTGAACACATTAACCGTTTGCACCTCCCAGGGACTCGTCCACCTTCCTTTAAGAGTTCTAAAACAAACCTGCGTTCTGGGTTAGCTTTGCCAGATAAAATACAGGACACCCAGTTAAATTTGAATTTCAGATAAACAATAAATATTTTTAAATCTAAGTATAAAAATAAGTAACAAGTTTAAAGAGTCATGAGCTCTTAATATTAGTATTTTAAAAATCATTCATTGTTTATCTGAAATCCAAATTTAAGTGGGTGTGCTGTATTTTTATTTGCTAATTCTGGCAACCCTCGTCTGAGGTCCTTGCTCCTTTGAGATCTTGGGGCAGGGAAACAGAACTTGGAGGTGGTCATCTAGGCTTGTACCCTCCCTCACCACTACAGAAATTCTACACAGCCTAGGAGAGTGTGATGGGGAAGCCCAGGTGCTGGAAACAGCAAGGTGAGAAAGGGTGAGGCAGTGGCCATTTCCAGTGTGGAGGGTGATTCCTGGCTCAGTGAGTGGGTGTGGCAGTGGCATTTCAGCTGGCCAAGAACCAGAGAGTGGTGTTTCCCATTCTCCTTGGGCAGTGGTCAAGCCATGCCAAGGCTGGAGGCGGGGGAAGAGGTAACTGTTCAGGCCTCGTGGTAGCCCTTCTTGCAGGTACTTTATGTCATTCCCCAAGAGCCCAGTGAGGAGGATGTCATTGTCCACCATTACAGAGGAGGAAACAGAGATTCCCAGAGATTATGTAGGCTTCCCAAACTCACACAGCCGGTAAGTGGCAGAGCCACAGCCCAGGTCTAAGTCTTTCCCCTCTCACTGGGGTAATTTCCACAAAGGCAGTGTAGTCCAGTGGTTAAACCAGTCAGGCTTTGGGCTCAGAGAACCTGGGGTCAGACCTCTGCATCTTCACTGACTTGGCTTTTGGCAAGTTCCTTAAGTCTTCTGAGCCCTAGCTACTTCATCTTAAAAGTGAGGATAATAATAGTAATCCCTACCTCGTGAGGTTATTGGGAGGATTAACTGAGATGGTGCAGGTAAAGTCTGTTGTCTGCTGGGCAGGATGTATGAGAGACCCTGGGGATGGTGGAACACGCCTTCCAAACACCATGAATCGAGGACTTCCCATCAGGGTGTTCCGGGTCCTCGGGGAGTTGCCAAGAGAAAGGGGACATGGTTGTCTTTCCCTGTTTTGGGGAGACACTCTCAAACCTGGGGAGACCGTCTGGCGCTTCACCTAGATAGCCTGGGTTCTGCACTAGCCCTGCCATGTGCTGGTGGCTTAACCTCCCTTATCTGAAAGATGGAGTGTATAGTATCTACCTTGTAGAACTATTGTAAGAATGATAATGTAAAGAATGTGACCGGGTCCTTCACGGGAACCCTGGTGACGCAGTGGTTAAAGAGCTCGGCTGCTAACCTAAAGGTCCGTGGTTCAACCCACCAGCTGCTCCTCGGGAGAAAGATGTGGCAGTCTTCTCCTATAAAGATTTATGGGCTTGGAAACTCTATAGGGCAGTTCTACTTTGTGCTTTAGGGTCGCTATGAGTCAGAATCAACTGGTTGGCAGTGCGTTTGGTTTTTGGTTGGTTGAGCCCCTCAGAAAGAAGGAGTTCAATAAATGTTCACTGAGAAAGGGGGCAACACGTATGTTGTTAACCAGAGACTACTTGCTAGGGGGAAGGTGGTTGGGTGAGTTTTTGTATGCCAATAGTCTGTGCCTCTCCATGTAGCATTTAAGTCCACTGTGTCTTGTTTCATGGACCTCAGAGCCAAGGGGATCTTTCAGAATCACACAGTCCAACCCTGCAGTCTCAGAGGGGAAACTGAGACTCAGAGAGGGCAAGCGATTTTCCTGAGCTCCTACAGGCAGAGCTTGCCTGCGTCTCCCAGGCGTCTGCTCTCCGTGCTACACCACCCAGCCTTCTGTGGCCACAATATTTCCACAGGATTGGAAAATCCCAGGGGGCAGATACATTTGCATCCTCTGTCCCCTCACCAGCACGCACGCACTACCCAGAGAAGACGCTCTGGAAGAACCTGCTGATATGTGGGACGTGACTGGTCATGCTGTCACTTGCACTGTTGTGTTCATGTGGCCTTGACTCCTGAGCAGGCAGGCAGGAACCCCATCCAGTCCAGGAAATCCTGGGCCTCAGTTCCAGGTCCCAGCAGGGAGGTGGAGGAGAGGATAGGCTTCCTTCCCAGCCATCCCCTTAGACCTCCTGCTCCCCTTGCTGCTGGAGGGGTAAGAGGGCTGGGTGTGGCGACACCAAACCCTGGGGGGAGCTGAGAAGCCTTGTCCTAGGGTCCTGCCTCTGTCCCAGGCCTTCTGATCACCTGCCATCCTTTAGCAGGTAGCTGGCTGCTGAGGAAGGCTCTTGGTCGATGTGAGATCTGCTGACCAGGGAACTGGCTGATTTTCTCTTCTCTCTCCCTCTCTCTCTCTCTCTCTATACACACACACATATATATATAGTCTTTAATTTTTTTTAGGTGCTGTGACAAACGGTGGCAGCTGCACCCAGAATAGTCTTTATTTTTAAACAAATTCACAGCTCATTTGGAGAGCCATGATGCTGGCTTTCCCCAGGCTTGGCCATTACTGAGTGTACAGACAGTGGCCTGCCCCCAGCCTTTAGGTCAGGAAGGCAGGAGGTGGGGGCACTGGGAGGGGACAGAGGGTGTAAAGGGCCAGGTAAGGTTCTCAGGTGAGGAATGACTGAAGCCCTTGCCTCCAGCCAGGTTCTTTTTTTTTTTTCTATCGTGCTTTAGGTGAAGGTTTACAGAGCAAATTAGTTTCCCATTCAAAGTTTATACACAAATTGTTCCATGACATAGGTTGCACTCTCTGCAATGTGTCAGTACTCTCCCCATTACCACCCTGAGTTCCCCAGTTGCCTTCATCTAGTTTTCCTGCCCCTTCCTGCCTTCTCGTCTTTGCTTTTGGGCAGATGTTGCCTTTTTGCTCTCATATAGGTGATTGTTCTAAGGAGCACCTTACTCATGGGTGTTATTGTTTATTTTATAGGCCTGTCTATTATTTGGCTGAAAGCTGGTATTTGGGAGTGGCTTCAGTTCCAATTTAGAAGGATGTCTAAGCGCCATAGTCTCAGGGATTCCTCCTGTCTCAGACCAATAAATCTGGTCTTTTTTATGAATTTGAATTTTGTTCTACATTTTCTTCCCACTCTAACTGGGAACTTCTACTGTGATCCTGGTCAGAGCAGTTGGTAGTGGTAGGTGGGCACCATCTAGTTCTTCTGGTCTCAGGCTAGTGGAGGCTGTGGTTCATGTGGTCCATTAGTCCTTTGGACTAATTGTTTCCTTGAGTCTTTGGTTTTCTTCACTCTCCTTTGCTCTGGAAAGAAAGAGACCAATAGTTGTATTTTAGATGGCCACTTGTAAGCTTTTAAGATCCCAGACACTAGTTACCAAAGTAGGATGTAGAAAGTTTCGTTTATGAACTTTGTTATGCCAATTGACCTAGATGTCCCCCAAGACTATGGTCCTTAGCCTTCAAGCTGAGCAATTCAGTCCTGTGTGGTATTTGGTTATGTCTAGGATGTTTCCATGACTATTCCCCCTATGTGCTCTATTACATATGTGAATATACATGCAGCACATACAAATATGTATGTAGAAATAGCCACAGCCAAACCTGTATATGCACTTGAGTGTACTCCCATATGCCCTCCCACACCTATTCAGCATACATATGTACCTATGTATCCACTCATAAATTATTGTTTGTTATTACTGTTGTTGCAGGATTGTATATGTTATAGTATTTACTGTCATTGTCTTTTATTCTTGTGTACCTCTCAGTGTCTTCCCTTGCCTTGGTCATGTTTTGCTCACTTCCCCCATATAATCTACTGCTTTTCCCTTCACCAAAGTTAACATGTGTCTACTCTCTCATTAGTGATTTTCCGTCCCTCCCCCCTCATCTCTGGTAACCATCAAAAAATGTTTATTTCTGTGTGTAAACCTTTTCTTGACTATTTCTAATAGTGGTCTCATACAATATTTGTCCTTTGTGATTGACTTATTTCACTCAACACAGTGTCCTCCAGATTCATCATGTTGTGAGATGTTTCATGGATTCATCATTATTGTTTATTGTTGCGTAGTATTTCGTTGTGTGTATGTACCACAGTTTGCTTATCCATTCATCCGTTGATGGGCACTTAGGTTGTTTACATCTTTTTGCTAGTGTGAATAATGCTGCAGTGAACATGGGTGTGCATATGTCTATTCTTGTCACGGCTCTTATTTCTCTAGGATATATACCTAGGAGTGGGATTGCTGGATCATATGGTATTTCTATTTCTATGTTTTTAAGGAAGCGCCATATTGTTTTCCATTCTGGTGCACCATTTTACATTCCCACCAGCAGTATATAAGAGTTCCAATATCCCCACAACCTTGCCAGCATTTGTTGTTTTCTGTTTTTTTGATCAGTGCCATTATTGCCAGGGTGAGACGGTATCTCATTGTAGTTTTGATTTACATCTCTCTAATGGCTAATGATCGCCAGCATCACTTCACGTGTTTTTTAGCTGCCTGAATGTCTTCTTTGTTTAAGTGTCTATTCATGTCCTTTGCCCATTCTTTAATTGGGTTGTTTGTCTTCTTGTTGTTGAGGTGTTGAAGTTTTCTATAAATTTTAGAGATTAGGCCCTTGTCGGGTATGTCATAGCCGAAAATTTGTTCCCATTCTGTAGGTTCTCTTTTTACTCTTTTGGTGAAGTCTTTTGATGAGCATAAGTGTTTAAGTTTTAGGTGATCTCAGTTATCTAGTTTATCTTCTGCTGTTTGTGCATTTTTAGTTGTGTTTGGTATTCTCTTTATGCCATATATTAGGGCTCCAAGCATTATCCCTATTTTTTCTTCCATGATCTTTATGGTTTTCTTCCCACTCTAACTGGGAACTTCTACTGTGATCCTGGTCAGAGCAGTTGGTAGTGGTAGGTGGGCACCATCTAGTTCTTCTGGTCTCAGGCTAGTGGAGGCTGTGTTCCTGTGGTCCATTAATCCTTTGGACTAATTGTTTCCTTAAGTCTTTGGTTTTCTTCACTCTCCTTTGCTCTGGAAAGAAAGAGACCAATAGTTGTATTTTAGATGGCCACTTGTAAGCTTTTAAGATCCCAGACACTAGTTACCAAAGTAGGATGTAGAAAGTTTTCTTTATGAACTTTGTTATGCCAATTGACCTAGATCTTTGATCCATTTTAAGTTAGTTTTTGTGTATGGTGTGGCTATGGATCTTGTTTCATTTTTCTGCAAAAAGGATATCCAGTTTTGCCAGCATCATTTGTTAAAGAGACTTCCTCTTCCTAATTTAATGAACTTTGACCCTTTGTCGAAGATCAGCTGTCCATGGGTGGATGGATTTACTTCCGGGTTCTCAATTCTGTTCCATTGGTCTACGTGTCTGTCGTTGTACCAGTACCAGGCTGTTTTGATTACTGTAGCTGTATAGTAGGTTCTGAGATCAGGGAGTGTGAAGCCTTCTGCTTTGTTCTTCTTCAACAGTGCTTTGCTTATCTGGGGCTTCTTTCCTTTCCATATAAAGCTGGTGATTAGTTTTTCCATTTCATTAAAGAATGTTGTTGGAATTTGGATCAGGATTGCATTATATTTGTAAATTGCTTTGGGTAGTATTGACATTTTCACAATGTTAAGTCGTCCTATCCATAAGCATGGTATGTTTTTCCATTTATGTAGGTCTCTTTTGGTTTCTTGCAGTAGTATTTTATACTTTTTTTTGTATAAGTCTTTTATGTCTCTAGTTAGATTTATTCCTAAGTATTTTATGTTTTTGAGGGCTATTGTAAATGATAGTGTTTTCCTGATTTCCTTTTCAGAGTTCTCTTCATTAGTGTAGAGGAATCCAACTGATTTTTGTATGTTGATCTTTACCCTACCACTTTGCTGAATTCTTCTGTTAGTTCCAGTAGCTTTCTTGTGGAGTGTCTGGGATTTTCTATGTATATGATCATATCATCTGTGAATAGGGATAGTTTTACTTCTTCCTTACCATTTTGTATGCCCTTTATTTCACTTTCTTGCCTTGTTGCTCTAGCTAGGACTTCCAGTACAATATTCAATAAGAGTTATGATAAAGGGCATTTTTGTCTGGTTCTCATTCTCAAGGGAAATGCTTTCAGTCTCTCTCCATTGAGAATAACATTAGCTGTTAGTTTTGTATACATGCCCTTAATTACGTTGAGGAATTTCCCTTTTATTCCTATTTTGATGAGAGTTTTTATAAAGAATGGGTGTTGGTCTCCTTGTTGTTTGTTTGTTTTTGAGTTACAGCTCTGGAATCATTAGCTGGCCAGAAACCAAAACCCAAACTCGTTGTCGTCAAGTTGATTCCGACTCATAGTGACCCTATAGGGCAGAGTAGAACTTCCCCATAGGGTCTGCAAAGAACAGTGGATTCAAACGCCGACCTTTTGGTTAGTAGCTGAGTTCTTAACCATTGTTTCCACCAGAGCTCCAGATTAGCTGGCAAAGCTAGAAAAATCCTCAGAAGTCATTCATCAAACCATGCCACTTTACAGATGAGGAAACAGGCCCAGTGGGGTGTTGGCTTGCCCAAGGCCGCTGTCTGGTGCTTTTCCTCCAAAATTCTCAAGCTTTCCCCAAACATCTCAAACAGGCAAGGGTGACGGTGTGCTGAATACTGGTGCCAAATCCCAGAGGAGAGGCCTCTGGGGGGAGAAGGAAGAGAAGGGAGGAGGAAACTCTTTTCCTACCCTTCCTTTTCAACCTCATCTTGTTGGACCAGCCAGAAATGTCTCCAGCTGGAAAGAAGGGAACCTAGTTGAACCCTCTCATCCTAGAGATGAAAAAAAAACAGACAGAGGAAGGCACTTATCCAGGGTCACACAGGGAGGTCTGGGCCAAACCCAGGGGTCCTAGGGGCAATTTTCATGACAACCTGCATAACTCAGGCCTTAATGACGCTGCTTTTGCTTTGTGCCTGGGGCACATGGATTGCTGGCTCTGAAATAAACTCTCTCCCATGCTCTCCTTGTTTCTTCTGGCTCCTGAGCTCATTATGAACAGCCCAAGGGCAGGACTGGGCCATAAAGCATCCAAAAGGAATGACGGTCCAGCCTGAACTCTGAAGCTGGCACTGTGCTGGATGCTGTCACGTCTGCCATCACCTTTAATTTGGGACTCACCGAGCGTCAGAACTGAAAGTGACCTCAGAGAAGAGAAGTCCTAGCCCTCTTTCCGGATGAGGAGACCAAGGCCCGGAGGGAAAGAGACCTATCCAACAGCACACAGGAAGGAGCTGTCCCTATGTCCCGAGTTTCCTGACCTCTTGTCCTGTTAGAGTCCCTGGGTGGTGCAAATGGTTAATGAGCTTGCCTGCTAATTGAAAGGTTGGAGATTCAAGTCCACCCAGAGGCACTTGGAAGACAGGCCTGGTGATCTACTTCTGATAAATCAGCCATTGAAAATTCTATGGAGCACAGTTCCACTCTGACACACATGGGCTGCCAAGAGTTGGAGTTAATTTGACGACAACTGGTTTTTTAGTCCTGTAATTTTTTTGCAGGCCTCACAGCACCTAACATTGAGCTGGCCTCATAAGTTTTCAATATGCTCGATAAATTCTTGCTGAATGTAATACAAACAAGATGCTCCTGTGTACAAGACACTCTGAAAATTGATAAAAGCTATAAAGCATGCATATTTCCTTTGAAAAGTGTCTAATAAAGGCTTATTGCTTGGGTTTATCAGCTCAGTTCTTTCTCGATCTTTCTTATTTTCTCCTCAAGGCTGTATTTAGGCAGAGCTGGACTAGTTCCACCGCAGCCACTCTTCGGGAGCTGTTAGAGCCACTTAAGTACTGTTCCACTAGAGACCAAAACTGGGGGCTAGACCATCCTAGTCAGAGCCTCCCCAGAGCCCTGGCTCTGGAATCCTGCCTTTGGCTTGGAAGTTCCCGTCCAGGAGACATGCTGGTGAGAGATGGGAGGTGGGATACATCTGACCTAAGGGTCCTGTCTGTTCCCCAGGCAATGCCAACCTTAGAGGGCACAGACTCTGGGTGAGTGAGGAGTGTGGAGGAGATGGGTGCCAGCTGTCAGTTCAGCAGTGCCCACCAAGTAGGGAGGAAGATTGCTCTGTCTTCTACCCTTAGTACTGGCCAGGACAGTTTCTCATGATGCCAGACAGGAGTTGCTGCTCCCAGAGCCCCTTGCAGTGGTGCTCACCATGCCTCTTTCCACTCCCCAGCCCTAATGTCTCCTTCTCAAAGTCTAACAGTGCTCCCAACCTGGTGGCTATAGGTTAAATGCCTGGCTCTCCTCCGAGATTTATTTCCTCCTACCAAGAAGCCAAATTCTCTGCCTGTTTCCAGGATCAGAAGTCTCCCACATTGCTGTCAGCTACTAGATCCCACCTGCAGGCTCACTCTACATCGGGGAAAATGAGGTAGTGGTTAATGAGACAGCCCCTCCAGCCCTGTTTCCATGGTGAATGGTCTGGGGTCTCTGCCTACTCTAGGGCCTCAGAACAAATGATAGCTCTATTCTCTGTAAGGAACTGTAAGGTCATTACAGGCAGTCATCTCTGTATTCCCAGTGTCTACCACAGTTGCTGAAGAAATATGTATAGAATGACTGCTGAGCTATTTAGCCCCCACCTGAGAAGGGGACATTTGAGTGTTCTCCAGGGTTCCATATGGTGAATTCTTATAACTTCTGGGACATTTGGCTGCTGGGGGACAGGGTGATACCCACAGAGATCTCCAGAGAAGAGGGCAAGAGTGCTGGGCTTGGGAGCCCAGCTCCTCCAACCTTCTGGTTCCTGGGCTTGAGGAACAGATAAGAGAGATGTGACTTTGGATCCCAGTTCTATCTGTATAAACTCTGTGACTTCGGGCAGGTTTTTTTAGTGTCTCCAAACCTCAGTTGCCTCATCTATGAAGTGGAAAGTGCCTAGCCAAGGTGCTCAATGAGATAGTTATTGAAGGTTATCTGTCATACCTGATGGGGAGATCTTTTCCCATGTTCCAAAATCCCCAAAGAAGAGATTCCAGAGTCTTTCAGTGTCCCCAAGTCTTTATTGAGTGCCTACTGTGTGTGAGGAGTCCTGGTGGCGCAGTGGTTAAGAGCTTGGTTGCTAACCAAAAAGGTCGGCAGTTTGCATCCACCAGCTGCTCCTTGGAAACCCTATGGGGTAGTTCTACTCTGTCCTATAGAGTAGCTATGAGTTGGCAACGGGTTTTTTGGTACTGTGTATGAGGCAATGTGTTAGGTGCTGGAGAGGCAAAAAGAACTACATATGCTCTTGTCTCTTTTCTCAAGTGGCTCAGAACCTGTTTGGGAAGACAAAACATAAGCACTGAGAAAGCAAATTCCCAGCCTAACACAACCACCCAAGAGGCATTGCAAGGTAGCACAAGGTGGCACCATCATTATAGGAAAGAGGCAGGAGGGAACCCTGTCGTTGGAGTGACATAGGATGACTTCATGAGAGCCCCCTTTCTGCTCAAGGAGCCCATTGTTCAATCAGAAAGTGCCCACCTTGGTTTAATCTTTTAATATTCATCCATTTCATTCAACACATATTCACAAAGTCTTTCTTTGTGCCAAGCACTGTGCTGAGTGCCATGCTGGGAAGACCAAAAAAAAAAAAAAAAAAAGGAACCCATTAATGTTGAGTCAATTCCAACTCATGGTGACCCCATACGTTATAGAGTAGAACTGCTCCATAGGGTTTTCTTGGCTGTAATCTTTACAGAAGCAGACTGCCAGGCCTTTCTTTTGAGGTGCCGCTGAGTGGGTTCAAATTGACAACTTTTAGGTTAGTAATCAAGGGCAAACCCACCAACGGTTTGTGCCTCACAGGGACCTCTCTGGGAGAGTAGCAGTAAATAAAAGAGACGCACGGTTTGGTTTCCGCACTCAAGAAGTTTACAGTTTGGGGGTGAGATGCATATTGAACCAATAACGCCATAGATAGATGTATACGAATTGTTATCAGGGTCAACAAAAGCATATATAACAAGGGAACCTAATTTAATTACAGGATCAAGGAATGTCTCTTTCAGGAAGTGATATCTAACTGAGCTCTGATGGATGAGTAGGAGCTAACTACATAAAGAGAAGGGGGGTGGGACATTCCAGGTAGAAAAAACAGCCTGTACAAAGGCCCTGGGAAGCAAGGACCTAAGGAGAAGCTACAATGGCTGGGGTACAGAGAGCTAAGGAGAGGGAGGTGAGGGAGGCAGGGACCAGATCATGTAGAACCTCGTAGGCTGTTTTTTTTTTTTTCCCCCTTTTTTCCCCAAGTGTGAGGAAAGGAGCAGCTGCAGCAGAATCCCCTGGGGAACTTGTTAAAAATGAAGATTTCTGGGCCTCATCCCTATTGAAATATAAGCTGTAGCGGTGGGGCCTAGGAATTCACAGTTTTAATAACTTCCTCATGTGAGTAAGTACCCTAAAGTTTGAAAACCACTTTTCTAGGCCAGTTAAGGATTTTAGTCTTTATCCTAATGTTGTTGTTAGCTGCCGTGAAGTTGGCCTCCCCACTCATGGCAACCCTACGCACAGTGGAACAAAACACTGCCTGGTTCTTATCCTAACCCCATGATCGATTGCGGATCAGACCACTGTGAGCCATAGGATTTTCACTGGCTGATTTTCTGAAGTAGATTGCCAGGCCTTTCTTCCTAGTCTGCCTTACTCTGGAAGCTGTGCTGAAACATGCTGAGCATCATACCAACACGCAAGCTTCCACTAACTGAAAAAATTGGAAAGGTTTTAAGCCCTTAGTTGATTAGATTTATGTACTAAAAAGCTTACTCTGGCTTCAGGAGAAGGCTAGCAGTGGACAGTAGGGGTGGCTACAGTATCCCAGGAGAGGGGTGACTTGGCTTAGAGGGAGGAGTGGGGAGGAGTGGGAATGGAGATGGAGAGAGGTTGGCAGATTCATGAGATAGTTTGTAGGAAGAAGGTTTATCACTTATTGTTAGTTGCCATTGAGTCAGTTCTGACTCATGGCGACCCCATGTGCGTAGAGTAGAATTACTCCATAGGGTTTTCAAGGCTGTGACCTTTTGGAAGCAGATCAACAGGCCTTACTTACAGGGTACCTCTGGATGGGTTTGAGCTGCCAGCCTTTCTGTTAGTAGTCCTGCGCTTAACCATTGCACCATCCAGGGACTCCTTTATCATTTATTACAGAAACACTTATAGATACCTTTTACTTTCTCTAATTAGATAAATAATACATAATATTGTAAAATTTCAGATATATAGAAGAAGATAAAGAGAAAAGTAAAGATAAATATTTTAGTATATATTCTTCTAGGATTCTTTAAAAATATACCTACATATTTAGATATATGGATCTAATTTGTTGCTGTTTTTTACAATAATGGAACAATTCTGTAATACTTATTTAATTCCTGATTTTCAAGAAAACAATGTATCACGAACATCTTTCCAGGTCAGTGTAAACCTATGTAATTTTTAGTGTCTAAACCATTTTCAGTAGTTTTCACTGAATGGATGTGCCTTAGTTTATTTGCCAATCACCTACTGATGGATATGTAGGTTGTTGCCAACTTTTCACGTCATTTTAAGCAATCTCTTTCCTTCTACGCTCATTTTTGTTAGTGGAACTGCTGGGTCATTGATTGTCTAGGTTTAATCATACATAACTCACATGATGTCCTAAGGGGAGGGCACCTAAGTCAGGGACCGGAAGTCTTTCTTGCTCCTGTTCTGTCCTTTGGAAGGCCTTGGACTGTTACAACCGTGTTCCTGCCTTTCCCAGCTTTTCTTTCCCCGGCACGGATGCAGGGTGTTCTGTCAATGCCTACCGGGTTTTATACCCGTCGGAGTCAACCCCCCCACCTTCTGCAGCCTAGGCCCCCTAGGAATCTACCCCCACTCCCCCTCCCCCACCTAGGGAGAGGCTTAGGAAGACAACGATTGCACCATCCTCAGCTTGAAAAGGAAGTCGAGGAAGCGCAGGGAGGAAAGTGGTGCGTCCCAAGGGCCGCGTACCCGGATCCAGCCCCTCAGGTCCGGCCTCTGCAGCGATCCTTCCATCTCCACTCGCAGGCACCGATCTCTTCCCGTCCCCTTCCCCAGCCCAACTCCTTGCTGGGTACCGGCCCTTTAAGAAGCTGTCACGGTGGCGTTGCCGGCCCCGCCCGGCAGGGAGGGCCGAGAGGGAGGGGCGGGGTTGGTGGCGACTGAAGTGCGCGGGGCGGCGGTGGGGGGGGTCTGGGTCTATTTTTAGCTCCGGGTTGGGTCACGTGACGGGACTGACGTCTCCGACTGTTGTTGTTGGTGGCGGCGGCGAGCGG
>NW_004443964.1:22441664-22459167 GCF_000243295.1 Trichechus manatus latirostris
CGAGCTCCCCGCGCGCGCGCTGGCTCCGCGCCCCCCTTCCTTCCTCCCCGCGCCCGGGTGCCAGCCGGCGCCCCTCGGGGAGATCGCCCGCCGGGAGTAGGGCCTCGGGTTTGCTCGCGCACCACTCCCCACCATCCCCGCTTCTCCCATGCAGGGGCGCCACCCCTGCAGGTAAGGGAGGGGCCCGCCTTCCCGGGACCCGCGCCCCTAAATGGCCCGGAGACGGGCTGGCGCTGTTTGAGTTGCCCCTTCCCCGGCGGCACAAGCTGCGTTGATGTGCCATTTGAGCCTGCGCCCAGATTCTGTGCAGACCCCTCCTCGCTGGACACCCTTTTCTTGCTACTCTGAGGTGAGGGGCGCTGCCCACCCCACAGCGCTTCTACTCGTACCTAAAAACGCATCCTTGATTTTCTGTCTTCGACTTCCGTGCATGAGGAGGGGGACTGCAGAGCCCACCCGACTTCTCTCCCCCATTATTGTCACACCCGCCCCTTGAGGCATTACTGCGTTTGTTCCCACCCTCTTCTCCTGTCTGACACCCTGGAGCCAGAGAGAGAGGGAGAACTAGGAGGTGAAATGCAGCTCCCTCCCCTTCTTGTCTGGGGTGGATACCCCCTATTTTTTATCCTGGGTCTGTATCTCATGGAGGAGAGGGCACTGCCAGTGCATTATAACTTGGGGAAGTCTGCTTCCCTACCCTACCTATCCCTAAGGCCCTGGGAAAGATGAGACCTGGCTGGGTGATAAGTAAGTAAGCTGGGTGCCTGGGGCGGCGGGGAGGTGTAGAGGAGGAGGGAGCCCTGTACAGGGAGGAGGTGGCCACCTGATAACCCATCACTGGCCCTCTGAGGTGTCCCTAAAGAGGAGATGTAGCAGCTGCAGTTGTTTTTTTATTTTGCCGGGGTGGGGGGGTTACGCTAACAGGACCTACCACTCTTGACAGTGACCACCTTGCTTCTGGGGCCTGGAATTAGCTCTGGAGGTTGAGTGAGGAGTGGATTATTGGGTTCAAGATACAGTTGGGAGGGGAGGATAGAGCCAGATCACAGGAACAAAAGGAGATGGGATAGGAAGGCCAAGACTCTGGGCCGGAGGGGGACCCCTGGCCAGACTGCCTTAGAGGATTAGAGATGGGACTGTGCCCTACACTGGGCCTCCTCTTAGGCTCAGAGCACGTAGGCAGGGTCTCCAGCTGCTGACCCCCTGCTGGCTGGGGAGATGCTGGGCTGGGCTGGGCTGGATTTGGCCCGTGAGCCAGTTGGGGGCTGCCTGCTTCTTCATTCCAGTCTTTCCTCCTCCTCTCCCTCCCTAAACACAAGGCTTGGGGAAAGCCTGGTTTGTTTCCTGCCCCTTTTCTTGAACTCTTTCTTTGCTCTCTGTCCCCTTGGACTTGGATCTGGGCTGTCTTGACAAGGTTGGGGGGGGGTTCCTCTGAGTTAGAGGGTGAGCCCCACAGCATCTCCAGTCTGTTCTGTATGCACCCCAGGGGCCAGAGAGAAAGTTACCAGCTACAAGTTCCTTGGGGGCAAGAACGGAGGAAATGTTAGCTCTGTGCCAGCCTTCCCTTCTCCCCAATATTTCTTCCTTTTGTGACTGGATGGTGTAATTTGGAGGGGGGCAGTATCACATGCCCCACCCACCCCAAGTAGTTGCAGAGACACAGGTTTGCTTTCCCTTCCCTAGGGGTGGCATCTTAGCTGTGTGTTTAGAAATGGGGCCTGGGGGTGGAGGGGTCCTTTATGTTTCTGCATGTGGGGTTGGGGGTCAACGAGAGGAGCTGGGGGGAGTGCAGTTGCTGCCGAAGTACCAGCTGCTCTTTAATAATTGATTCATCCTACTCACATCCCTTTGAGGAGGGATGTCTGGAGCGGCATCAGGCTCAGCCAGCCTGCTAGAGGACGCACTCCTGTTGGTGGGGGGGGGAGAGACAGTGAGGGGGGGCGGTTCTTGGCATTTTTGGAGCACTGTTGCTTGCTTGCTCATGAATGAAAACCTGATGCAACCCATGAGGGGGCCTATCGTGTAGCTGCCTTGGGTTCATTAAACTTTCTCTGCCTCTCTTCCTCCTTCCCCCCCATCTCCCCTCCCCCCAGCCCCAGCCCTTTTCATCTTGACTGGGGACCCTGTCTGGTAGTGCTGGGGAGGGGGGTATTGTTCTGCCTGAGGTTTTAGGGCAAACAGACCCAGTCTTCCGCCCTCCGCCTCCGCCTCCTCCCTCCCCTCTCACCCCCTTTTTTTTTTTTCTAGAAATAGCAGCCTCCTCCATCTGGCTTGTACAGATGCCTGGAGCTGCGTCTGAGCAGACAAACAGAAATGGGCCGATTGCAAAAATGAATTTGTCAGCCTGGTGCCTTTTTTCCTCCCCTGTTGCCCTCCCTTTCCCCTAGTTTGGGGCCTGTCCGTCCAAGTCAGCCACCTCGCACAACTCAGATCTTCCCAGGCTTCTGGCCCAGTTTGGGGAGGCACAAGGCGAGGGAAGCTCCTGGGGGCTGGGGAAAGCGGCCTGCTGTGGCCATGCTCAGGAGGGGTCAAGATGCGAGGTCCTTAGGGCCTTGGGATGGGATGTCTGGGCTTGTTGGTTTTTGATGAAGCCCTTGGGGGCAAAGTGAAGCAATCTTAGGCTCACAGGACTTGGTTCAGACTCCTGCTTTCCCAGGGCTCAACCCTGCCACGTATGAACTGGGGAGGGGGCCCCCTAGCTTGGCTAGGGTGCTCAGGACTTGGGCCTACCTCTAGCAGGGCCAGAGCTGGTGTCAGGAAGCGGCTGCATGGTAGTACGGGAATCCACGTTCTGGAGGCCCTGACAAGGACACCTGACTCCTCAGGAATTCAGAAGGAGTTGTTTGAGGGACGAGATCCCTGCAGGGTGACCTTGTGAACTTGTGGCCTTTGGGGCATTACATTGCATCATGGCTCCCTCACTGTCTGCCCTTTTCCTCCCACCCTCTCTGGCAGAGTTTTTATTGCTCATGAGTGGGGTGGGGGGTGTCTCCCTAGGTTTCTGCTCCACCACCATCCCCAGCTTAGCTGTGAGCTGTAGGGTGAGAAGCAGCCTGTTTCCCTCAGTTCTTTCTTGACCTGCTGTCCTAGCTGGAGGTGGGAGGTGGGCAAACCTGGAGAGGGACAGAGGTCTGTCTGGAAAGAGAGTTGGCAACAAGGGCCAGGGCCCTGGAGTCTGCCTCTTTATGACCCCGTGGAAGCAGGGTTTGACCTCCAAGTGTTGGGGCATCCAGGAGCCACACAACTGCTGGTCCCCGGCTGCCCACCAAGAGGCTTATATAATAACGGTCAGTATGTTTCTCTGGCAGAGGAGGAAACAGCTCAGGTTTTACCCATCAGGCTGCCCTCTTTCCCCTTCATGCCCCACCCCAGACAAGAATCTATGCCTGGCCTATCAGGCCATGAATGCTGCTTTGTTTCCCAGGAGGCCCTGGTTCATGGCTCTTGTTCACTTCGGAGGCTGATGGGCTGTTGGCAGATACTCTCTGGGGCTTTGCAGGTGGACGGGGCACAGGGGTCCTGCTGAGTCCTCCAGGGTGGGGAGAAGTGGAGCATAATCAAGGCCTGAGCCCCTGTGGGTTCTGGGAGCCCCTCCCTTTCTCTTCACCCCCAGTGAGTGAGGATCAGCACCTTTAAGACCCAGAGGTAGGGTGAGTGAGTAAGGATGATGGGGCAGGGGGCTGATCATGACCTGGTTTTCGTACCATTGAGGCTTCTGCTCCTCCTGAGCATCCTGCGGTGGAAGTGCATGTCTCTAAGGAGATGGGCTGGGCTATTTGGGCTGCTGGGAGTCGTGGGAATTTCTGAACCTGTGTTCCCCAGCCCACGGGAAACGGTGTGAGTGGGGCAGGGCGCCAGCCCTGGCGTGGGCACGGGCTGAGCTGCCTGCCCACGTGGGCCCTGCCAGGGCACCAACAGCCCCACCTGCCACATTCATGAGCTTAGCCCTAGTCCTGTGCAGCCTCTTTTGTCCCTACCCCATACCTGTGCTCCAGGAGCAGTGCAGCACCTTCGACCCTGCTCCCCTCCTCCAGACTATGTGAGGGCACGTTCCTCCAGTTACAGAATCCGGATCCAAACCTTGTGGGTGAGAGCAGGGGGCAGCAGGCCTAGGCTTTCAGGTCTTCCTAGCGTATGTGTGCACGTGTGCATACACGTGTGTGTACATGTGTGTGTGTTCTCATGTCCCTGCCACAGCTGATGTTTGGGCTTCTGGGCCCTAAATGGAGCCCACCCCTGGGAATCCTTGATGAAAATTCAAGGCTTACTGAGAATTAATCCTGCTGGGATGGGAAGTGGGGCTGTCCAGGGGGTAGAACTGATTGATTGTCTTCTTGAGGCTTGGGGAGCAGAGTTAGGACTTAAACATGCAGCTCCTCTCAGCCTCATCTGATCGCTTCCTGCTACCTCACTTTCTTCATTTGGAAGAAAATGAATGAGATCATGTCTGGGTGGATCCTGGGCTGTTTAGGGATGGGCCCAGGTGGGTGTGTGCGGCTCTGAAGCTTGAGGACTACCGATGGGGCTGGGGGTGGTGGTGGGCGGCAGGTGGAAAAGGAGCTGGAGGAGTGGGGACAAACCCATCGTCCTGTAATCCTGGGCCATCCTCCATTACTCTGTTGGACTTGGCAGGGCCACTGCTGGGCCTTTTGGTGCCTTTGTGCAAACTGGAGAAAGGGGGCCCTTGTTCTGGATTTACCCAGCCTGTGTCAGGCCCATGGCTTGGCAGGCAGAGCAGGGGCTAGATTTTATATCCCCCCAGGCCAGGCTTCCTTGACCAGGCACAACCTGGACAACACACCTAACAGCCCTGGGCTTGGGCCCTGGACCCCCAGCTGGCTCTGGGATGGATGTCTCTGCCTTTCCAAATTCCTAGAAACAGCATGGGTTATGGACAGAAAGGAGGCAGTTATCCTCTTGGCCTAACCCATTTCTGAATGGGAGAGATCAAGAGAGAAACATCTACATTCCAGAGTTGGAGTGGCACAAGGATCAGAAAGTGGGGAGAAATGACCGTCTCTCTGGGTTACTGGGGCTGGGATACCAGTTGCTCCCTTAACTTCTACCGGGGACCCAGCTCAGCCCTGTATCCCACCACTGCCCGGGACAGAGTTCAGAACCTTCCCTGCACTTTCTCCCCTGGCACACACCCAGTCCCACATCAGGGACCTTTGGGAGTTGATAAGGTCTCCCCACCTGGCAGTGGACACTGTCACTTGAAAAGGAGTTTGTTTGGGTGTGGCCACTGTAGCTGTTTCTTATTCTTTTGGGTGCTGGCAGCCTCACTGATTAGGAAGAGAAGAAACCAGGATTCTGGCCCAGTTTGCTGACCCCCTCTATGCCCCTGGGCAGGTTTTCCTCCCTCTCTGTCCCAGGTCTCCTTTGACTCTCAAGATTTTTGAGTTGGGGGTCTAACCCTGCTCCATCTCTCCCCAGGGATGCTGTTCTGAGTGCCTGACCGCCTCGCCCGAAGGATGGCCTCGTATGGGCATTAGAGGCACGGCGGCCCCGGGCTCCCGTCCCGTCCGTCCGTCTGTCTGTTATCGTCTGTCTCTCTTGACATCACCGCAGCTCCATCCCCTCCTGCCCCAGCCCCCAACGCCAGCTTCCTGCGGGCCCCAAGCCGGCATGAACTCTCCCAACGAGTCGGGTAAGACTTGGGAGGCTGGAGAAGAGCACCCTGGAGTAGCTTTGGGTACGATGGGCTGTGTGGGTGTCCAGTCCAGGCCTTCAGGGTCTCTGAGCTGTAAGGGAGCCAGGGGATCAGGAGTGAAGAAGGGTTGCAAGTCAAGGGCAGTGGCAAAACTGAGGTTTTGACCAGGAAGTGGACCTGGGACTTGCCAGGCTGACAGTCCCACCTGGCCCTAGGTCTGACTCTGTCCCCTTGCCTGCCTTCTCAACTCAGGGACCTTAAATGCCAGCTCTATCCTGCCCTATTAGCTGAGACAGGCAGGCCTGAGGGAGTTGTGCACCCCTTAATTGCCCTTGGCGGGCCAGGGATGATGCTGGAAGAATTTTCTTACTGTATTCCGAATGCCTGGCTTCCTCTTTGTGGTGACGGCTTCTTTTCTTGATGAAGTGTTTCTCTGAGTTCCATACTTTTTTCTTAGTGGAGATTTGCAGAGCCTCAGGCCTTACCATCTGTGTTGGGGAGGTGTGGTATAGGGGTAGGCAGGGTGACATGTTTATAGCGGAGTCTCTGTTCTCTCCTCTGAGTCCAGGTAGACTACTACTCTGCCTCTTTGCCCTGGACGTGGTGGATTCCTAATTTGGGATCTTCAGCTCTCAGATTTACTACTCCTCTCTGCGACTAGGACCCTGCCCAGTGCATCCAGAAATAGTCCATGGGTGGAACGCCAGGCGGCTTTGTGCATGGGTGGGTTTGGGTGTGTGCCCATGAGTATGTGTTCAAGTGGCCTGAGCTGGACCCTCAGGAGTTTCCCAGGGGGTCATGGGTCAGTGTGGTCAGAGTAATAACGGCCTTCTCTCCTTGGCTCTCTCCTTCCCTTCTGCACAATCTTAAAGGTTCAGAGTCAGTCTTGCTCAACTTTAACCCTCCATGGCCCCCCATATCCCCACATAGTTTTCTGAAGGGGTGGAAGGATATCGTTCCTTCTTTTAGGTATAGGGAAACTGAAGTCTAGAGGTGAAACCTGTTTGCTGGATGATACAGAAGCCACATCAGAGAGGAATGTAGGCTGCCCCCATCTTCCATCTTTAGTTGGCTGGAGATCTGAGGCCATCTGTTGTGGGGACCCCACACTGGTGATGTGTGGGAGAAGCCCTGACCCGGGATCCTGGGGATTCCGGCAGATGCAGGGAAGCTGGGGGCTGGTGGATTGGTTGGCTGTGTGCCATTTATTATGGTCAAGGCTGTGCCCCCGCTTTCCTTCTGCAACAAGACACACCCTAGGCATGGACTGCAGACAGGAGAGTGCTAGCTGGAGGAGGCCAGGCTCCGGAGGCTCACCAAGGTGGGCTGTCAAGATCTGACTTCTTGCTTCCCCCTCTGGATCGGCCAAGGAAAAGGAGAGGCCTGTGGTGGCTTCTCATTAGTCCCTTGCCCATCTCCTCTGGACACTACCTCCCCCTGGCAGGGCCACTTGTGCGTGGCGGTAGGGCCAGCTGCTCCTTTCCTTTGAGCTATGCTGACCTGTCCAGAAGCCACCTCCAGTCCCCGTTTCACACTGCGTCAGGGTCTAACCCTTGGCCAAGGGAACAGAAGCTGCCCAGAGGCAGCAGTTGGTGGTTTGGAAAGGATGTTTCCTTGCTTTGGGGTTTTATTCCATTGCAGCAAAAGACTAAAATAATCAACTCAGGATAGATGAGGTTATTGAGTTCCCTTTCCAGACACTGGTGGTCCAGATTCCCCTTGTAGCCACTTCTGCTGAGGCTGGGAGGAGTGTGGTGGTAGCTGGAGGTGCCACCAGCCTAGGAGGCAGGCAAGTTGGGAACGGTTGCTGAGCCCCGGCCAGTATGGTCCCCTGAGTGGGCCTATAGAATCAGCCACCCTGGTTGGCTTTCCACCTCCCCCCAGTAGGGGGAGATGCTGTCTTCCCTGTGTTTGGGAGGGAGGGCCTGAGGAAGGGGGCCAGGGACTGGGAACCTCACTCTAGGATTGTTGAGAGGCCAGGATCAGGGCTTGGGGGCATCCCCCTGAGGCCCTTCCCACAGTTTACCCGGGACTCTGGGACTGACTCCCAATTGTGGGGTTCCGGCCACCCTGGGCTAGGGAGCCAGCCAGCTTCCACACAGCTCTTCCTCTTCGAGGGGCCCAGCATCTGCTATTCCCAGAGCTCAGGGTGGCATCTGGGCTGGGGCTGTGGGTGCATGGTGCCTGGCAGAAGCCTGGAAGCCACGTGCCTTGGGACTCCACAGAAGTAAAATGAAACCACGATTGTAGCCTGAGCAAGTGGGTGTCCACTTCCCCTGTGGACACCCCGCAGAGAGCTCCCGGAGTCCCAGGAAAGAAGGGTATGGGGCCACAAAGCAGGGGCTGGGGCAGGGGGGAATGATGAGAATGGCTAGTCCCCAGGGCCTGGGTGCCCCAGCCTCTGGACATCTCCCATACTCTTCCCCTGCACCCCTGATCTATCACTCTTCTTTCCTTGGGGTGCAGAGCAGCAGGGCTGGGTAAGGGCAGGGATCTTTCTGCTGGCCCCTCGGCTTCCCCTAAGTTCCTCTCAGTGCAGGAACGCTTCCATTTGACAAGTCCTTGCTGAGTATTGCCAACACCCCAAAGGGTTTGGCCCTGTGGGGAACAGAAGAAAAATAGATGGTCCATCCCTGCCCTCATAGCAGACAAGTTAGTAAAAGAGTGCTCTGAGTGAGGGGGCAGCAGATGGAGACTGAGCGATGTACTTCCTAGCCTAGGGTCCCCCTTCCTCCCCAGTAGTGGGAGCTGATCTACTTACTTTTGGGCTGACACCTCTGGGCCAGGTCGAACACCAGCATTTGTCCTTAATTTGCAGTCCTGGAGTACGGGCAGAGGCCACTGATGGGGCCACCTGTTTCCCCGAGGAGACTATTCCCTGGTCTCCAGCTTCTCTTGAATCAAAAAGGGACTGGAGGATGGAGGCTTTCTTTATTTTTCCAGAACTGACCATTTCTGTATGTTCCCCTCAGTCAATTTGGAGGGCTGACAGGATCTCCCCTGCTGGGCTCGGGCCAGTCGGGTTGGAGGAGCTGCTGTGGAACCCAGGACCTTCACCTGCTCTGGTCACTGCCCAGAGGAGAGCACAAGAGTGAGGGCCGGCCACGTGAGCCAGTCTGGCTGGTGGTGGAGCCCGGGAGGGTGGAGGCGGCCAGGTTTCTTATCCCCAGTATGGGAGGGAGACAAGCTTCATAACAACACCTGCCGGCCCAGCATCTCCCAGCACCCTCCACACTTTCTCTCCTTCCCTTTCCCAGGAGGGCGGGCGGGCAGCTGCTCCCTCCTTTCTGGGTGACCAGAGAAACTGGGGCATGGGCGTAGGGTGGAGCCAAGAACCTCGGCATCCTTCCCCCCAGCCTCAGGCTCTGCCTCTGAGCCCCTGGGGAAGGCAGGCAGCCAGCCCTGTGGAAGAGAAAGTGGGTCAGTGCTGGCATGGGGCAGGGGCCTGGGAAATGGACTCCTGGTGTCTTCTCCCACTTAGAGCCCCCAGCACACCTCTGTGCTCACCACAGATTGGGATCTGCTCCACCTTCCTCTTCTCCGTTTCATCATTCCAAAGGGATTGAAGGCTTAGAATGGGAAGGTTGGAGGAGGCAGGGTCAACCCTGAGGGGAGGTGGAAGATGCCAAAGTAGATTTTCCATTTTCCTTGGACTTGGTTCCAAATGAAAGGGTTCAGCCAGCACCTAGCATGGAAACTGGCACATGGCAGCTCTCAGGCAATGCTGACGGCTGTGGCAGAACTGGGCTTGAAGAAAAGGAGAGAAATGGATGGCAGGCAGGCATGATGTCTCCAGGGCCCGAGGGTGGCTGGCACCCCACACTCTTGGGTGCTCTTGGGACAGTTCTTGCCTTTTTGTACTGTGGAAAAAGCATGCTTTGCTTGAAGAAGGGGCCCCAACTCAGCCTTTTGGGCCCAGGAAAGGGAGGCTAGAAGAGTTCAAAGAGCCAGCATTGGGCCCTTTCTCTCTTCTAGATTCAGAGGGAGGGGATGGAGTCATTGCAGTCTAGGGAGGTTGGTGCTGACTCTGGACAAGGCTCATGTGCCCCATGCTCCATAGGGTTTGTGGGATGACACATGGGTGATGAGGATGAATGAGGTTGGAGAAGAGAAGTGAACCAAGGCGGAAGGGGCTATAGCAGGAAGGATTGAGATTAGACATGAGAAAGATCTTGTAGCATCACCTGACTCTCAGAAGAAGAAAGAAAGATACTTGTACTCACCCCAGACCCTCTCTCTTATTCCCCTGGAGGTTTCTGAGAACTGGCATGGAGGATTGTCTGGTTGTGTCTGACACTTCATTTCCCACTTTATGCTGTTACTGGAAGTGGTAATAGAGCTGGGAGCTGCCCTGAGCCCCTAGCTCTGGCCCTCTCTGGCTGCCCAGTCTCCTGGGTGCTCCTGTCTTCCCTAAGCAGGGAGCTCTCTTTCCTTGGCTTCTGGCTGCCTCAGGTACTGGGGGCCCTGCTTTTGAGTCATGATAACTGATGAATTCCCTCTCCTCCAGAAAAAGACTCCCCTGCCATCCTCTCTCGTGCCTGAGGCTGGCAGAGAGAGCCAGGACAGGGCTAGCCAGCCCTTCCAGTTGCTCCTAGCATGGGTGGGTGGAGACCTGGGCAGGGATGGGCTGCTGCCCCAGGCTTTCTGGGCTCCCTTGAGTCTGCTGCCCATCACCCAGCCGAGGGAGCATTGGCCTCCCTCTTGAGACAGCCTGGTTGGCCAGGATGAGCTTGAGGCAGGGCCTGGGGCACGGGTGGTGAACAGGGTCCCCAGACTTACCCTGAGATGGCTGCCAAGGCCAAACCCCTGTGGGAAGCACTTCTCCATCACCTTTTTTCTATGGTCTTCTCCGGCTGAGAACCTGAGGCTCCAGGCCCCTGTTTACTTCCTGGTCCAACACCCCTGTCACTCCCCTCCACCATGCACATTCGCCAGCCAGTCTGGGGTGGGAAAGCCCACCTCTATCCGTATGCTCTCCCACCTGAGGGCAGGAGGCCCGTCTGCCGTCTCTGGCCGGCAGAGGCCAGCTGGGAAGATGGGCTCCAGGAGCCTCAGCCACCGTGTCCTTGGTTGGCCAGCTCCTCCTGGGTTCCTGACAAGATGGTGAGGTCATCCAGTCCAGGGAAAGGACAGGTGTCCCTGGCTCCATGCCTGGAGTAGGGGGCAAGGAGGGGCCAGAAGGGGGCTCCAAAATAGCAACTGTGACATCAGGAAGGGGGAGGAGGATACAGACCCAGGAATAACCAGGCTATTAAAAGGCTCCAGTGAGGTCAGGGGGCCAAGTGAGATCTCTGCACCAGTGGGAGGCACAGCCCCAGGAGAAGGGGCAGCAAGTCCTTATGGTGCCTCAGCCCCAGGGCCCAGCAGGGTCCAGGAGCAGGGGTTGATCTACCAGGCCTGAGGTTTGTGGGGAGGGGCTGGATGCTGGCCTCTTGACTCTTCTTGGAGGGACTCCAACCTCACGTCTGTTTCTACTTGAGTACTGGGGCATTGTGCCTGTTAACGGGAACTCTGGGGCAGATTCTTGTCCTCTCTTAACGTGGGAGAGTGGACTGTGGTGGTTAGTGCCCAGACTTGAGCCTCAGACATTCTAGCTAGCCTCCCATTTAAGCAGTGGTGCCTCAGTTTTCCTATCAGTACCTGTCTCCTGAGGTTGTCATGCAGAATAAATGAGACGTGATGTTCTTAGCATTGCACCTGGCACATTGCCCGGGAAGTGCTACCTGTGCTCTGAGAATGGGCAGGTGCCACGAGGTCCCCTTCTCTGGGCTGGGGCAGGGCGTGTCCAGGAAGAGTCTCCCTACCCCTGGAAGGAAGCTGAGCAGCCTCTGGAAATGACGACACAGAATGACTGGGAGGGACCTGCTATTTAGCTGCTCCTCAGGGGTCTCCCTGCTGGTTGAGGGGGTGGGGAGGCACCTCCCAGCTCTGCGGGGGGGAGGGGGGAAGGTAGGGGGGAGAAGTGCAGAAGCTACCCAGATGCCCATCTGGCTGTTAGAAGGGCTCCAGGGAGGGCGCAAGTTTATGCCAGGTGGCCCTGTCTGCCCGCTTCTTCCAGACTCTCCCAGTTCCTTTACCTGCTCTGGGCAGCAAGAGGGAAGACAGGATGGAATCTGGCTTGTTGGTCTCCAGTCCCTCGCCTGCCAAGAGCAGTAGCCAGAGCTGCTCTGAGATGGGGTACTCCAGCCTGAGCCTGTCCCTAGCCCAGCCTCTGGCCACCTAGCTCTGTAGCCTTGGCCCTGAGTGCAGGCCCTCCCGGTTCCCATCCCCCTCGCTGGCGCTTCCTCCTGGGGAGGAACGCGCCTCCCCCCATGGGGCCTCCGCTGGGCCAGGAGCCCTGGCAGTCGGCCGGCGGCTCCCTGAGCATGCTCCACCTATTTATAGACAGGGCCCTCCCCCAACTGCTATTTCAGTCTCCTGCCAGCTGCCGGCGGCTCATTCGGGAAGGAGGAGCAGGGAGCCAGGCCCAGAGCTGTCACCCAGCACAGGGAGGGAACACAGAGCCCGCCTGCCTGCCGAGCTCCCCTTCCTGTCCCCTGAGTGCTCCTCGACATCCCAGCTCAGGGAGTGGGGGACAGGCCAGCGGTGGCGGCCCCTCTAGAGGAGAGCTAGGCCTGCAGCCGGGAGCACCCGGGCCGGATGAGGCACCTCCCACAGCACAGGTCCCCACAGCAGTGGCCTGAGGGAGCCCCTGAGCAGTGAGGGCCCCACCCGACCACCTTTCCGCTGGCTGGCTCCCGCCTCGGGCGGGCCCCCTCTCTGGCATGCTGCTGGTGCCCAAGGCTCAGGGG
The DNA here is from genome assembly GCF_000243295.1 of Trichechus manatus latirostris. Taxonomy (NCBI): domain Eukaryota; kingdom Metazoa; phylum Chordata; class Mammalia; order Sirenia; family Trichechidae; genus Trichechus; species Trichechus manatus. The sequence goes on from NW_004443964.1 coordinate 22,454,109, forward strand.
CTTGTGGAGATGCTGCAGACCATCTATGAAACGGAATCCTGTTTCTCAGCAGATGGAATGTCAGGCCGGGAACCATCCTTGGAAATCCTGCCGCGTACTCCTCTACACAGCATCCCTGTGGCAGGTAAGTGCCTCTGTGTCCCTGCCTGCTCTCTGCTGTTGGGCATCCCTGCCCCTGGGGCTGAGCACCTGCCTCCTGGCCTTGCCCAGACAGGATCCTGTTTATTAGATCTTTCTTTAGGGCTTTGTTGGGAATACATGAGGTAAGGGGAGCCGTACTCCCAGAGCAGGGCTTCGCGGCCTGATGCCCCTGTCATCCCTTGCTCAGAACCTGCCCTTCCACCATGCCCCTGGCTGCACTCTGCATCTCTGCGAGTCCTTTTGGCCTCTGGCAGGGTCGGCGTCCCTGGTGGGGGCAGAGGGTTACTGGAGCATCCTGGCCTACTTGGCACCGTGGTCAGAGGGGAGGAAGTGGGTCAGCAACCTGCCTCCAGGCTGCCCGCTCCCCAGGCTTGGGCAGGGGAAGGAACCATAGCTGGGACGTCTACAAGAGTAAAGGCTCCCCAGCCCCTTTTGCTGGGTCCTGGGGTTCAGGGGATAAAGTGCAGTGACTTCCACAAGTCCCCAGTCAGAGGGGTTCCCTGGAAGTCAGATGCTTGGGAAGGAGGCTCAATGCAGTTGTGGTCCAGTTAGGCCGATGGCTGGCAGCTGGAGTGTCAGGGGCCTTGGCTGCCTTAGCTCCTGGCTCCTCCTGTATCTTTCCTTGCCCCAGGCCTCAGTTTATTCCCATCTCATGAGGAAGGGTTACTCTGGCTCAGAAGGGCTTGAGAACCCCCTAACCCCTGCCACTTTCTCAGCAGGAGCTTTTTTGGCCCTTAGTTGGGCGTGGGGTCCCCCAGAGCTGGGCCACTTCCTCCCACACAGGAACCTGTTGGCAGCATCAGGTCTTTCTGGCACAGCTTCCCCACCAGGCCGGCACCACAAGATGCTTCCTCCAGGGACGGGCCTGCTGGACTCATGCCTGCTCGGCCCCTCCTGGCAGTGGGTTGGCACTTGGGTGTGGGCGTGTGTATGCATGTGTCCATGTGTATGGGGAGTCCTTGCCTATGGATACGTTGGTGTGGTCCCAGGTCTCGAATTAGAAGAGGGAAGCTGTGTGCCTCCGTAGGTACCTGTGATTTGACTCTGAGCTATAAGGTTGTAGCTAGACTGGGATATGTCAGAGAATGCATGTTTTGGGAGACCCTTGGAACAAGGCCTGCCATCTTCCTGGGCAGGGATGCCCATGCAGTCTCCTAGTATAGGGGCATGACCCTGGGGGCCAGCCCTGCAGTGTCCCCTGGGATGGGGGCATATTCCTGAGGACCAGCTCTGCAGGGTCCCCACACAGTTCTCTGGGATAGGGGTATAAACTTACAGGGCTGGTCGTAGTTGAGTCTACAGCTCTAACTAAAGGCCCTGCCTGCTGACCCTTATCCCAAAGCTTCCAGGACTCATGGTAGTCTCTTGGAAAGCAGAGGGCTGGCCATGCAGAGCATTTGCTTGGGGGCCGCTCTAGCCCATCTGGTGGATGCTGTACTGGTCCACTCATCCTGCTCTGTTGCTGCTGTCCCTTGCCTCCCAGCACCACCTGGCAGTTTGCCTGAACTTTCTTCTTCACCTTGTTTGTATGCCTCTTTTCAAGTTAGACCCCCAGAAACCTTGCAAGCTGGGCCCCTGCCCATCCCCTCCCTAGGCTGCCTGCCCCTCCTCATACCCCCAGCCAGTTCTCGGGTCCCTGTCCTCCCACCGGACTGCCCGGCCTCTGAGCAGTGGTGTGGCCCATACTGGCAGGAGGGAGGTGTGAGTCACCTCAGCAGCTCGGGGACAGGGCTAAGAATGTTCCCCCTGCGCAGCTCTGATGCTGTGTGTCTGTGACGTGGCTGGGGACAGATATAGGCCTGGAGCTCGGCTGCCTTGTCTTTTTTTTTTTTTTGGACTCTGGAATGTAAACAGATGTTTCAAATAGAAACGCTTTAACCTTTGGGTTAAAAAAAAATCCACCCCAGATAAACAACAGGGCCATGAGGGCCTGGGCAGCCTGGTGTTTCCCTTCCTCCCCCTCACCAGCCCCCACCTCCCCTCCCCATCTCTTGATCAGTCTCCAGACAGGATGCAAAAGCCTATGGCTGAAAGAGCAGGTGTCCAGGGATGCTTTCTTGGGTGGTGTCTAGAATAGGCCTCCCTGGCCTGAGGCATTGGGGAAAAGGGCTCTCCAGGGTGGGTGCTGACCTGTCACCTCCAGCAGCATGTCTTTGGAACTCTATTTTAGGAGTGCCTCTTGCTCTCTGGGCTGTCTCGCTTACTGCTGTTTTCCCAGCACCCAGCACAGTGCCTGGCACATGGATGAATGAATGTTGGCATGAGGCGGCTGGTGTCCAAGGCTGATGGCAGGATTCCTGGGTTCTATTCTGGGGCTTGGCTCTGTGGTGAATAGACAGAGACAGCTATGGTGAGATGCCCCAGCGAGTGAGCCAGAGTCTTAGCTGACCTGAGTAAGGGGACAGATTGCAGCCTTTAGTGGTGATCAGAGGTTTTCCTTGACTGAGGGATCTCTGCCTAACTCACCCTCAACAACCAAGTACACAGCGGCACCAGCACCATCTACCCTGGGCTGATTTGGGGAGCCTGGGAGCTTGGCCTCTGGTGTGGGATTCCCAAGGACACAGTTGGGGAACCCCTGACCTCTGGTCTCTGGGCCCTGGGTTTCCCTCTGTCCTGGACTAGGTCGAGCTGATGGTTGAGCAATGTACAGGGTGTTATGGGAAAGCGTGGAGGGGATTACCTTTCTCCGTTGAAGGCGGGTGTGACCCTGCTTGTACCAGGAAGGGATGCAGGGGATGTTGGGAAGTGCCATGGAGTTCAGGTTTGGTGTTCTCCCTGGAAAGTCTTATTCATGCTCTTCACACCATTCAGAGCTTGGCTATGTGGGGGGTGTGTAGTGCAGGGTGCAGGGAAGGTAGGAAGAGCAAGACTAGGGTGGGAAGGGAACTAACATTATTATAGTGTACTAAGTGACAAGGGTATCAGGTGTTTTCTTTAGCTTATCTCATTTAGGGAGATATTAATAGCCATCTTTTACAAATAGGAAGGCACAAAGAACTTAAGGAACCTGCCCAAGGTCACAGAGTAAGTAAGTAACAGCCGAGATTCAAACTCAGGTCTGTGTGTGGGGTCTCCATTAACCCACACAAAAGCTCCTTTGTGTGAATTTTTAAAAAGTGTCCCTTCTTCCAGGTGGCTACACCCCCATGTCAGGGTGCATGGCTTGGCAACTGGAACATAGGCTAGATTTCAGCCTCAGTTTGCCCCTTCAGATGGGTGCCTTTGTGCAGTATACAACTTGTACAAGTTTATGTGTGGCCTCATCTGTGTGCCTCTAAAGTTTGTGCTTCTAGAGAATAGAGCCCTAGGGCTCAGCCTTAGGGAGCTCCTGAGGTTTCTAAACGGAGGCTTTGTTTTCTATAAATACTTGGGACTTCTTGGTTAGCCACCTCTCTTCCTGCAGGGATTTCTGCCTAAGGGGCAAAAGGGACCCAGATACAATTGAACACCCCCTCCTACACAGACAACCTCCCCCTCCCCCCATTCCCTCCGGCCCCATCCCCACTCTTCTTGTTTCTGAGGCCCTCAGCTGTCCCTTCCCTGCTGCGCAGCTGCCAGATAGGAAATCAGATTAACCATGTCCACACACACAGCTGTAACAGCTGTCAGGTCAGCAGCAGGAGTGCGGGCAGCCCGGGGACACTGTGGGGCAGTGATTCTCAAACTTTCAGTTGTATCAGAATTAACCAGAGGAAAATGCATTAAAATGCAGATTCCCAGGTCTCGCCCTCAAAGGCTTAGATTCTGTAGGTTGGCCCAGGAACCAGCATTTTTAACAGTGGTTCTGGTGTAAGTGATCTCAGACTGTGAATGAAGTAAGAGCTGTGTGGACAGGGGTCATGGGGACCAGCAGCCGGCCAACGGGTGTCACCAGCAACCCTGGGAGGCCCCAGTGGGCCTTGGGAATTCTGGGAGAAGGGCCTTACACCCACTGCAGGCTAGAGCCGAGTCCAGCTCCCAGCAGCCTGGCAGTCTGGAGAGGGTGTTTTTTTTTTTGTTGTTGTTGTGATCATAAGCTAATTTTCTTTTTTCTATTTTTCCCATACAAAAATTTATACATACATTGTTATGTGACTCTAATTGCTCCCCCCATACTGCGACAGCACGCTCTTCCTTTCCACTTCTGATTCCCCATGTCAGTTCAGCCAGCTCCTAACCCTCTCTGCCTTCCCATCCCACCTCTGGACGGAAGCCGCCCATTTAGTCTCCTGTATCTACTTGAGCTAAGAGGCACACTCCTCACGAGTATCACTTTATGTCCCACAGTCCAGTCCAATCCCTGTCTGAAGAGTTGACCTTGGAAATTGTTTTAATTCTGGGCTGATAGAGAATTCAGGGGCCTTGCTTTCCGGGATTCCTCCAGTCTCAGTCAGACCATTAAGTCTGGTCTTCTTACTAGAATTTGAGTTCTGTACCCTACCTTTCTCCTGCTCCATCAGGGACTCTGTTGTGTTCCCTGTCAGGGCGGTCATTGGTGGTAGCCAGGCACTATCTAGTTCTCCTGGTCTCAGGCTGATGAAGTCTCTGGTTTATGTGGCTCTTTCTGTCTCTTGGGCTAATACTTTCCTTGTGTCTTTGGTGTTCTTCATTCTCCTTTACTCCAGGTGGTTGGGACCAATTGATGTATCTTAGATGGCCGCTTGCAAACTTTTAAGACCCCAGAGGCCACTCACCAAAGTAGGATGCAGAACATTTTCTTAATAAGCTTTGTTATGCTAATTGACCTAGATGCCCCTGAAAGCATGGTCCCCAGACCCCTACCCCTGCTACTGTGTCCCTCAGAGTGTTTGATTGTATTCAGGAAACTTCTTAGCTTTGGTTTAGTCCAGTTGTGCTGACTTCCTCTGTAGTGTGTGCTGTCCTTCCCTTCACCTAAGATAATTCTTATCTACTCTCTAGTTAGTAAATAACCCTC
>NW_004443964.1:22459319-22583040 GCF_000243295.1 Trichechus manatus latirostris
TATTTGTGCGACGGCTCTTATTTCTCTAGGATATAGTCCAAGGAGCGGGATAGCTGGCTCATATGTTACTTCTATTTCTAGCTTTTTAAGGAAGTGCCAAATCGATTTCCAAAGTGGTTGTACCATTTTACATTCCCACTAACAGTGTGTAAGTGTTCCAGTCTGGAGAGGATGTTTGGAAATGCTGGATAGCAGGTGTCCAAACCCTGGCTGGGGTGGGGGATTATGGCTAGAGGCCAAGTGGCAGGGCGCCCTGCTGAATGCTTAGGGCTGGGTTGTGTTCTGGGGCCCCTGCTGTCCCACCCCAGGTGTGGAGCACACAGTCCCAATAACAGCTGCAGACTCTGAATGGTTAATGTGCCTTTTAATTGCCTGTAACTTTGTGCCCAAGTATTTCCTGGAAATGGCTGGGCTGGGAGAAAGGAGTCTACTTTTCCTCCAAACAGCATCCCAAAACCAGTGACTAAGTTCGTCTTCACCAATTAGAAACGCTTTGTGCTTCCTCCAGGGCTCTGCGTCCCCTAGGCTTGTACCCGTTCAGAGTCACAGTCTGCCTCGAAGTTCAGCCGTCTTCTCCCCTGCACTCCCTGGCTCTAGGGTTTGGTGGCCAACCAGGTGCCCTTGTCTAGATCCTGGATGCAGAGCTTGGCTCCTCATTCCATCTCTCATTAAATTCCTGAGCAGCCCTCAGGGTTTCCCTTCTGTTTTCCAGTGGGAGGCAGAGAAGGAGCCAGAAGACTCAGGATGATGCCCTGGCTCTTCCACCTCCTTTCTGGGTGACTGTAGACAAAATCTTTTCCCCTCTCTGGCCTTACTTTCCTCCTCTGTCGCCTAGGGAAGTTGAGTTGAGGATTTCCGGGGCCCTTCTGCATTGACATTCAAATCGTCTCTGAGGTCAGTTTCGTGTTCCTTCTGCCTCGAGAGAAGAGGGACTCAGGGTTTCCGGAGCCCTGTCCCTAGAAGGATGTGGAATAGTACTGGGGAGAGAGGTATTGCCTGCAGTGGGACATTGTGAGCTAGAATTTCTGACTGCTTGGGCTGAGAGCTCCAAGAGCAGGGACCAAAACTTGTGCATATGTCTGTGCTAAGTAAGGCTTTTGAGGGACAGGAAGGATCCCATGGTTACAGAGTGAGCTGCAGAGGGACAGAGGGGCCCTTCTTGCAGTAGCACGGCGGGTGAGACAGTCTGGAATTGCTGGTGTTGGGAGGAGGGTTATTCCTGAGATTCCTCCTCTGTGCGTTAGGATGCAGCCGCTGACCACTTTGTCCCACTTTGACTGGGACAGCACCACAGAGTGACCTCAGGACGGTCTGAAATACGCACTAAGGCCCCACTCTGGCAGGGGCTGAACCTGGCATCCTTAGAATCCAAGCCGTCTGTGAACTTGGCCCCACTTAATCCTAAGTACTTTATTTTATACATTCTAGAAACATTCTGAGAAGCAGCCTGTATCTTCACTAGACTGCCAGAGGGGTCCAGGATACCAAAAATGTGAAGCGCCCCGGCTACAGGGAGCCCTTCAGTATAGGCATTCCCCATGTTATGTTGCAAACCAACCCCCATAAAGCCTATTATAGTAAAAATTTGAGATACGTACAATGGTTCTTAATAACAAATGGATGCCACTTTACGCACTTGAAAACATTGTTTTTTATTACTGTATTATTATGTTAAAGATGTTTTAGTGTATCTGTGTTTCTTCAATGTTTTTTATGCGTAGAAAGGCACACTATTCTATGTACTAAGACAAACATTTGAGTAACTGATGTTAGATACAAACCGTACCTAACTGTTCCAACTTACATATAAATTCGATTTAAAGACAGATTTAGGAATAGAACTTGTTCGTAATCTGGGAACTGCCTGTAATTTAGGGATCCAGCACGTTAATGATAGCCCTGACTCGCATCTCTCAATATCTTACCAGGCCCTGGGCCAAGCTTTTCTACATGGATTATCTCTCCTGAGCCTAGCAACTTTGGGAGGCAGGTACTATTATTACTCCCATTTCACAGATGCCTGAATGAGCACAGGGAGGTGCTCACCACCTTGCCCTAGTAAGTGGTAGAGTCTGACTTGAACCCTCACGCTTTCTTACTCCAGAGCCCTGGCTCTTAACCATTAGGTGATGTGTGATCACTCACATTAAATGAGGAATTGCAAAAATTGCTAGGTGAGAGTCATACGCAGCTTGCACGTGTGGCAATATCTGTCTGAATTGTGGCAGAACCTGTCGAGCCTAAATTGGCCTCGCTAGTCAGGTGAGAGCCCAGAAATAGATCATGGGAAAGCCATCCTTGGTGGGGAGGGGTCATCGGTGTCATCAGAGTTTGAAATGCTGTTCTATGCCTTCTTCCAAACTCCCTCAAGCCAGGACAGGGAAAAGAACCTTTTCCCATCCTCCAGAGGGAAAGAACGGGGTAATTAGACACCTAGCGAAGGAGTCCTGGGGCGTGGTGCTGGTGGAACAGGTTGCCCTCTAGGGTGGGCTGCCAACCCATTGCTTTTCAAGAGGCCGGTGGCTGCACACGTTTGTGTGGAGAGGGAACCTATCTGAGCTGGGAGTCAGGACACCTGGGTTCATACCCCTGCTCCACTGCTACTTAGCTTGTGGCGTCTTCCACAGAGCAGCCTCTCTAGGTTTGGTTTCCTCATCTGTATAACAAGGGGGTCGAAGTAGATGATCTTAAAGGTCCCTCCTTTCACCCCTCCCCTGCATTTTTTTTAAGGCAGCTTCTCAGATCCAGGGATTATCTGCAGGGGCCTCATTTTTGGCCTGTGTAGACATTCCAGACAGCTTAATGTGCCCCTATCTCCTACTCTGCACACCCTGGGCCCTCTCCTCCCCCCAGACTTCTGTGGCTGGAGACTTCTGGGAGCAGAGCATTTTTAGAGCCAGATTCTAAGCTTCTTAGGTCCGCTAGGCAGGTCCTCACACTATCCCTCCCCCTCCCTCCAGACTTCTTCGGGGGAACTGTCTTAGTTATCTAGTGCTGCTGTGACAGAAATACCACACGTGGGTGGTTTTAACAAACAGAAATGTTTTGCTCATAGTTTTAGGAGGTTAGAAGTCTGCATTTAGGGAGCTGCCCCTAGAGGAAGTTTTTCTTTCTCTGTCAGCTCTAGGGGAAGATCCTTATTCCTTGCTTCCTTGGTAATCTTCATGTGGCTTGGCATCTATCTTACCCCATCTCTGCTCTCTTCTCTGTCCTAATCTGCTCTTTTTATACCTCAAAGGTGATTGGCTTAAAACACACCATACACTGATAACGGCCTCTTAACAGAGAAAACCCATTCCCAAACGGGATTATAACCATAGGTGTAGGGATTAGAAGGAGCCCTGGTGACACAGCAGGTAAAGCACTCAGCTGCTAACTGAAAGGTCGACGGTTTGAACCCACCAGCTGCTCCATGGGAGAAAGAAAAGATGTGGCAGTCCGCTTCTGCAAAGATTTACAGCCTTGGAAACTTATGGGGAGTTCTACTCAGTCCAGTCGGAATCGACTGGACAGCAGTGGGTTTGGTTTTGGGTTACAGGGATTAGGATTTATAATATATATTTTTGGGGGACACAGTTCAATCCATAACAGCAACTGAGATACTATTCCTGCTGGTCAGGGTTTGGGCCACAGGGATTCAGGATTGTTGACAGCGTCTCCATGAGAGGGCCTAGAGCTGGGCACTGGTTGTAGTGTGTTCAGATCAGGGGGAAGGCTTGGCCTTGCTCGGCAGCTAGGTTTGCTTCTTATTTTGAACCCTTGTCCCCAAGGCCCTGCTAAAATCTGCTCTTTGTGTCCCATAGCCCCTCATCTGCTTGGGGGCAGTGTCCTTGTGCCAGGACATCCTCCTCCTAGCCTAAGGCTGTGCTGGCAGTAGCCCCAGAGGTTGCTCGTCAGCACCTGTGTCATCTTCCCCAGAGGAGCCAGGCCATCCCTTGTTGTGCTACCCAAAGAATCTTCCATGGAAGTCCCCACCGGGCTGATGGGGGTCATGGAGGCCTAATTAGGTAGAAACCAAGTATCACTAAAGTGTCATACTGTCCAGTTGCGCCCATGTGCTCGCCAGGCAGCCCCTTCTGAGCCAGAGCCTAGAGTGAGATTGTAGGGGTATGTGCAGGGCTGCTCCGACAGCTGGAAACGTGAAGCCCCCCCTCCCAACTACCCAGCTGGGGCTTCTCCCTGGAGGCAGTGGTGGTCAGTGCTGTAGAAGGCCAGGAGACAGAACGCCCTTGTCTCCTGTACCTGATGCTGCTCCCAGGAGGAGTGGTCAGAGTCCCTGGAAGGGGAAGAGTATTGAACAGAGGCAGATAGGATGACCCTGGGCCTGCCTCAGGACTCCACCCCAGAGCCCCTCATCCCCCTGCAGGGGTCGCTGTGTCAGCTGTCTGGCCCTTCTCTGTGCCCCATGCCTCTCTGTCAGCATGAGGCACTGGGGTGGAGCAGAACCCAGGGCCTTGGCCTCCCACATAATCCCTTTCCTGGCCTTTTAGGGGGGCTCTTTGCCAGCCAGAGTGCTCAACCATTTGTCCCCCCTCGGGAGCTGTGCCCCTCCTCCTACCCTTTTTCCTTTCTGGAGGTCCTCCAGCCTTCTTTGGTCCGCCAGGAGGCGGCCAAGAGCCTCCTTGTATCATAACACACTCACTTCCCCTTCCAGGTGCTTGGTTCTGATGGCAGCTGCTGCCACCTGCCCTGCTGGTGCCAAGCCGGCAGAGGGCATAGATCCCAAGGGGGTGCAAAGCAGGCTAGGCTCTAGGTTCTGTGCATGGCAGACTACATTCAGGGGGTTCCGTGCCCCTCCCCCAGCCTTTCCCTGACCCTAGCTGCCCCACAGGACCCCTTCCATCTTGGGGCCAGGTTGCTGCCTGGCAGACCCCTGGGTGCTGTATGCTGCTCAGGCCCCACAGGACCTGCAGATTAATATTCTCCAGTCGCCCGTGCTTCCTGCTTGCATGGGAACAAGCTGTGGTGGAGCCCGCCAGCAGCCCCACCACCTGCATACCAATGGGGCTGCGGCTCCCACTGCGGCGCAGGGCCTACTAGCTCTGCGGTGCTGCGCTGCAGTGGCAGTAGTGGCAGCAGTGGTGGTGGTGGCAGCAGTAGCCCTGGTGGGAGATCCCCCTCTCCTGAATCCGTGCCCTCCTGCAGGGCTTCTGTAAGGGAAGCCAGCACTGTTGGCAGCAGTTCTAGCCTGAGGCAGGATTATCTGCTGGGAGCCAGGACTCCTTGGACCCCTGCCCTTCCTCGGGCAGGCGGGCTGGCATCCGGTGCCCGCAGCCCCGGCACTGCTGGGAGCAGCAGGTTGAAGCCTGTCCACCTCTTGGCGGAGTGATCAGAGTGCCACAGGCCAAGCCCGCCTTGCCTGGGAACAGACAGCCCTCTGGCCAGCTGGGGGCCTTGCTGAGGGCTTCAGGGGCTGGGGAGACCCAAGGCTGCCTGCCTGTGACTCCTTGCTGCCATCCTGGTTTGCATTCTGGCCTGGGGCCAGCTGCCTCCAGAAAGGCCCTCTGCAGTTCCCAAGAGCCCTTCTTCCTGCTGGTGGAGCAGGACATGGGTCAGGAGGGAAAGTGAATGAGTGAGTGACCCCACCCTCCTGGCCACATCTGGCCACTCCTGCAGATGTGGCTCTGGCTTCGTGGCTGCAGAGTCGTCAGTGCAGCTAGCAGGCAAACCACAGAGGAATGTGCCTGTCGGTGCTGCGGGGAGAAGAGGTCTGTGGGGATGTCTTAGGGCTTTACCTTCTCCCCTCTCCCACCTCCAGGGGCTCCCAGAGGCTTCATTCAGGCATGAGGGTAGCAGGGCTTTGGCCTTGCACAGTCCTCGCCGCTGCCTTGGTGACTCCTCTTCAATGCCTGGTCCCAGAGAGATCCAGGCCCATAGACTGGGCCTCTCTTAGCTCAGTTCATAGCGTACCCTGGCGAGGAACAATGAAAGCAGAAGACACTGGCAACCATCAGGGTCCCTCAGGGTCCATCCTTGTCCATGCCTGGGCTGGAGGGACCACTTAACCACAGAAGAGTCATCCCAGCTCCCTATGACCTCCTTGGGCTGGAGCAACGGAAGTGAGGGCGTTCTTTGGAGAAAGAAGTGGAAAAGAAACAAGATGGGTTCAGCCTCTTTCATTTCCTCCTTCTTGCTGGCGTCAGGAGGCTTTGTGGGGTATGGGCTGGGCTTGGGGTTCCCTGCTGGTGTGGTGTTTGTCCAGTTACCCTGGCACCCAGGGGCAGTGGTGGGAAGTGACACTCAGTGAACAGACAACAGTGTACAGGAATAAAGATGTCGAGACCCAGCCTTCCCATAAGCCACTGGAACCTCCCTGGAGCCCTATCGTCCACATGGGGACCTAGACCAAAGGCCTTGGGCACCCCAGCAGCTCCCTAACTTTCCCGCCTTCCCCGCGGGCGTCCCCTGGCACTAGAGTTCTGCGTTCTGTGCCTCAGCTCCAGCCCTCCCCTTTGCTATCACCCTTCTTCCTGTCTGATTCCCTTTCCTTTCCTGTCTCCTCCTCCCACCTCCTCCCTTTCGCCTGCCCGCCCATTCTCTGATTCCCCCCTCCCCTCCAGGCACAGCTGCTGTTTGGCTCACTCTATATATAGCAGCATTTTCAGGGTAATTACAATAAAACTGTTGAAAGGAGATAATCCAGCAAAGGAAGCAAGTCTGACTCCCAGCCTCCCCCCTGTCCCTGGCTTGGTGCTGCCCTGCACCCCCTTTCCCTGAGGCCTCTTGCTGCCACCCCACCCTCCATTCCCAGAGCCTCCCCTTCCTGCTCCGTCTGCCCCAGCTGGGTATGGGGCAGAGAATGGGGGAGAAGGTAGGGATCTCCAGGTCTCACAGGCTTCTCCTGGGTCTGCCAAGGGCCCTGGCTCCCAGCCTCAACAGTTCTAGAACCAACCTCTGTGCCTCAGTTTCTCTTCTAGTGTGAGTTTGGGTGGGGGTGTGGTGTTGAGAGGTGGGGGAGGAGGCATAGGACAGTGATTTAAAAGCATAAATTTGATGGAAAATTTGGCAGTGATTGTTGGTGATGGTTGTACAACATGATTAGTGTAATTGATGTCACTAAATTGTACATGTGAAAATTGTTGAATTGGCAAATGTTGTGTTATGTATATGTTTACAACAATTAAAGAAAGCAAAACTCTGACCACCTGGCAGTATGTCTTTGGCTGAATTACTTAAACCGCTGTTTCCTCATCAGTAAAATGGGGTAATCCTAGTGTCTATTTCATAGGTAGTGATGATGTTTAAATGAGTAATTCATGTAAAATGCTGGCCCATGACTACCGAGTGGTGTTAACTTTCAGTGACAATAGTGACCATGTGTTGAGTCCATGCCCCACACCCCAGTCTGCACACTTATGCATATTCTGTGTTGAAGCCCATGGCTCCATCTCATTTAATGAAGGTGTACTGTGCAGACCATGGTCTAGGAGTCCTGCCTGGTAGCTTCCTGGGCCCCAGGCTGGGCTGCAGGGGCTACTAGGGTGTAGGCTGGCCCACTAACCCTTCCTGTCTCCTCTCCCCACAGTGGAGGTGAAGGCGGTGCTGCCAGGAGCCATGCCCAGCTCCATGGGGGGTGGCGGTGGAGGCAGCCCTAGCCCTGTGGAGCTGCGGGGGGCTCTGGCAGGCCCCGTGGACCCCGCTCTACGCGAGCAGCAACTCCAGCAGGAGCTGTTGGCGCTCAAGCAGCAGCAGCAGCTGCAGAAGCAGCTCCTGTTTGCCGAATTCCAGAAGCAGCATGACCACCTGACGCGGCAGCATGAGGTCCAGCTGCAGAAGCACCTCAAGGTGAGTGAGGGGGGTGTGGAGGGCTGCCCAAACCTCCGACCCCAGCCCAGGCCCGGCTCACCTGCCTTCTCCTCCTGCACCCCTGCAGCAGCAGCAGGAGATGCTGGCAGCCAAGAGGCAGCAGGAGCTGGAGCAGCAGCGGCAGCGGGAGCAGCAGCGGCAGGAGGAGCTGGAGAAGCAGCGCCTGGAGCAGCAGCTGCTTATCCTTCGGAACAAGGAGAAGAGCAAAGAGAGTAAGACCTGGGGCCACCTGGGTCGCCTGCCTCTGGCCACGGGGCCCTGGCCCTGAGCCCCCCGGTCAGCTGTGCCCTGTCCTGCAGGTGCCATCGCCAGCACCGAGGTGAAGCTGAGGCTCCAGGAATTCCTCTTGTCGAAGTCAAAGGAGCCCACTCCGGGCGGCCTCAACCATTCCCTCCCGCAGCACCCCAAATGCTGGTAATGGCCCGGGGTAGGCAGATACGGGCCTCAATCTCTCCTAGGGGATGAGATTCCCACCCCTGGTTTCTCTCCCCAAGGTCCATTGCCTATCCCTACGTATAGTGGGGAGGAGTCCCTGGGTGGTGCAAAAGGTTAAGCGCTTGGCTGCTAACCCAAAGGTTGGAGGCTCGAATCTGCCCAGAGGCATCTCGAAAGAAAGGCCTGGCAATCATCTTCCAAAAGGTCACAGCCATTGAAAATCCTGTGGAGTACAGTTCTACTCTGACACACATGGGGTCACCGTGAGTTGGAATCAATTTGACGGCAGCTGGTTTACTGGTTTCATACAGTGGGCTTTTTGGAAAATTAGATTGCCAGGTGGCAGGTCCAGCTGACTGGTAACCTAGCTCTTCTTCCATCCCCCCACTCCAGGGGAGCCCACCACGCTTCTTTGGACCAGAGTTCCCCTCCCCAGAGCGGCCCCCCTGGGACGCCTCCCTCCTACAAACTGCCTTTGCTTGGGCCCTATGATAGCCGCGATGACTTCCCCCTCCGCAAAACAGGTGAGTGCCCTGCCTGGCCTCCTGGGATATGGCTCCTCAGAGGTAGAGGTGAGCGTGTGGTGAGGGCGGGGCTGCTGCTATGAGCCAGTTTGACGCAGGCTGGACTGCAGGTGCGTGTCCAGGTGTAGGGCATGTCTCTTGAGCCACAACCGCCTTCTCCCCAGCCTCTGAACCCAACTTGAAAGTGCGTTCGAGGCTAAAGCAGAAGGTGGCTGAGCGGAGAAGTAGTCCCCTTCTGCGCCGCAAGGATGGGACTGTTATTAGCACCTTTAAGAAGAGAGCTGTTGAGATCACAGGTGCCGGGCCTGGAGGTAAGTGCTCCTCTCGTGTCCCTGTTCTGAGGGCCTGGGAGTAGGGGGTGGCTCAGAGCAGGCCTAGGTGACAGCCTCTTCTCCGTAGTGTCGTCTGTGTGTAACAGTGCTCCAGGCTCTGGGCCCAGCTCTCCCAACAGCTCCCACAGCACGATCGCCGAGAACGGCTTTACAGGCTCCGTCCCCAACATCCCCACCGAGGTACAGGCCCAGCTGAGGGCAGGGTGGGTTGGGGACAAAGCTGCTCCCCTTTCTTGGAAGATGTAGCTCCTTCCTGTCTTGCTGAGAGTGCCAAGCAGACACCTCTGCCTGAATGGATGGGCTAGAGGGTCCCTGCCTGGACTTGTTGTCCTGCAGGGACGTTTGTCCGACAGACCCATGAAGGGCCCTGATCTCTCCGTCACCCCCAGTTGGGGCTCTGGGTCGGGGAGCAGGGCACCATTCAGAGACCTCGGCCTTGACTCCTCCCTTGCCGTCTCCTTTGCCACGCTCATGCCTGTCTCTCCCGACTGCTCCCCAGATGCTCCCCCAGCACCGGGCCCTCCCTCTGGACAGCTCCCCCAACCAGTTCAGCCTCTACACGTCCCCCTCTCTGCCCAACATCTCCCTAGGGCTGCAGGCCACCGTCACCGTCACCAACTCACACCTCACTGTAAGTATAGGACATATACCCCATCCTCTCCCTGGTGTTGAGAGCATCGGTCTGGGGTGCCCCCAACAGGGGCTTTTGCCCTCCCAAGGCCCTGAGCGGGATCAGATGGCCCCTCAGAGCTGGGGGGCTGGGCCGAAGGTGATGAGGGGTGCTGGTCTGAAGTTGGCAGCCATCCCCCCCACCAGGCCTCCCCGAAGCTGTCGACGCAGCAAGAGGCCGAGAGGCAGGCCCTCCAGTCCCTGCGGCAGGGTGGTGCACTAACGGGCAAGTTCATGAGCACATCCTCCATCCCGGGCTGCCTGCTGGGCGTGGCGCTGGAGGGTGACACAAGCCCCCACGGGCACGCCTCCCTGTTGCAGCATGTGCTGCTGCTGGAGCAGGCCCGGCAACAGAGCACCCTCATCGCGGGTGAGTGGGTGGCCGCTGTGCCACGGGTGGCCAAGGGAGGGGCCTTCCAGTCTCTTCCAGGGGGTTCAAGGCAGGAGCAACCGTCAGGAAGCAGCCAGGGACACTTCCCAGCCCTGTCACAGCTCCCCCAATGGCATCGTTAATGTCTTCCACATTCTACAAACATTTATTGAGCACCTACAGCATGCCAGGCAGTGTTCTCGACAAAACCTGCTGCCATCAGGGAGCTCACGCTCCAGAGCCACGCTGCCTGTTAGAAATATAATACAAGCCACGTATGTAATGTTACGTTTTCTAGTGGACACGTTAAAAAATGTTCAGAAGAAACAAAAGAGATTAATTTTAATGAAACATTCAACCCAGTATAATCTAAAATACTATCATTTAATGTGTAATTAGTATGAAGAGTTATCAGTAAGATGTTTTACTTTTTTTTAAATGCTAAGTCTTAGAAATTTGGTGTGTATTTCACCCTTATAGCATGTCTGAATTGAGACAAGCATATTTCAAGTGCTAAATAGTCACAGGTGGCTAGTTGCTATGGGATTGGCAGCAGAGCTTTAGACAGTCAGTCCTGAAGTACTTGCTGGCATTGTCAAAAGGGGGCTGCTTGAAAGACATGTGGTCCTGCCCCAGGGCTTCCCTGCCTGGTGGGATCCATGGGGGCCCATGATCAGGGAGGTCTTGTTCCAGTTGCTCAGAAGCAATGGCCAAGACTCTGTGTGCAATCAGTTAAATGAATCGAAAGGAGAGGAGGATAAATCCAGGAAGGCTTGCTGGAGGCAGTGGCTCTGAGCTGTCTGACTGTTGAGTCAGGAGGAGGAGGAAGAATGGGGCTCAGATTTGGGGCAGGGTACTCCAGGCCCTTCTGTTTTTTTCCTGAGTGTAGTAGGTGTAGGTGGCTGTGTTCTAAGAGGGAGAGAGGCTTGGGGTAGGATTGGTGGTCTGGTGCCCCGATGGTGATGCTTATCCTTCCCCTCCCACTTCACAGTGCCGCTCCACGGACAGTCCCCACTGGTGACAGGTGAACGCGTGGCCACCAGCATGCGGACAGTGGGTAAGCTCCCACGACACCGGCCCCTGAGCCGCACACAGTCCTCGCCGCTGCCGCAGAGCCCCCAGGCCTTGCAGCAGCTGGTCATGCAGCAGCAGCACCAGCAGTTCCTGGAGAAACAGAAGCAGCAGCAGCTGCAGCTGGGCAAGGTGAGGCAGAGGGGCGAGTCCTGGCCGGGCTGGGGCAAGGCATACGCGGGCACTGAAACCCAGAGCACCCCCAGGCTGGGTCTGCTCAGGGGAGCCGCCTGGCCTTTTTCCTCAGTCACATGGAGGCTCAGTATGGGCTAGGATTGGGGAGGAAGGATAGACACTCTTGGGCCATTGGCTGTGGCTGCTTCCCCTCCCAGCTGATGGGCCCCTCTTGGTGCTGCTCCCAGATCCTCACCAAGACTGGGGAGCTGCCTCGGCAACCTGCCACCCACCCGGAGGAGACCGAGGAGGAGCTGACAGAGCAGCAGGAGGTGCTACTGGGGGAGGGGGCCCTGACCATGCCCCGGGAAGGCTCCACAGAGAGTGAGAGCACCCAGGAGGACCTGGAGGAGGAAGAAGAGGAGGAGGACGAGGAGGAGGAGGAGGACTGCATCCAGGTCAAGGATGAGGAGGGCGAGAGTGGTGCTGAGGAGGGACCTGATCTGGAGGAGTCCAGTGCTGGTTACAAAAAGGTGCCCGCTCCTCCTGGCCTCAGCCCTCTGTCCCACCCCTCTGGCCGCCTTCCTCCCCCTCTTTCTGCCCTTGCCTTTTCCTACCCCAATCTGTGCAGTTTGCTGTGAGGTAGAAAAAAAGAGAAAAATGGGAGTAGGGAAGGGGCAGGGAGAGGTGGGAGGGAGGGAGCTGTTTGTGTTGGTCTCAGAGCCCTGTCTGTGTCCCAGTCTGCCAGCCCCCTCCCCGCGTCTGTGACTGCCTCCGCCTGTGTGTCCACGTGGCTGTGTCTGCGTGTCTGCCTGCGTAGGGCAGGCTGTGCGTCGGTCCCTTTGCGCGCCTGTGCGCGTGTGTGTATACAAACGCCCCCGCTGCTACTACAGTCTGCCTTGTGCCTAGCATGCACGCACACACTCCATTCATTGCTCATTGCGGACACAGCCGAGCCCTCCAGGCCTGACTCATCCCGCCCCCTTGCAACGCCCCCGCCCCTCCCAGCCTCTTACCTCAATGTTACTCTTTGGTGACTCATCAAATCCCCCCATCCCTCATCATCTTCTGAGGATATGGAAAGGCTGGAGCATCTCCTGTCCCTGGAGGGAGGAAGGGGAGGAGGTGGGGGGAGCTGAAGGCTTGGAAGAGAAGGGCTGGATTTGGAGGCCCTGAGGGCACCTGCCCTCACTTCATCTCAGGCTGCCCCTCACCCAGTTGCCCCCGGCTCCTCCTTCCCAGCTGTTCTCAGAGGCCCAGCAGCTGCAGCCACTACAGGTGTACCAGGCACCCCTCAGCCTGGCCACTGTGCCCCACCAGGCCTTGGGCCGCACCCAGTCCTCACCCGCTGCCCCTGGGGGCATGAAGAGCCCCCCAGACCAGCCCACCAAGCACCTCTTCACCACAGGTGAGCCGCACCATTGCCTGCTGTGCTCTTCTGCTGTGAGGCCCAGGGGGCCATGTGGAGCATCCAGCTCTGTGGGCAGCCTCAGAGCAGGCCCCTGCCTTGAGGACATTGCCAGAGCCCCTCAGAGAACCTGACAGGAGAGAAGGCCTTGGGCCAGGCCTGTGTTCTCTCCCTGTGTACCAGAGCCTCCCATGGCAGCTGTCTCCCAGCTGGGAGGGTAGTCAGCACCCTACCCCTCAAAAGCATTTTTTTGGTTCTCCCACCGCGGAGAAACCTCTTGATTTGCACTGTCACCCCCAGCCCTGGAGCCTGGGTGGAGAGAGCCCACTGCCTTAGCTGGGACGTCCCTCCTCCCTGAGAGGTCAAGAATATAGACTCAGTCCCATCCAGAAAGCCCTTTCCCAAGCAACCACCACGTGCTGGGCTCAGGGGGCACTGAGGGGCCCTGAAGGGGCACAGACATGCCTGAGGGTGGTCCCATATCTCCAGTGGTGAGTGGGGGCTGTGGGGAAGTGCACAGGAGGGGCTGTGGCAGGTGGCGGGAATGAGGACAGGCCGTGAAGATGGGTTCAGTGCTGTGTGCACAGTGGGAAGAGATCAAAGCCATTGGGAGTGTCCGGGGCAGCCTGATTGGGGTGTAGTTGGAGTGGGGAGGCTTTTCACAGGCCGTAATGGAGGAAAGGGATTTCAGGAGGAAAGAACAGAGGGGGCAAAAGCTGGAGAAGAGAGGTGGCACGTGTGTGGGAGGGTGGCCAGGGTGGCCCGGGGTGGCTGGGGAGAGCTTGGTGATGAGCCCTGTGGAGGATGGCGGGACCAGGCTGCAAACCTGGGCCCGGAGCAGTGTTGGCCGACACATCCATCTGCCCCAGGTGTGGTCTACGACACATTCATGCTAAAGCACCAGTGCATGTGCGGGAATACACACGTGCACCCCGAGCACGCTGGCCGGATCCAGAGCATCTGGTCTCGGCTGCAGGAGACAGGCCTGCTGAGCAAGTGTGAGGTAGGGGCCTCTGCCTCCAGCCCCCAACTCAAATCAGCAAAAGACTTCGTCTCTCTCCCTGTCTCTTCCTCATCCTCTCTTCAACTCCAATCTGGGACCAGTGCCCCAGCCACCCCCTTGCAGCCTCTTTTCCCCTGTGGTCCCCAGCTGAATGAGGAGGGTCCCAGGGGACCAGGGCACACTTTTCTCAAAGATCTTTGGATCTCCTGGAGCCAGAAAGTGGCTCTGTGTGCCCCAGGCTGTGGGGCAGAGGGTCTGAGCATTGGGAAAGTGGGGCCTACAGTAGCCACTCTCACCAGCCCCTCTTCCTGCCTCCTCTGGTAGCGGGTCCGGGGCCGCAAGGCCACGCTGGACGAGATCCAGACAGTGCACTCTGAGTACCACACCCTGCTGTATGGGACCAGTCCACTCAACCGGCAGAAGCTGGATAGCAAGAAGCTGCTCGGTAAGCTAGCAGGGTGGTGGGTGGGGCCTGGGTCAGGGGAGGGCCACTGCCTGCATGGGGGGAGGAGGCTGTCAGGAAGACAGTATGGCCAGAGTAGGCAGGTGTGTCCTGATGATGGGCACAGGTCATCCCCTTGGCTGAGGTGGCACAGTTGCCATGCTGCCTACCTCTAGGGGGCACATTCACAGAATATGACAAGAACGGAGCATGCTGGTGGTGCACATTTGTAAGGTCAGGCTTAATGATGAGGAAGTGGTTGGCCCCTCTCTCCATGCCATCTGCCCTCAGAGGTAGGATTTCTCCCCGGAAGAGGGGGACAGATAGCTCCTAACTGGCATGGCCTGCAGAGGCCTGGCCTGAGCTTGGGCCTAGGCCTTCTTTTTTGCTGGCTGAGCTCACTGCCCCCTGCAGACCCCAACCTGTAGCCCTGGCAGTTGAGGCAACTTCCAGAATAACTCTGTCCCTCTTCTCTGCAGGCCCCATCAGCCAGAAGATGTACGCCATGCTGCCATGTGGAGGCATCGGGGTGAGTAGGGCACCCACCAGTGGGGGTGGGCAGGCAAGTGGCTCTCCCAGCTTTGTCCCCTCCCTCCCACCCACCTGGCTGCTGGCGATGTCCTGGTGCCCACCCCCACCCATTCTTGCCCTCCCCCTGCAGCGGGCATGCTGAAGCCTGCTCTCCTGCCCCCGCAGGTGGACAGTGACACTGTGTGGAATGAGATGCACTCCTCCAGTGCCGTGCGCATGGCGGTGGGTTGCCTGGTGGAGCTGGCCTTCAAGGTGGCTGCTGGAGAGCTCAAGGTGAGTGTGTCCTTGGGGCCTAGGCACCCCTTGCTTGGTCCTGTATCCTCAGGAGTGGCTGATGGGGCAGCCTTGGCCTCCCCTTCAGTGAGGCGCTGTCCCTTGCAATCTCAACTCTCAGGTGCCAGGGTGGGGAGGAGGTGCTGCTCCAGGGCCATCTGGGGGCGGTGAGGAGCGAGGGGGTACTGACCAAGAGGCACCAGTGTCTGGAGCTCTCTTTCGGGTGTCTCGAGGGTAGAGATGGTGCTTGCTTGCCCAGCAGGCCCACGGTTGCCATTCGAAGCTGTGTGTTGAATATATGCTTTTCTGATCTGTGTTCTCTTCCCTGCCTGGCTTGTGCTTGTTTCCACGTCCACCCCTCTGTGGCCATCTCGCCTTCCTATCTGTTCCTGCCTACCACCTCTTTAGAATGGATTTGCTATCATACGGCCCCCAGGACACCACGCTGAAGAGTCCACAGCCATGTGAGTGCCCCCCACCCCCACACCCACCCCCATCCCTGCACTAGACTCTCTGCCCTCAGCCTTGTACCTTCTCAGCCAGGCGGATGCTCATAGCCTATGCTCATGAAACCAATAAGGTCACGCTGAAGCTGACCTCCCCACCCTCTTTTCCCCCCACCCCCCTCAGGGGATTCTGCTTCTTCAACTCCGTAGCCATCACAGCAAAACTCCTGCAGCAGAAGTTGAATGTTGGCAAGGTCCTCATCGTGGACTGGGTAGGCAGTGGGCTCTGGGGGCTGGGCAGGGCCAGGCAGAGCTGGGACCAGGGTCAGCCTTCCAGAAGCCCTCTCTTCAACACCGCCTCCAGAGAGCCCACTCTTCCTCGGGCTTGGCCACAGGGGGACCCGCCTTGGTCGCCCATCATGTTGACTCACCTTATATGCCTCCTGATGGAGCGTCCATCAGCCCGTCCTCATGTTCCCATAAGGCTCCCTCCTCCCAGTGAGAGACTTGAAAGGGGTTTGAGCCCCTGCTCTATCTTGGCCCCCAACTTGTAGTCTCAGGCAGCTGAGGGAATTTCATACCCTGAACGGTAGAGAACACTAATGGGGGCTGAGCATGTGCCAGGCCTCGACACATGGTGATGCTCCCAGCCACCTCGAGTGGTAGGAATCATGATGTCCATTCCTATACACGAAGACACCGAACTGTTGGGTGACCTACCCAAGGTCACTTAGCTTGGGATGCTGGCACCAGGTTTCAGACCATGCCTTTGTCCTCAATGCTTCTGCTCTTGCTACTTCACAGTGCTTCTCAGACCCTACCTCTAATGGGGGAGGGAAAGGCACCCCTACTCCTTGTGAGCTGGGGAAGGACCAGGAGCTGTCCTCAGCAGGGATGACTTCACTATGAAGTCCAACTTTGGCCTAAAAATTTATGCACATGTTGGATTCTTCTCCAGAATTTATCTGTTTAAAATTCCTTACTAGTTAATTTGCCTTAAGTAGAATGGATTTTGCAGGGAGCTATGCCACATTTATGCCGCAGCTTTCTATGTCCCCTGCTTGGTGCTATGTCATGTACCCACAGACTATGGTTAGAGAAGCATGGGGCCATACTGTCGTGCACAGAACTCACATGTCCTGTAGCTAGCAGTGGGCTGCACCCTCAGAGCTCACGATAGGGTGGGAGTAGGGGGCAAGTAGGATTTGAACCTTTGGGTCAGAGCCGGGGCCATTTTCCTGATGCCACCCTCCCCCCCAGGACATCCACCATGGCAATGGCACCCAGCAAGCGTTCTACAACGACCCCTCTGTGCTCTATATCTCCCTGCATCGCTACGACAACGGGAACTTCTTTCCAGGCAGTGGGGCACCTGAAGAGGTACAGCTCCTGGGCCCAAACGTGGGGCCCCTCGGGGAAGCAGCAGAGTAGGACCAGCAGGGAGCCACGGAGGTCCGTGGTGATGCTGGTGCCTGGGGAGTCTGGACTCCTAGTGGGAGGACCACTGGCCTGATGGCCCCTCTGGGCAGAGCCGAGGTCAGTGAGGACGGGAGACAGGAGGGAGGGGGGGCAATGTCTGGGATCCCCAGATGGAGAATAATCCCCTCCCCAACCCTGGTGCCAGGTTGGCGGAGGGGCAGGCGTGGGGTACAATGTGAACGTGGCATGGACAGGAGGTGTGGACCCCCCCATCGGAGACGTGGAGTACCTGACGGCCTTCAGGTGGGGGCTGAGGAGGGCGTGGGAGGGATGGGCAGCCCCTACCCCAGCCCTGCCTGGGAGGGCAGAAGGCACTCAGTTTGGTGTGGGTGGAGGGAAGTTGTCTGGAAGGAGAGCGGGGGGTGAGGCCTGGCCCAGCAGGTCAGCTCGGGTCATCCCTTTGCAGGACAGTGGTGATGCCCATTGCCCATGAGTTCTCCCCTGATGTGGTCCTGGTCTCCGCCGGGTTTGATGCTGTCGAGGGACATTTATCTCCACTGGGTGGCTACTCTGTCACCGCCAGATGTGAGCCTGCTGGGGGATTGAGAGAGGGTGTGGAACAGTGAGGATGGGGACAAGTGGGGGGATTGCAATCCCCCTGCAGAAGGAGAGCTATGGGCAGGTCTAGGGTTTAGGACTTGGATTCATCCCAGGAGTTCCTCCCCCATGTTCTTCTGCCAACCTTGGCCTTGGACAATTAGGCAGGGGTGGGATAGCAGAGGGTGTGTCTCCTGCTGGAGCCATAGGGATGGAGCTAGTTGATCCCTGATGTTAGTGGTCGTCTTTAAATCAGCACGTAATTGGATTTTTTTAGCCAGTCTGTTACTTTTTATCTTTAGTGGAGCATCTAGTCCATTACGTTGGTTTTTATTACGGATATATTTCAGTTTAAAGCTACCATCTTGTTTTGTGCTATTTGTCCCACCTCTCATGTTTCTTTTTCTCTTGCCTTCTTTGAATTGATTATTTTTTACCATTCCATTCTCTTCCTCCTCCACACATCCCCAAAGGTTTTGGCCACTTGACCAGGCAGCTGATGACGCTGGCAGGTGGCCGGGTGGTGCTGGCCCTGGAGGGAGGCCACGACTTGACCGCCATCTGTGATGCCTCTGAGGCCTGTGTCTCGGCTCTGCTCAGCGTGGAGGTGAGGGGTGCAGGGAGGGGCGGGGGAGGTGGGAGAGGGGAGGTGGGAGAGTGGGCCAAGGAGGCTGGGGGGCCAACAAGGGATGGCCTCGTCCCTGGGTCAAGCATCAGGGAAGGTTTTCCTGGGTCTTAAGGCCAGCTGGTGGCCAGGGATCTCTGAGTTGGGGCACCCCTAGAAAGGCTGTGCTTTGCCCCTGCCATGAGAGGTGTCTGGGGGCTGGGGGGGCACTTAAAAGGGCAGGTGTCCCCATCCAGTTTCACCCTAAGCCTTCTCTTCTCCCGCCAGCTGCAGCCCTTGGACGAGGCAGTCCTGCAGCAAAAGCCCAACATCAACGCAGTGGCCACGCTAGAGAAAGTCATCGAGATCCAGAGTGCGTGAGGATGGCGCAGGGGCCCAGCCCTCAGCTTGCCAAGGGGGTGGCACTTGTGGGAGCCCATGGGCAGGCGATGCATGTATGGGGTTGGTCTGCCCTCCTTGACCCCCTGCCCTCCCCTCCCATAGGCAAACACTGGAGCTGTGTGCAGAGGTTTGCTGTGGGTTTGGGCCGTTCTCTGCGGGAGGCCCAGGCCGGTGAGACGGAGGAGGCCGAGACTGTGAGCGCCATGGCCTTGCTGTCGGTGGGGGCCGAGCAGGCCCAGGCTGCCGCCGCCAGGGAGCACAGCCCCAGGTGAGGTCCCTCACCCAGCTGTCTGCCCTGGCCCCCCACTGGTGCCTCCCACTCAGTGCCCTTCCCTGTGTTTGTCCCTACAGGCCGGCAGAGGAGCCCATGGAGCAGGAGCCTGCCCTGTGACGCCCTGGCCCCACCCCTCTGGGCTTCATCATTGTGATTTTGTTTATTTTTTCTATTAAAAACAAAAAGTCACACATTCAACAACGTGTGCCGTGTGGGTCTCTCAGCCTTGCCCCTCCTGCTCCTCTAAGCTGCCTCAGGCTCCCCTCCTACCCCTGTGGCCCCCATCTCAGCTCTGGAAGTTTGCTCCTTCCAGGGAGGGTACCCTTTCCAGCCCTTCCGCACATTGTAGCCTATACCCACTTTCCTGCATTCAGTCCTTTTTCCCCTTGGAGCCTGGGCCAGCTCATGGTGGCATGGAGGCCAGGATAGTACCCTCAGGTTCTGGGGTCTCCCTGAGGGAGGAGGGAGCAGTAAGTTCGGTGCCTTGGCTTCAGCTGATTTGGGGGAAATGCCTTAATCTCACGCTCCTCCCTTTCTAGCCTCGGGAGGGTCCAGAGGGTCCCTATAGTACTAAGGTGTAGGCTGGAGGAGAAGTGGGCCCCACCCTTTCCCATGTTGTCTTCCCCTTGCTGCATAGGCTTCTTCCCTCTCCTCGCCTGGCCTCAGCACGCAGATGTGGGCCTGAGGTCTGTGGTCAAGGCTTTTCCCCCTCACAGGGCCGGAGTGGGAGAAAGTGTATGGGGAGGGATGGGATGGACTTCTGGGTTCTGAGGGGCCAGGAGGAGCCACAGAACCAGGCCTGCTGCCCACCTGACTCTTTTGGCCTCCCTGCCCCTCTGTTGGCACGGCCTGGGGAGGGGGAGAAGGTGGTCCCTGCAGGGGGGCTCCAGGCTGGTGAGAGCCCCCGTGCTGGTCAGGACCACATTTCCCCCAGCCATCCAGCATGCTGCGAGCAGAAGGGTCAGCAGCCCACCTCCCCGCTTTGCTTTGCTTTGAAGCCTGGGGATGGTGAGTGGAGTTCTATAAGGGGCAAGGACAGCGCCAGAACCCAAGAACTCAGGAGTCTGCCCTCTCAGCTGGAGCTTCCCTCCTCCTGGGCTCCCTTTGCTGGCCTTGCCCAAGGAAGCTAAGAGCAGGAGCGGGCTGGGCACTGCCCCTTCTTTCCTAGGAGCCCTGCCAACCCCTGTTTCCAGGGGCTGGGGGCCCACAAGGCTTCCAGGGAATGCCATCCAGCTGTTAGGAAACCAAAGATGGGAAGTGGCTCCTAGGAGGCTGTCTTCCTCCTCCTCCCCAACACCACATACACTTTCTTTCCTCCAATCCCCAGGGCTCCACCAGTCTGTTTACATATTTATTACCCTAATGGGGGCCTGAGCAGGGTTGAGGGAGCTGGGGGAGGGGCAGGAGTCCCTTTACCATTGGTTCATTGTGCTCCGTGTCTTGTGTGTTGTGTGTTGTAAATCGTACTGGGGATGGGGCTGGGGCTGGCCCAGTGTACCAGGCCTCCCCATGCTGAGCCCCAGGCTCCAGGCCCCTCACCTCCCTTCCCCCGTGGCTGGTCTGGTTCTCATGTAAACCCCCTCCTTGCTTTGTTTCCCTGGATATGGATTTCAGTTAAGTATTTTGTAACCCGTTACACTGTGTGTCCTTGTGTAAATAAACTTGTTTCTGGCAGTGCCTTCTGGGGCCAATGTCTCTGTTCTCTGGGCTCCCAAATGGAGTAGCAGTTCTCATTTTCCCTGGCCAAAAATTTGCTCTGCTTTTCCCCAGCCTCTGGACTAGAAGCCTATTTAGAAAACAGGTGGAATGGGGTAGGGGTGGGGTTTCTGTCCTGCAGGTGAAAGACATGGTTTCACTGACTGTGGCCACAACATCTCATGGGACCTCCTGTGTAGTCTAGGCCATGGTGAGTGGGGAGGGGCCCAGTCCTGAGAGGTCTCAGCTGAACCTGTAGCCCCCCCCTGTCCCTGTGACTCTGCCTCTATAGAACCAGGATCCGAGGGGGAGCAGAAGAGGAGGCTGGCCAGGGTCCACTGGTGCTGATGCACGCAAGTTCAGTGGAGAGGCAAGAAAGGAATCTAGAAGTCTTCAAGGGCTTTATTGGGGCCTCCTTGAGGCGCCCCTCACAGTGTTGCAGGAACCGCTGGTCTTGCCATTGCTCCTGCTCTTTAGGGACTTGGGAGGGAAGGCAGGAGGAAGACCAGCCTCTCTGGGAGAGAAAAGGTTCTCTTTTGGGGCTAAGACCAGGTAGTGGGAGAAGTTGGTTCCCCAGCTTCAAGGTAAGCAGGGCCTGCTGGGGGCTGGACACTTGGAAGGGGATGGGGCTGCCTCCTGGAGTGTAGAGGTGGAGGAGTGTTGGGTTTGGGAAGGAAGGAGGCACTTGGAAGTCAGGAGGAACGGATGGGTGGGGCTTCCTGGGCACTGAATAAGTGTACCACCCAGGGCACAAGGGCCAAAACCAGGCATGGCCAGAGGGTGAATTTAAGGAAATTGAAGATGTAGAAGAGGCTGATCTGAGGGGCATGACCCAGCCAGTCCAGGGGGCCTAGCAGCACCATGGCCAGCACAAAGCAGGCAATCTTCTGGCCATTTCCCAGGTGTGCCCGTCGTACCTGGGCATAGCAGGGAGAGTGCAGGGCGATGCCCAGACCCAGGGCGGCACCTGAATCACGGCTCAGGGAGGCAAAGGGCCGGCTGTCCATGTGCAACCACTCAGGTCGCTCACACCACTTGGAAGCTAGGTTGATGGACCTGTGGTGAGAAAGAAACATTTCCCTGGAACCTAGAGGGCTCCAGCTCTTAGCCATCTGCCCTTTGGGGCCCAGCCCCATGTTCTGCTGTGACCCCAGGGCGGTCTATCTCTGTGAACAGGCAATGTGTCCTTTCTTAGCTACAGTGAACCAGAGGCCTACCAAACTAGATCCAGGTGAGGTAGCATATGCCCCAGCCTGTCCAGTCTTCAAAGGGGACTTACCAAGAAAGATCCAGGCCCAGTGTAAAGAGGGTCCAATAGATGAGGCTGGCGCCCAGCATGAGAGCCAGTGCCGTCAAACCATAGAAGCTTAGCTCCCGTTCCATGGGCACCCGGGGGGTCATCAGCCAGCCCAGGACAGCACCTGGGTGAAGGGAGGTGACATGAGCTTCAAGAAGTTGGGGACATGACCAGTGAGCTGTGGCTTGCCAGGAGAACAGACTGAGATACAAAGAGGGGCCTTGGGTTGCTCTACAGAAGCCAAGGAAGATGTAAAGATTCTAAATTAGTCCTCCCATCACCAGAGGCACCCTCTCAGCCACTCCAGTTGCTTACCAGCTATTAAGCCAGCCAACACCTGGTGGGGGAAATGTGCTAAGATGAAGACCCGGGACAGACCGACTGCCAGGAGGAAGGTGCAATAAGCCAGGCTAGGCAGCATCCGCACCCAGCGGCTGGAAAGAAGAGAAGCAAATGGCTCAGGGGGAATCCACACACAGCCTGGCTTCCCTCCACACCCAAGCACTGCATGGTTTGACCAAATGCCCCAGGGCCCCCAGAATTCTAGCTCCCAGGATGCCCTGCTGCCATCACCCCTGCTCCCATTGGTGGGCAATGCCAGAGTATACCTGTGGGTCCGAGTGGCCAACTGGGAAGAGATGGTCGTCATTACGGGCCAGAGGGCTGCTCCTGTGATCATGCAGTGTCCAGAAGGGCTGCCTGATGGAGAATCCAGAAGCTTGTGGTGAGAGGATGGGGATGGAACCCAGGTGCCCCTGGTGATATCTCAACACATCTGCCTTCCCCTAGCCAAGAAGAGAGCCTCCTCCCAGTACTAGTCCATAGCTCCCTCTGCCCTGAGGGCTTTCTTATCCCCTACTCTCCTCCTCCCCCATGAGGCCTTTCTCAGGCTTCTGCCTTGGCCTGTGTACAAGGTGGGCAGCTGGCACAATGGCATGGGTGTCCTCCTCCTATAACCTGACTCGGTCTCCCTGGTGTTTCTTTGTTCTCAGGGCCAGTAACTGTGAGGCTGGGCATCTGGTTGGGCCACCCTGGCTAAAAAGTACTCTGAAATGCTTACCCAAACCCTAACCACTTTGGGAAAGCGGGGAGGGTTGAGGCTTCCCACCTGGACCAGTTTCACAAGAAGAAGGGAACTGGTGAACCTGGGCTGGGGCCTGGCTGTAGTAACCAGATTCATGGACCCACCAGAAGGGTCTGTCTCCAAAGAGGAACCTGGAAGGGAATAGATGCAGGACAACATTAAGCACAGCACAGGCAGGAGGAGAGAGGGGAAGGTGGCAGAAGGACACCTGAGAGTCCTCTCGAGGGAGGATGAGTCAGAATGGGAACTCTGATTCTCTGCCATTACCCTGCCATGGTTTCCTACCTTGGAACAGGAGAAAGCATGCTATTTTCTAAACGCAATAGGAGGCCACAGATTGTGAAGTGTGTGTGTGTGTGTGTGTGTGTGTGTGTGTGTGTGTGTTGCAAGGTCAGCTCTTCTCATCCACAGACAGCCCAGAACATGGCTCTTCCCCCCTACCCAACCCTTCCAGACTTTCACTGACCCTCCTGCTTCTGTTTTTCTTGGTGCCATATCCCCTCTCTCCATTTCCCAAATTTCATCTTGAATCACCCAAACCTGAATTACTTAGGTGAATGTCTCATGTTTGAAAACGGGAGTGGTGAATGGACAAGGTGGCTGAAAAAGAGTAAGGAGGACAAAAAGTTTAAAGTTCCTTGGCTTAGCAGGGGTGGCTGCTTGGCTAGGCCCTGGGCAACCACACATTGAAGGCTGCTGTGGCCAGAAGAAGAAAAGGTGGGAGTGCAGAAGAGACACCTGCAGGAAGCCACATGCTGGGGAGGGAGGTACAGAAGGGACCTGACTCTCCAGCAAAAACAACCTAATTTCACACATCAGGTGTTCAGTACCTACTTAGCCCCTACTTTGTCATGTGGGGGCATTAGAGCTTCACCAAGGGATGGAGGTGGGAGGCCCAACCCTTGGGGGAACAGGACAAGAGAGGGAGGCCTATACAGACTCTGAGGGAAGAGTGAAAACAAAGCAAAGGGCAATTAAGCAAGAAGGAAATGATTTAACAATTGCTTTTCCATTTACAGCAGGGATGAAGCACTAGAGGAGAGTAGAAGGGAAGATAACTCCTATTTTGTTTTTTCAGCAAGTCATTCCAGTCCATTTAAGTGTCTCCTATGGACCTCCCTTCCCTCCCTCAGAGGAAACAGAGGCTGAGGTGAGGCAAGGTGGTGGCTGCATGCTCAACAGGAGGCATTGCTCCCTTGTGCGCCCAAGAGAGAACAGGTGGCACAAAAAGATAAGCCCCAAGGGCTGCAGGGCCTCCACCCACTTGCGTGGGATTCCTGGCTTCTAAGTCTCAGCATGAATAGTCTACTAGTGAATGAAGAGAAAAAGGAAAAAGAGAAAGTGTGCCCTGGAAGGCAATGCTTCTCAAACTTTACTGTGCACTGGAATCATCTGGGGACTTTGTTAAAATGCAGATTCTGATTCAGTAGGTCTGGGCGGGGCCTGAGATTCTGCAGTTCAAGCAAGCTCTCAAGCGCTGCCTATGTTTTGATTTGCAAGGCTTCCAGCCTTTTCTGTCTTCAGCAGCTTGTGCAATGCCTGGCACAAGGTATGCTTCTTAAAATTACGTCAAACAAATGAATGAGTAGATGAATGAAAAAGTGAGTTGAGAGCAGGACTTTCTGCTACTTAAAAATCACCATAGATGCTTGTTAAAATACAGATCCCTAGCCTCTCCCCTGGAGTTTCTAAATCAGTTAAGTCTGAGGTGGGAATGGGGTATTTGCATTTTTAACACACCCCTTAAGTGATATCTCTGTTCAGGAACACTGCTCTAAGGAGCGGGCTGGGTGGACACTGAGGTCTGAGTCCAAGATGCGCGAAGATGCTCAAAGGGGAAAAGTCGAGGCCAAGCGGTAGGGGTGGAAATGTTAAGGGCTTGGGTTCACTGTCGGGGGGAGGTCCAGGCCTTTGAGACACCTGCTGAGAGAGGTCAGGGCTTGCACAGGAGGTAGGGCCCCCAGGGATGGGGGACCAGGCCGCCAGAGGGCTTCGCTGTCTCACCACTTGAAGACCAGGTTGAGCCATTCAGTGATGAGGCTTATCCAGAGCACCGCGACGCCCACGCGGCGAGAGGTGTAGTAGGCCGCAGGAAAGTAGAACAGGAAAAGGCACTTGGGATCGCCCAGAAAGGTGACCCAGAGCCACAATTTCTCCAGCCCGGGCATCTGATTTTGCAGCGCTTCGGCCACTGCGATGCCCGCACCCTGCGCCGACTCCATGGCGACCAGGGCAGGCCGAACTGGGGCTGGCTCTACGGCGGAAGACAAGACGGCCGGGTGACAATAAAAAAGCTACCGGATGCTCTCCAGGCCCACCCTCCGGAGCCCCAGGCCCCACCCTCCGGAGCCCCGGGCCCCGCCCTCCCCAGCCCCGGGCCCCGCCCACCCCACCGATCGCCTGCGCCCAGGGCCCGCCCACTGCCCCGCCCCGGGCAGTCCCAGGCTCGCGCGAGTTGGACCTCTTGCCGGTACGGTTTCCTTCTGCGCTCTTCCTTGGGCAGTTTCTCTACTGGGCTGCGCAGGGGACAAACCTTATCGGAGCGTTTCCGCAGGGACCCACGTGGCCGCTGTTGCCGGCACGTGGACAACTGGCGCAGAGGCTGCACCGGCTGCTGTTCTAGGCCATGGGACACACTAACCTGCGGGTTTCTGGTCTGCTGCTGCGAAGGCAGATGTGTAATCTCCAGGGCCAGGATTCCTTCCAGACCTGACCTCTCTTCTCCAGCATTTGGGAAGGGCAATTAAGGGCAAAGGGCAATTAAGCAAAGAAGGAAATGATTTGACAACTGCTTTTTCGTTTACAGTAGGGATGAAGCGCTAGCGGAGAAGAGTGGAAGGGAAGGTAACTCCTATTTTGTTTTGCTACTCTCCAAAAAAAAATTCTGAGATCTCTTGGAGAGAGGGTTACGGATACTTCTTCCGGGAAACCAGGCATCACCGGTCGGCGCTGAAGCGCGATCCTAAATTTGGGTACATGCATACACAGCTAATGCCCCCACGCCTTCCTCCCCCAGCCAAAGACTCCCGCTCTAATTCATCCGCTATTGATTTGGAGGCGCCTTCCCTAAAGACTGGCAAATTCTTATATACAGCCAACAAAGTCTTACTTCCTCCCACTTCTAACCTTGCCTCTTGCCATCCAAAACCCCGCTGCGCAGATAACCCAGGAGATAGTAACAGTGTTGGTCTGGGGAGAGGAGGAGGTCACACCCACGACAGAGTTTGGAAGACGACTCCGAAGGAACACACAGAAAATAGAAATCTCAGCTATTCTGGGCGAGGTCCTGCCTAGAGCCAGAGATGGGGGTGGGAAGAGACTGTTGAAATGGCACTTCAGTCCCTTCCTACCTTAACAACTTTGTTCTTGGAGAGTTTTCTAATGGGTATATGAAAATGAGAGTAAATCTGGGTCCTTGGAAAGAGATTAATTTCACTAATTAAAAAGGCATGGGGAAGGAGGCAGGCTGTAACTCTGGATATGTACATGTTACTCCCTTGCTAAATGTTTTCCAGTTGTCCCCAGGAGAAAGCCTAAATTTCTTGCAGTCTTTCAAAGTTTAGTGTGGCTCTAGTCTCAACCTTCACCAGTCCAACTCCCATACTCCCTTGATAATATTTCTGGGTTATTTTCCTTTCCTTGAAATCGCCAAGCTCCCTCCTTTCAGGGGTCCTGACATATGCAGTTCCTTCTGCCTGGAACATGGCCACCCTGTTTCCCTGGTGGTCCTTCAGGTCTCAGTTTCGATTTTTTGTTTCTTCCAGGAAGTTTGTCATCACAATGCCATGTAAAAAGTGTAGTGAGGTACATATGACTTGCCATGGGGGCCAGAGAGCAAGCATGAGAGATGTAAAATTCTTTGAAAAACACAAGCATGAGGGAGCAGTATTTTTATTTCTGTTAGAAGGATTGTACCAATACACCCAACGTGGGAAAGTTGATGCCTCTTGCAGGGCAAGGAAACATTTTTTACTTTTGTTCAGATTAAGTGGTACCAAGGATGGCCTTTGCCTCCCTCTGGGCTAGAGAAAGGTCAATCTCCAGAATTTTTATGTTGGGAGGTGGGGGGGCTAGAAGATGGCAGTTGGTTGTGGGGGAGGGTGGTCTTGAAAATATATCTGCATAGTACCTTACATAAGGTTAAGAAAACAACTGTTTTGGATATCAGATGGAGATTAATGGACGGGGGTGGGGGGACAGAAGCCCCACCCCTAAAGGTCTCCCCTGTAACTATCACTGCTCATGACTCCTGCCCTTTGCGTGGCTTGGGGCCGGGGAGAACAAGGGGAAGTGTCTGGAGTTCCAAGAGTGATGACCAATTATGGGGGAACTATCATTGCTTAATACCTACTACGTGCCATTCGAGGCCTTGGTGGCATAGTGGTTAAGAGCTTAGGCTGCTAACCAAAAGGTCAGTGGTTGAGTGGTTTGAATCCACCAGCGGGAGAAAGATGTGGCAGTCTGCTTCCCAAAAGATTTACAGCCTTGGAAACCCTATGGGGCGGTACTACTCTGTCCTATAGCGTCACTATGAGTCGACGGCAACGGGTTTGGTTTTGGTGTTCACGTGAATGCATTTATACACACGATCTCGTTTAAACCTTCTAACTACTCTGTGAGGTAGGTATTATCTAATGTAGTACAGCAGTGAACAACACCGTCTTTGGAAACAGGCAGACTGTGTCCTGCCACTTGCTAGTTGTGTGACCCTGGACAAGTTTAGTTTCTTTAAGACTTGGTTTCTTCATTTGTAAAATGGGGTTATTGATTCCTACCTCAAAGGGTTGTTGGATGCTCAATAAGCTATAAAAACCAAACCGTTGCCATTGAGTCAATTCCGACTCATGGCGACCCTATAGGACAGAGTAGAACTGCCCCCATAGAGTTTCCAGGGAGCGCCTGGTGGATTCGAACTACTGATTTTTTTGGTTAGCAGCCGTAGCTCTTAACCACTATGCCACTAGGGTTTCCCGATAAGCTATAACATAGATGCAAATGAAGAAACAGGCCGATAGAAGTTTAGTAATTTGCTCAAGGTCACATAAGAAGTATGTGACCGACCTGGGATTCCGATTCTCATTTATCTAACTCTATAGCCAATGTTCTTTCCACAACCATTTTGTAAATAGGTATAAGTCTCTTGACCGAGTTTCGTTAAGTCCTCGGAGCCTCGGATTCCTCACATGTAAAATACGGATAATATGTATTACTTTATAGAGTTCATACATTAAACTCTCGTTGTGTGCAAGGTGTGCACATAATGGAGACTGCAGGTCATTCCTGTTCCCGCTGTTCATTCTACGTGGGTCATTTATCTTTAACGGACTTTACAAGCAGTTGCCAAAGCGGTCACCGCTACAGAAACATTATTCTTCAGATTCCCTTTTATTTCCTCGTTTTTCCTCTTCCACCTAGGCTCCCGCCCCACCCAGCTCCAGGCCACGCCCAGGCGTGTGACATCAGCACGCCCCGTGCGTCGCGTCGCGTCGCGGCGCTCACTGGGGGCCCGGCTTTCGCCCGCTGCTGCCGCCGCCGCCGCCGCCGGCCGCGGCTGCTCTCCCAAGATGGCGGCTCCTCCGGGCGAGTACTTCAGCGTTGGGAGCCAGGTGTCGTGCCGGACGTGCCAGGAGCAGCGGCTGCAGGGCGAGGTGGTAGCCTTTGACTACCAGTCCAAAATGCTGGCTTTAAGTATCCTTCCCTGCGTGAGGCCAGAGGCCGGGCCGGCGTGTATGTGGGGGGACGACGGCGGCGGCTGGGGCCCTCTCCGGGCCTAGAGGGGAGACCGGCTACCGCGGCGCCCCGGGCGCATGCGCACGGCCCTGAACTCCCCTCCCCCTCCCGCGGGCCCCCACGGTCCGCTTTGAGCAACCTGTCTCCCAACCCTTGCGGGAACTGGGCCCCGAGGGAGGGTCGGTGGGTGGAGAAGGGCTAGACACGCGGATGGCTTTTCGGGGGGAACGCTGTGAGGGGACACACCGTGATCGGGCAGGGGGTGGTGGTAGTGGGAGAGGGCTGGTGAATTGGAGCCCGGATGGGAAGGGAGGCGGGTGAGATCATGTTGGGAGGGGGTGTGTAGGTTAAGGAACTGCTAGTAGGACAAGGGTATGAGCATGAGTTTAGGAGGGGGGTTGTCTACTAATGGGTTTTGGTCCGAGGAAGGGGCGGAGGGGTGGTGACCAAACGGGCCTTGCTCATTTTGGGGAAGAGTAAGTGCAGGTCAGAGTTTGTATCTGAACTGGGGATAGTGGCTTTTCCTGGTGTGTGTTTATGTGTGGTGCCATTGAGGTGGGGGCTGCTGACTATGAGGCTTCTCTGTCATTTGGAAATTGTTGTTTTGGGATGTGAGCATGGGAAACCTGGTCCAGAGAGGGCTTGCCACGTTTTTTCAGGGCCTTATGTCAGGATATGTGGGTTACAGGTGAAAGAGTAAGTTCTCATCTTCTCTTGCTCAGCCCAACACACAGAGTCCTGACTTTTCCATCGTAGTACTCTCCCCTTTCGAAAGTGACAGTGCTAAACTAGTGGGAAAAGGTGGCCTGCATCTTTGGGGTGGAAATGATTTCTCAGTTACTCCACGAAACTCAGTCTTGCAAACTGAAAACTTCCTGGATGGAATAAACGTACCACCTTTCCTTCTTTTATTTGATCTACAGGTGGATTTATTTGGGTATGTTTGTGGGGGGGAATAATCCTTTAATCCTTTATGGCATCTTTCAAAATGAAGTTGCCTATTGAGTCTGCTGCCTTTGGCAAGTATTTCAATTCATTTAACTACTAGTTGTAAATTTCTAGTTTAGGATAGGAGGATGTCCTCTGAAGCAGCTAAATACAGCAAGGAAAGTTGTGTTTTTTTTTCCTTAAAAGTTATACTTGGACCTAATGGGACTCTCTATGCTAGTGACTTAGATGGAAGGGTCTTTGGAATGAGGAATAAATCTATTTCCTTTTCATTGGCATACTGTAGGCACTTGGTACATGGTTGGAGAGTGAGTGAATGAATGAATGGAGTAACTAGATAGGTGAGTTTCCTTTCCAGTGCCGTAGTTTTCTTCTCTGTAAAATGGGAAATCTCAAATCTGAAAAAATGAAAAGAGCATTATACAGAGAGTATTATACCAAGAACAGAAAATATCAGCTCTGCTGACATGTGGTTCATAGGTTCCAGACAGACAGTATACATAAGACGTTAAAACTGGATTGTGCTCTCTTCATGAAACAGAGAAGGTGAAAGAAAGTGTTTTGAGGCTTCCCGTTTTTGTTTGTGGGTTTGAAAAGCGCAGAATCCTTTGGTCATGGGCTTGGGCCGGAGGCAGGTGGGAGGCAGAGATTTCTGAGGAGAATGGTGATTCTTGTGACACGCCTCCTCCCCCCCACCCGCGGCATGTCTTTTACAAGAACTTTGTGTGAATTGTGTTTTCCATGCCCCTTTTGGGATGTGTCAGTGCCTCTGCTTGCCCTGTTTTCCTTAACTTTATTTTCTCACCAGAATGTCCTTCTTCAAGTGGAAAGCCCAACCATGCAGACATCTTGCTCATAAACTTACAGTATGTTTCAGAAGTGGAAATAATTAATGACCGAACAGAAACCCCTCCTCCTCTAGCTTCACTCAATGTTAGTAAGGTAAGGACTTGAGAGCAGGTCTGCCTAACCAAAATGGCAGGGAAGATGAGTGTCATAGACTGTTGATGATATGTACCTTGTCCATTGGCTGTTTTTCATTGACTTACAGTTGCTTGTTCCAATACCTTTTTAAAAAAGTATGTCACCTTAGTTTTTGTCTTTATTCTTGGATATCTTTAGCATGTCTTAAGAAACATCTTAATGCTCAAATAGAATTGAGAGCTTGCCATGTGTGAAAGGGGGCTTTTTTTTTTTTTTTTAACCTGGTGATCGCAGGGTGGGATGGGGTGGGGCTGTTTCCTGTGAACCTCCTGAAATTCTGAGTACGTGTGTATGTGTGCACACATTTCCTAGATGAGGACCTGGAGTCCTTTTCAGATCTCAGAGGGATTTGTGACCTACAAAAGTTTGAAAACCACGTCCTTAGAGTTTCGTTTATATCATTATGTTTGAATTTTGAGGTCTAACAAATTTAGATCTTTAGGGTGTTTTAATCTTGAATGCACAAATCGATCTCTGGGAACCCCAGATCACTTTTTTGGTTTTTCAGCTCCATTAGCCAAAGTTCATGTTGATCAATAATAATAACGTCCCAAGCCTTGTTGTAGCCTATGCTGTCACCTGTATTTGGAACACTGTTTCTTCCAGAATTGACTGGTGCCTTATCCATCAGGACTCATCTTAAATGGCACCTCTTCCAAGAAGTCTTCCCTGATCACTCAGGCCAAAGTTATCCCCCCCCCCCATTTCTCTCATAGTACCTTGTTCTTCATAGCTAAGGTGACTGTGTCTGTTGTCCAAACAGCAACAGTTTTGAGAGTAAAGGGGTGTGCTTTTGTTGTATGCTGAGGCATCATGTATAGACCCTTGTGTCCTGGGCAAAGTGGAACCTCACATCACCCTATCCTGGCCTTTTTCCTAATTATAAACTCGAAAAACTTGTTGCTGTCAAGTTGATTCTGATTCATAGCGACCCTATAGGACAGAGTAGAACTACCCCATAGGGTTTCCAAGGAGTGGCTGGTGGATTCGAACTGCCAACCTTTTGGTTAGCAGCCGTAGCTCTTAACCACTGCACCACCAGGGCTCCTTTTGTAATTATACTTGTACAGTATTTGTTTATTTGTCTGATGTCTATCCTTGCCATACTTTGTCTTACAGTGATGGGACCCATACCTGTTTTGTTCACCACTGAATTTACAGGGCCTTGTGCTAAATAAATATTTGTTGAATGAAGAAGTTGTGCCTTTGATTTTAATGGTGGCTGCTGATTCTTAAGTCTCTTGCATTAGTGTGGAAGTTTTTTCCTCTGGAGGAGTCTTGTAGTAATGAATATTCTCTTGCCTCTCTTGGGAATATGGTGTGTTCACTACAATTCAGCAAAGCAAGGAAACACTCAGGCAGCTGAAACACTAGAGGGTAATAGGCTAGCAGAGTGTAGAGTGTAGTTCCACTTCAGATCTGGAACCCCCTTCTTGCCAGATTCCAGGGAAATGCCACGTGTTCTTCAGCGATAGCTGAAGACAGATTCAGGAGGGTCTTGGGTTTCATATTAAACACTGTTGTCGCTTACAGGACGTCCTGTTGTTAGAAGCCTAAGTTTCCAAAACCCTGGCTTAGTTAGGTACTTCCTACTGGAGTATAGGCGCTCTCTGGGTGGTCTTGTGTTAGTTCAAGAGATTTTAAAAGACCTGAGTAAAATAGTTTGAGTCCTAGTATGTTAAGAATAAAATAGGCTCGAAGTTATCCTTTGATGTTTATAGAGTATGAGAAGCCTGCCACTAAATAACTGGATTTTTAGTGAATAGTAGAGAAAGATTATCTGAAAGAGGGATGCTTTTCTCAGACTTAAAAGATAATGTGTTTCTGCTCTTGTGAACAACAGATGCCACCATTTATCAGAGAGTGGTTGGAGTGGTAGAGGGATGAGACTGCTAAGTAGGAGCTGTTAAGCAATTCCCTTCGTTTGACCTCGAAGATAAATAGCTCTTGATTATTTCGTTTGTGGTTAATCTTTGCCTTTAGGGTTTTGCTTTCTGTTGGTTATGTTTTCTAGTTGTTTACTAGCATTATTAACTAGTTTACCCACTCTTTCAAGAAAGTAGCAGGAAAGTAATAGATTGGGAAATACCAGAAATCTTAACTTTTCTTACTTTGTGGCCTGCTTGCCAGTTCTCGAAAAAGGTTTGCTGGAAGAGGAGGCAGAAACTAAAAACTAAAATTAGGTTGGAGGGTTATCTTTGGATTTCATTTATTCATTGTTTTTTCTGCTTGTAGATTTGTTTATGAGTAAGCCATATTGGTTTTGCCTTGACACTAACCTTTTAGGATGCTTTTCAAGTCCTCTGATTCAGTTAGAGAGAGCCTACGGGGCTGTCACTGAAAACAGCTAATCATACAGGAAAAGTTCATCTCATTTAAAAGCTTAGACTTGGGGATTTCTTAAGATGGAGGATGGTTTAAGTGTGTGGAAAAGAACTAAAAAATGCTGAACTCCCTGGAAGAGAGCTGTTGAAGCCAGTGCTTCAGATGCTTGCAGTTTAGGGGAGCACTAGCTGTGCTTCCAGTGAGAGATAACCATCACATGTTGGCTCCTCTTGTTGACCTAGTAAGTGCTCTGCTTAATTAAAGCTGTTGATATAAACTGGGTATTTGTTTATTCTGACCCTGCAGGAAATGGAAGGGAGGGCGTTTTAAAGGAAATACGTATTCCAGCCCAACTAGAGAAGGTATGGACCAACAGGTTCTTGGAGATGAGCCTGTTTTGCTGTCAGTTGGCAGCTTGCTACAGGCTAACAAGTCATATCTATCCCTAGCAGTGGGATAATAGAGGAAGCTTGGAAGGGGACAGTGGAGCTGGAGAAGGGGGAAGTTTTGAATATCATTTTATCTTTTCTAGAGTAATACTGTATCCTGTTTAAAGTGTTCTGAATTTCCTTACTATAACATAGAAGCATTCAAGTAAAAGTCTAAAAGCATATTAAAGCCAGTCATAAATAATAATCAGGTCATTCACCATTGTTGCTTATTCTTGGTTTACTGTGTCACAGAAGGCTTAAATATTGCTTGAGGACCAGAGCCCTGATAGCCTTATGGTCGGGTGAAGGAGGGTGTTTTCTTAATGAGTTTCTTGAATTA
Source organism: Trichechus manatus latirostris (assembly GCF_000243295.1). Taxonomy (NCBI): domain Eukaryota; kingdom Metazoa; phylum Chordata; class Mammalia; order Sirenia; family Trichechidae; genus Trichechus; species Trichechus manatus. The sequence goes on from NW_004443964.1 coordinate 22,492,874, forward strand.
ACTCAGCATCCTGTTCTCTGGGTTAGTATGCTCTCAGATGATTTGGGCCATGTCAACATTAACAAGGTCTTTCATGTAGCATTTATCAAACTTTTACTGAAAAATCTATTTTGTATAAGGCATTGTGGTAAGCTTTGCTGGGAACTATACCTTACATTTTTATAGGGTTTTAGAGTTTACGGGGAGATTGACAACATCTCATTTCATCTTCACGGCCACCCTGTGTGTTCTTTGGAGGATTCCGCCCCCCTTTTATTTTAATCTATGAGAAAACAAGCTTATCAGATTAAGTGACTTGTTCAAGGATATATGGCTAGTAGCGTGGGAACTAATATTTCTATGTGCCACGCTCTGAATTAGCCATCGCATTTAATCCTCACAGCAGTTCTTATGGTGTGGTACCATTGCCATCTTACAGAGGAGTAAACTGAGGCTGTAGCTTAAGGTCATGGAGCTAGTAAGTGATAGAGCAGGGATTTGAACTCAGGTCTGTTATTTTGGTGTCAGAGTCCCATGGTTTTTCTACTTCTGTGTGCTTATTCCAAGGAGCTTGTAGAGTAGTTTGGCGAAATGAATGGATACTCAAATGTCTATAATATTAACTAATGCTTCTAAATAAATATCTGTGTTGTAGGATACATTTACTGTTAACAGTGAGGCAGTGTGGTCTAGTGGAAAGAACCTAGGAAGAGACCAAGCAAATCTGTCTTTAAGTTACTTATCCGCCTCTTAACCTTACTGAGCACCAATTTCCTCTACTGTAAAAATGGGGATAATGTTAGTACCTCACTCAGAGTTGTTATGAGAATTATGTCAAATTGGCTAGGGTTGGCAGATGTTGGTTCTGTTCTCCCACATGAGCTATGTGTAGCCAACTGATGCTGCTTGAATTGTGGGATGGGGGTGAGGGTGTGTGACGACAAAGGAAAGCAGTCAGGAACCTTGATGTTACTACTTTGTCAGTCCTCCCTGGCTTTGGACCTGACATTCATTCAGAGATCTAAACTTGCCAGCCCAAGATCGGGGAAAATCTAAATTGTATTGAATACCATTGATTTGTGATATACTTAAAAGATGTTTTCGAGAGCACTTTTGTTGGTAACTTTCCAGGGCAGTATTATCAGGTGGCATAGTTAAGTGAACACTTGCCTAAGCACTGGAGGCTGGAGTGAGCAGTCACAGAACCTAGGAGTCTGTGCTTTCTGCCTTGGAGACTCCTAGCAAAGGACTTAGTGACGTAGCCAGCCAGTGTCTGTATTCGTTTATCTAGATAAATGCATCTACTGCATTGAATGGGAGGTAAGTCTTATCACTTCACTGAGTTGGAAAATACTTTCTCGAGAGGGGGAGGAAAAGGGACAGAGCATGGACAATTGAAGTCCACAGGTAATGTAGAATTTAGGCATTCACTTCCTGTACGGAACCATTGACTGATTTGTCAGTCTCTTTTATCCGTTTATCCATTACTAACAAGCATTGAGGAGCCCTGGTGCCCCAGTGGTTAAGCACTCGGCCGCTAACCAAAAGTTGGCATTTCAAACCCACTAAGCTGTTTTGTTGAATAAAGATGTAGCAGTTTGCTTCCATAAAGATTACAGCCTATGGGGCAGTTGTACTCTGTCCTATAGGGTTGCTATGAGTGATGAAATGGTACCAGGAAGAAGAGATTCCAAGAGTTTATCGTTGGCCCCTGGTAATAGAGAATGAATTGACTGCTTTTGAATATAAATGGTATCTGGAGATTGGTCTGGGGGTGAAGGGACCTCTTAAGGCTGAGAAGATGGAAGAGGAACAAAGTTCACTTTTAAAAGAAACTGACTTCAGTGATTATCTTTGAGAATGATTAGGCACTGAGGGAAGAATTAATTTCAGTTTTATTTTGAAGTCAGCATAACCTTTTGAAGTTCTGGTGATTTGAGAGTTAATCCCCAAGTATGAATAATTCTTGGGGTAGTTGATAGCTACTGCATGGTGTTCTGTGTTCATGGACGAAGCCTGTTAGCAGGGCCATTGGCATACTAGTTGACCATATCTTGACCCAGATGTGTTGGGGTTCAGAGTTATTGAGTCAGAGATGGTCTGGCCACCCTGTGTTTAGGTATGTATGTTTTGGTAGGAAGTGGAAGATACTCACATTATGTGTAAACATGAGAAGGGAGAAAACAGTTGTTCAGCTCAAGTAAGAATTTTTTTTAGACAAATAAAATTTTTCTGGCTTGTAGAGGCATGTGAAGATCAAAGACTACAGCCTTCAGTATGGATTACACCTCAGCATAAAACAGAAATCCTCACAACTGGACCAGTAAGCAGCATCATGATAAATGGAGAAAAGATTGAAGTTGTCAAGGATTTCATTTTACTTGTATCTACAGTCAATGCCCATGGAAGCAGCAGTCAAGAAATCAAATGACATACTGCATTGGTCACATCTGCTGCAAAAGACATCTTTAAAGTGTAAAAAAACAAAAATGTCACTTTGAGGACTAAGATCTGCCTGACCCAAGCCATGGTATTTTCAGTTACCTCATATGCATGCGAAGGCTGAACAGTGAATAAGGAAGACCGAAAAAGAATTGATGCCTTTGAATTATGGTGTTGGCAAAGAATATTGAATATACCCTGGACTGCCAGAAGAACAAACAAATCTGTCTTGGAAGAATTACAGCCAGAGTGCTTCTTAGGAGTGAGGATGGCGAGACTTCTCGTGTACTTTGGACAAGTTATCAGGAGGGTCCAGTCCCTGGAGAAGGACATCATACTTAGTAAAGTAGAGGGTCAGCAAAAAAGAGGAAGACGCTCAGTGAGATGGATTGACACAGTGGCTGAAACAGTGGGCTCAAACATAGCAATGATTGTGAGAATGGCACAGGACCAGGCAGTGTTGTACATACATCTGCACGTTATGTGTTCTGTTGTACATAGTGTCATTGTGAGTCAGAACTGACTCGATAGCACCTAACAACAGCAGCAACAGAGGAATAACCTATTTGGCTCACTTGGTTAAAATATGTTGTCAAGGCTATGGCCCCACGTTAGAGTCCACCAGTAAGTTTTGCACCTGGCTCTGAGTGAGTACACAGCTGCTGCCTCACAGGGCGCGTCATGGGGTAATGGGGAGAGCCCAGCTACTGCTGAGTGGCAAGGGGCATGTTAGGTAGGGAGTGGTGGCAGATGAGGTCCAAGAGTTAGAATGATTGACGTTTTAAAGAGTGTCTGCCTTTTGAAGGTCAGATTTAGTGGCATTCAAACTTCGGGGTCAACTTGACAGCCAGAGTGGGGGCTGCAGTGCCTCCGGTTAGGGCTGGGCCTATGACTCAGTTCAGACTACAGTGCATGTCAGCCTGCTGACTCAAGAGGGCCTTCTTGGCGTCATGGGCATGTGGGGGGTAATCACTTGTTCTTGCCTGACAAGCTGCTGAGCCCAAGTGACTGTCTGACAGAGTTGTGCCGTGGCTGGGTCAGTGGTAGCATCTCCTCCAATGTTAAGAAGAGGGCAGTCTAACTGGTTTTAGTTTCCCTGACAGAGAACAGATGTGGGGAAAAAACAAGTGGTGTGATGGGAGAGTCTAGCACTGGAATTTTGAGACTAACTTAGGTAAATACCAGAAACTACCCTGGCGGGTGAAGCAGATTGAATCTGGACTGGAGAATGAAAGAATCTACACATTATGTGAAAAACTAACCGAATGGTAAGGTAGAATGCTGGGAGTTTGGAGAACTGAGTTCTTTTTTTGGCTGGATTACAATGAATTAGTGACTGTATGGTAGTCACTTAACCTCTGGGAACTGTTAGTTGTATGATTGGTTTTGTGAACCTCTAGTAGTCATCGAAGTTTCTTCTCCTTTTATCTGCCTTCTGGCCCTCCCCCTCTCCCCCCCAGGTGCTGGGACTGTCAGGATGATTAAGACATTGCCCTTGCCCTCAAGAATCACACATTTGTTGGGAGCAATGAAGGACAGCAGCATTTAACTTAGTGATAACAATAGGGTGAGATCAGTGTTAATGGAGGCATGAGCAAGGTGCTATATGATAGCATAGAACAGGGGGCAGCAAACTTTTTCTGAGAAGGGCCAGGTAGTAAATATTTTAGGCTTTGTGAGCCATATGGTCTCTGTCACAACTACTCAACTCTGCCTTTGTAGCAAAAGCAGCCATAGACAGTGTGTAAACGAATGGTCATAGTAGTGTTCCAATAAAACTTTACTGTCAGGTGGTAGACTAGATTTGGGCCACAGGCCGTAGTTTGCTGACCCTTGGCATAGAGTAGTGAACATATTAGGGAAGACTTGTCAGATGTGACAACATATTGAAGAATAATGGTAATTAATTAGATAAATCAACAACATCATGATAAAGGGAGGGAGTTAAATGGAATCAAGCAGAGTTGAGAGTACTCAATTTATCTCTGCAATTTAGAAACTGTTGCTGTTCTGTCACTGAGCTAAACTGGCATTGGTAGTTCTTAGAGGGAAGGGACTTGCTAGGTGCTCTACATTTATAGATTGCTGAATTCCAGTAGTAGCCCTTCAGGAGGGACCTCATTGTACAGGTGAGCAGACTGAGGTTATGGATCTTGCCCAGGTTCATGCAGCTAGTGACTGGTAGGAAGGGGCTTGAGCTGGAATCTCTGGTTTTTAGGGGGAAGGGGATGGCTCTTCCGTTCTGCTTTGCCTCCTTTGCTCTCTTCAGAACTCAAGAAACAACACGTGGCTCTTTCACTATCACTGAATAAAATACAACTTTTATTTGACAAGTGGAGCCTGGAGCCTCCCATTTTGGCAGATAAAGGCATTTTCCAGCTTATTATTCCAGTTATATTTTGGAAGATACTCTCCTTGGGACTTATGACGATGTCTCTAGTAGCTCTTACAGAAACTAGAAGGGAGGGCGCACTGAACTCATTGGCTGAAGGAAAGGTTGGATTATATGGATTTTTCTAAAATGACCCATAAGCCACCTTCTCTGTGTTAATAATAACGTTAACGGCTAATATTTGTACTGTGATTTACAGCTCACCTAGGGTTTTTCACCCACATTGCACCCTTTAATCCTCACAGCCATGCTGGAGATGGCTAATTTGAGCTAGTTTGAGCAGAGTTCTCAGATAGGTTGTTGGGGTCAGATTTCAATTTGCATCCCAGCCAGTTTCTCTCCGGCAGAGCCACATGGTAGGTTTCAGAGCAGTACTTGGTTTCAGGGTCTCAGGACTAGAAATTAGGTGTCCAGGAGGTTTAGTTTTCTGTTGTAGCTATGAATAGCATTTTGTGACATAATTACAAATAACTAACAAGAACTATTGACTTGGCTGACACCTAGGTGAAAATGAAACTCTGCCTATAGCGTATATTGACTCTGAGTTGAATCTGGTGCAGTGTTGTATGGTAGCAATATGATACATGTAAAAATTTAGAGATTGAGGTGATAATATGGCCACCTTGAATTTACAAGGTGTTTTTCACCATAACTCCAAGCACTGATGTATTCATACTATCTTAACATTCTTGGGAATTAGAAATAGATTGGATAACATTCTTTTTGGTAAATAGAAAAATTGAGACCCACAAAAGTTAAGATATCTCTTCAGGGTCTCACAGGGTTGAGCTGAGACTCAGTAGGCTTCCTCGTTCTTCATCCAGGTGCCCCACAACTGACTGCACAGAGAATATGGTTTTGGATTTAATAATTGCTAAACAGCCTTTGACTCATCTGTTTGGCATCCATGGGTTTAACATCAGGGGATAAAAGAATTTTCTTTCTAAAGACTGAAGACCAAAAATCTACCTTGTTTGTATTAAGACCATTTCTGTAGCCCAGCTTATACACAGCCCCGTGATTCAGAGGAAAACATACACTACTGGGCTTTTTCTAACCCATCTCCAGTCTTGGCGCATCGGAAAATGGTGCATCCAGGGAATACTTATCTTATTATTGGCCTGCAGTGCTTTCTCACATAGGGGCTGTTCTTTTTGAAGCATCTCTGTGAATGCTGTTTAACAAGAGAAGTAAAGGATGTTCTTGAGGTTTAGGGTGAGACTAGGGCTGCTTTTTGGAATAGAAAGGCCCTTCATTAAAAGGCAGATAGTTAGTTGTGTTCTGTACTGGGGATGTTGTCTAGTGGAAATGCCAGAATGCACTGATAGAAAAGGTGGCAGCTAAGTCTGACAGTATTTTCCCTTTTAAAATATTTTCTTTTGCATTCAAAACTGTATTTTCAGCAGTAGCTTAGACTTCTCTTAGGTGATACTGTTTAAATGTGGTACAGTAGTTAAGAGCACAAGCTCTAGAGCAAGACTGGGTTCAAATCTGGACTCCACCACTTGTGGCTTGGTAAACTTGAGCAAGTTTCTTATCAGCTGTGATTTAGTTTCTCCATCTACCACATGGGAGTAGTATTAGTCCCTACTTCATAGGGTTGTTGTGAGGAGTAAATGTTTAACATGTGAATTGTGTAGTTTGGTGCCTAAATGGAGTAAACCCTTACTCAACAGAAGTTAGCTCTTAGAATTGACAGTGCTCACTGCCAGGCCTCTTTGGCTATACTTTTCTCCTGTTTGGATTCAACAGCTATTATTTCATCTTTATGTATTCTAGGACATAACTTCAAGTAGTAGGTACTATATTTTTTTGAGTTCCCAATTATCTGCGGTTCTAAAGAACAGTATTTTAATAGAACCTTTCAGGCAGGAGTTTTCAGCTAGGTAACAGGGAGGCTTAGGGATATTAATGTTTGGATGAAGTATTTTTGAGAGTCTGTCTGTTGCTAGCTAAGAACAAGAGCTTTCCAAGAGCCTGGCCCATAATTGAAACAGCAGGAGCAAGCATGCGCCCTTTGGATGACAGTTGTTCTTAGCCACCCTGCTCTGCAGTCCCTTGGCCCCAGCAGGCTTGCAGGCAGCACCAGCACTTCTGGGGAGCAGCTGCAGTGCTTCCTAACCCCTGTCTGAGGGCAGCTGGTTGGAAGACCTGAACTCACAGGAAGATAAACTGAGAGTGGCTCATCAGAGTCAGTAGGTCACAGCCAGCAGGTTCCCCTCTGGACTCTGCCTCCCTTGTTGTGTCAGCTGTCGCAGCCTGTTAAATACTTGCAGTAGGGATCCCTCTGGATTCCCCACAGCACCTGTGCTTTCCTGATCTGGGTGTGTGGAAATAAGATGGCCCAGCTGGTAACTAAACAACAAGACGAAGTGCATATTGCTTGGATTTTTCTGTTGTTATGGCTGTTCCCTCTCCCCCTCCATGTTATCAAGTGCAGGAAGAGATACCTGCCCTTGGTGTTCATTAATTCACTTACTCAAGGGTTACCCAGCAGCAGGCATGACCTGAAGCCTTTTAATATTGAAGAGATTTGGTATCAACTTCATGTGCTTTTCTCCTTTTCCCACATCAAGGTGCTATATATAAAATGACCACAGGAGGAAAGGCAGGTTAGTAGGTAAGGAATGACTGTTTTCACTGGGAATCAGACAGAATGACAAGAGAGGCAGGTAAGCACAGTTGTCTTGTGCACTCATTTCAGTGAAGCCACATACACATTAGTAGCAAATCTTTATTGATTTGTGCCCGTTGGTTTGCCTGAACCAGTGTGTTCTTAAAGTTGGTGTCTTATACTTATGAAGAGAGTGCTTCTTAGCTCAAGTAGATACATGAGACTAAATGGGCGGCTCCTGTCTGGAGGCGAGACGAGAAGGCAGAGAGGGTCAGGACCTGGTTGAATGGACACGGGAAATCTGGGGTGGAAAGGAGGATTGTGCTGTCACAGTATTAGGAGAGCAGCTAGGGTCACATAGCAATGTATGTATAAATTTTTGTATGAGAAACTGGAAAAAAGAAAAAGATAAGGAATGTGGCTCAAGTTCCTCATAAAAATACTGAAGCTTCCCAAATTTTGTGATATTGACAAGTAGCACGATAATGTTAAAGGAATACTTTAGCAGGTCACTGAAATCTGCAGCGGCCACAGCGCCCCCAAATGGATTCAGATTGCATTGCTAGCCTACCTTGAGCCTAATTTCCATTTTAACCTTTTATGGCGCATGGACAGAGCTTTAAAATCTGATGTAGATTAAAAGCAAGAAAATTTCATCAGCAGAGCATTAAACTTAAATATGTAAACGCTAAAGGGGCTGGAAATTCAACCTAATTAAAATGGCTGAACGCAGAATCACAAACAGAATTATAGAAAAGTAAATGTTTACACACACATTGTACACTTATTAAGGCTTACAAAAAAAATGTGTCTCATCTGCCAGCTTTCCTTTGTAATGATATTGTTATAAGGCAGTAAATGTGGTTATAGTTTAAAAAAAAAAAGTTGGTGTCTTATTCTTTGAGATGCCAGCCAGTCAGTGTTTCAGTGCCCAAGACTGTAGACAGAGGCCAGATTGGCATTGAAAGTGGTGTCGTATGGTTTAGTATGGTGTAGTCATTGAATTTTTAAAATTATAGTCCTGATGACCCTCCCAAGCCTAAAAAAGCACACACAACACTTTTTTACTAAGGGCAGCTTGTATTGGTTCCCTCTGCCAATTGATTATAACCATAAACTTGTTAACTTAGAACTAACTGGACCATTTATGGGTATATGTTTGTCTACAGAAATAGGATGTGGGAAAATTTAGACTTGTACAACAGCTGAATTGGTGGAGAGTGATAATCACTTGCTTTACAAAGGGAGGCTTATTGTATTAGCTTACGAAAATCCAAGTTCTGCTTGAGTTTTCATGAATGTATGTAAAAATAGCAAGTAATCTCCCTCTCCCTTTACCCCCAATTCTGAGGAGAAGAAACACTTTTAGATTCTTTTGATGGTGAGGGCAGTCTCCCTTATGCTTAATTGCTGGGGTCTTCTGTGGGAGAAATTTACCACACTTGTACAACTTCCTCATGAAAGCAGATTGCTGTAGAAAAGAGAGTGGCTGAAGGTTTGGTTTAAGCATTTTTCAGATTACCATGAAAATTCAGTCTGTAAACTGACTGCTGGAGGTCCCAGGGTCTGCAGTGAGTCTGGCTCCCCAGAGTGTGATGGCAGGTACAGGTAGGGTGGTAAGGGCATTGGGGTTAACTGGGTACAGTAAACTTGCGCTTGTTTCTTCTGACTTTTCCATGGCTCCCCGTTTTATCGTTTGGCATTTGGGTTCTGTGCACACTGGAGTTGAAATGGAGAATAAGCTAGTCCAGTCTCCTTTGCTTTCAGAGCCTTTCGAGGAGATCGCGCAACTGGTATTTTTGGGGATGAGGGGTGTAATTTGAAATCATTATTCTATTACCAGTGTGTCACTGTTACACTGTCCAAACTAAATAATCACTTTTGGCTGAGATTTTATATCCATTTTATTCAGCCTCTGGCAAAAATTCAAAAGTGGCTCCTCTCCTAGCCTTTTTTTTTTTTTTTTTTCCCCCACCTCTAGTTTAATCTGTCAGTTCCATTCTTAAACATTCTACTTGGTTTCCCCAAGCCAACTCTTCTTTCTCTTACTGAATGAAGCATTGCTATGTTTTTAACCTACTATATAGGTGACAAGGATATTTTATTCTTAGTACTGAGATTATCTGTTCATCACCAGCTTTGTAGAAGCAGCCTTGTCTGACCCAACATTGCGAGATGGTTTTAGTTTTCAGGGATAAACATTTTTTAAAGGGATTGAGACTTCAAAGGGAGGCCCTCCTGCCTGCTCAAGGGGTGAGCGGCTGCCCAGGAGCTCTACAGGAGCTTGGTTACGCCAGGGGAACGCTGCTACCCTCCCATTTTCTCCTCCTTTACGTGGAGACTTTAGATTCTAAGGGGTTGTTTGGAAAGTGAGATTCAAGGAAACTCCTTGTTACCAGGGTTTTTTTTCTTGGTGACTGAGGAAGCTTTGCTTGTTGCTGCTTAAAATACACTACCAGCAGTTCTCTTTCCATAGAAACTAAGTGATTTCAAGCCATGAGGCTTTCTTGCTGCAGTTGGGATTGCCAAGGCTCAGGGAATGCTGCCAGCCCTGTGCATTTATTTCTCTGTAAAGTTGTAGCCTGGTGGGGCCAGAATGGCAGGATCAGGCTTGAAAGATTACTCACTGCTGCTGTATCTCTCTCTCCACGTCCTAGGAATGGACCACGTGAAAAAGGAGTTCTAGCTTCACATCATGGCAGAGTTTGGGTTTTTTGTCCTCTTTTGCCTTGGGAGGCAGAAGTGACAGTGTGTATGAGCTAGCTATACTCTGCTCACGCTCCTCTGCTCTCCTCTGACCCCATTTGGAGTAGACAGTCTTGGAAACTCAGAGGCAAGGATGAGACTACCCAGTCCCTCGTAACTGTTAGGGTATCCCCAGTTGAAGGCCTCCTTTTCTCCTCTTCATAGTTAAACCCAAGCCTTAATAAAGTGCTTCATTTTACCAGCAAAGAACTAGACACTTTTCCCCCACCCCCCACCCCCACTGTTTATTTGGCTTATGGCTTGAGGGGTCACTGTAAAAGCAGTGGGGAATATAAATAGCTAAGGATTCCACACATCTAGAAACTTTTTGGAACATGCTTAAGAGGTGGAATCCTTCTTGTATTTAAGTACCTGGTGTTAGGGAAGGAATTGTGTGTTCACCTGTGTGCATGCATGTGTATTCAGTGTGCTGCTGCGTCAGTATACTCAGCTGTTCATGTTAGTGGAGGAAAGTAGAGTCTGAAAATCTCCAAATCATTTGTTTGCCATTCAGATGCATTATCTGCCATTTGATTTTTTTGTTTGTTTTAACCATCTTGTCCAGCAGATTTGTCTTGTCTTACACTCAAACAAATTTGTACTTCTGGAGTTTGTAGCAACCAGTAGTGTGGGGTGGGGACCAGAAATGTGTTGGAGGGGCCATAGGGATTGACTGTTGGGAGGGATTTACTAGAGTACCTTTTCTTTTGGTCAGTTTGTGATTGTTCCACTAGAGGGCCGTCAAGGAACAGACATGAGGTAGAATTCAGCCTTAAGAGCAGGACAGCGTTGCCTTCAGCTCAAGGGAAGGTGGACAGTATCCATGGTGAGGTTTATTTGGGTGAGCACAGATAATGGTGCTGGAAAGGTAGAGTCTTTAGCTCCTCAAATTCTGGTCTGTGAAGCTGTGATAATTTCTAAATCTGAGGCTGTAGCACAATAACTGATAAAAATTCTGGATTCTGTTCTTTAAACAGAAGTGTGTGTGCATGACCTCCGTCTCTGACCATCCCATCAAAAATAGCCCCCCAGTCACACTCTTACCACATTACCCTGCTTTATTTTCTTCCTAGTACTTCTCACTGCCTGACGTTACTTCGTGTATGTTCTTACTTGCTTGTTTGTAGTCTGCCTTCCCCTCCCCCTCAGTGATCTATCTCTAGCCTAGCATAGTGAATGTCTGGCACATGTATGCACTCAATAAGTATTGGAAGGAAGCAGTGTTTGCCAGAAATAGCAGTAGCTGTTCAAGTATGTCATGTTTTTTTTTTTTGTTTATGTCATTTTTGCTCTCTGAGAAAACGGAATCCACCCAAACCAGTCTTTTCTGGCCTCCCTTTCTCAGCTTAGGTCCTGACTGTTGGGAAGAATGAATGTGCGTGGTTTTCTGAGTCCCTCCTTTCCTCTCCCCTACTCTAGCTTGCCAGCAAAGCACGGACAGAGAAGGAGGAGAAGCTGAGCCAGGCCTATGCAATCAGCGCTGGTGTCTCCCTAGAGGGCCAGCAGCTCTTCCAGACCATTCACAAGACGTGAGTTGGGGAAGTGCAGGGGTGCTCTGTCCCAGGGTGGTGCTACCTCGTTGTGCTGTCTGGTGGCTGACTGTCCGGTGGTTGGATTCCTGAGAGTCCACCTGGGATGCTGGGTAGTGTGTTGGCACTAGCCTGGGTATCCAGAGACATGGGTGCTCACCACGTTCCACACAGAGTGGCGTAAGCATGGACAGGTCGTCTTCTTGGGGCTTCAATTTCTTGGTAAAACTTAGTTTTGGATTCGATTATCTCTAAGGTCCTTTCCAGACCTAGTATTCCATAATTTAGAACTGATGGTCTCTTTCTCTTTTATTCTTGTTGTTATTATACCTTTCTCCCAAAGGTGATGAATTTTTATTAAGGGAAAGTTACATCTATTTCATTTTTCCCAATTTTACATTGGGATGAACATAGGGAGCTCCCTAGAGGGAGAGCAGAAGGCCACCTTCCTAACCACTTCCCAAAAGACATTTTGTCACAGCAGAAGTCATTTGACTCTCCACTGGCTTCCCTAGCTGCTGGAAAACTGACACATTTGACAACCCACCCACCCCCAACTGCCTTCTGTTATCCTGTTTAACCACCTGGGTCTGATGTACAGATGGCAGCTGGCACCAGAGCTGTTTGAGGCCATGGTATATCTAAACGTTTACAGGTATGTGAAGGCACTCTCTTAGTAGCATCAGCTGCCCTGGGTTTCTCCAAGTGTGAACTGGAATGAGTTTTCTCAGTCTGGCAAGCACCCAACTGTCTGATAATTGAGAGGGGCCAGTTCATGGAGCAGCTTCCACTGTGTGGGTGTTGGGGGGTGGAGTACAGATTATAACAAGGTGGAGAGTTTGTTCTGTCTTTGTAAAGACGCCATTTCCTCCTAGCCCAAGGGTTGGCAGACTGTGGCCAGCAGGTCAAATTTGGTCTGCTGCCTGTTTTTGTAAATAAAGTTTTATTGGAACACAGCTACACTCATTGTTGTGTATTATCTATGGCTGCTTTTGCATACAATGGCAGAATTCAGTAGTTGTGACAGAGACAGTATGGCCCACAAAGCCTGAAATACTTACTCTCTGGCCCTTTATAGAAAAAGTTTGCCAACCTTGGTCCTAGACTGCTATCTTAGTTGAATCTAGTGGCCTGAGCCTAGTTGGTTGTTATTCAGTTTCGTTTGGACTTCTGTGGTTCTCCAGGTCCTTAATGTTTCAGGTGGACTCTTCTGGGCCCTCCTTGGAATAAATGTGCATCAGTTTCATTGCTTTTCCTAGCCAGTGGTGCCCTGGAAATGAATCATGGCTACTCTTCTCTCTGTGGCTGCTGGCATATAGTTATTGACTGAGTGATGAACTGGAAACTCGGGGCCAGCTTTCTGGAGTTATTAACCAGACAGGAGATGTGGGATGCCTGCAAGAGGTAACATTTCACCTGTTCTCTTCTCCTTCCAGTATTAAAGACTGTAAATGGCAAGAAAAAAATATCGTAGTCATGGAAGAAGTTGTTATTACACCCCCATATCAAGTGGAAAACTGTAAAGGCAAAGAGGGGAGTGCACTGAGCCATGTACGCAAAATAGTAAGTAAAGGAGCCAAGGACGATTCCTTGGCCTTCATCACACCAGCATCAGGGCAGGACATTGTGCTATAATCCCTGCCACCTCTGACATGCCAACCTGCTAGCGGCACTGCCAAGCCATCCTGCCTCCCAGCATGTGGGGCTCTCAAGCTGTGGCTTAGACACTCCTGTGGGGATGGAACCACTGGGCAGTGTGACTAAAGCCAGCAGTTGACCCTGTGTCCTCTGTAGCGTGTCTTTTTGGAATTAGCCCAACCATCCCATGGTCTTGGGCCTGAGCAGTTCCTGTCTGCCAGGCTGGGTTCTTTTCAGCCATAGGTGCCCTTCTAGGAAGGGCTGATTGGTATAAATCCATTGCCACTGGTGTCTCTGTGGCCCTGAGTATGTCACCTGACTCTCTAAAGTGATTTAGAATGTTTGTAAACACAAACCAAAAAAACCACTCCTACTCTTTTTTTTCTCCAAGGAACATTGAGACACCAACAACATGGATGTAACAAGCGTGATGAGACCAACTCCCCGCCAACTCTTCATTCTGCACTTGTGTGAAGAGGGAAGGGAGAGGTTGGGTCAAAATAGTCTCCCCTCTTATATATATATTAGCTTATAGAGTCAACTTCTTCCAGCTAGTCTTAGCTGAAGCTGCTAAAAATGTGGCTAAAACGCGATACCCACCTACCATGTGGTTAGGAAGGCCAATAGACAGCAAGGGCTAGGGTGCCTGAGTAGTCCACAGGCTGAACAGCCAGGTTGTTGATGCCTGGAGTGGACTGGTGGACTGGTGGGGACACCTTGCTTGCCCATCTTCTTTTCCTGACCTTGGCTGCCTGGTCTCTTTCAGGTTGAAAAACATTTTAGAGACGTGGAAAGCCAAAAGATACTGCAGCGTTCACAAGCCCAGCAACCACAGAAGGAGGCTGCCCTGTCATCCTGAGTCCACACACCTGGAGGACTCTTCCAACATCCAGCCAAGGAGGCAGTGGTGGTGGCTTCAGCGGAGGCAGGCCGGGGGAGGGAAGGGATCCTATATTTCCTGTTGGCTCTCGTTAACAAAGGGTCAGCGTTTCCACATCTTAGACTTGAACAAACAAAACACCCGACAAAAGAGAACAAGAGAATAATTTAAAAGTTGAATCATTACTTGACTAACAGACTTCGGTCCACCATGTCCTTTTCACAGCTCCCTTCTGGAACAGTCACCTTGTTAATTTTATTTTTGAAAATTCCTTTCCTTTCCTGCTCTGCCCTTTCAACTCTTGACTTTCCTTTCCTAGTCGGTTCCCTGCCATTCTGTTTTTATAAGTGGCTACACTTGCCTTCTGAGTGATTGAAAGAAACTTTTACATCTTCTCTTCCAAAATAAAAGTAACAAGCTGACTGTGAGACTTAAGTTGAGACCGCAGCAGCAGACAGAGGTCTCACTTTAAATTTTTCCTTTTTTTTTTTTTGCACAGGGCATGGCTTGAATTAGTTTTATTTTTCTTAACTTTAAATATATATATGAAAATATATATTAAAATGTTCTCTAAATATTTTCTGCTTCTTGCAGGTCTCTTTTTACGAGATCATGGCCACTCTTCCCACCTCATTCCTCCGAAAATAAAAATGCATTGCCCTCCCCAGCATACCCGTAACCAGGCACTTGACTTAGTTCACAGCAAGAATCTCCTGCAGCACTTTGTAGAGCCAGTGTCTACAGATGGGATTCGGGGTTTGAGGGTCCCTGATGGCTTTGTAGTCTTTAACTGTGTGTACCAGTCTCACATTTGGCCAGAACCTCAGGATTCACCCTCTGCCTTTTGTCTTACTTCATGGTACCAGAAGAACCTCCTCATCACTCTCTCCCAGATGGGAGAGCCAGCTTCCCCTGCTCCTGTACCCTCTGCAGCAAGAACTGTTTTGCATGGCACGGCTCAGCTCCTCTTCCTTGAGGGATGACTTTCTTTTATAAGGAAACTGGAGTCCACCCACCCTGACCTTTCTTGAAATCCATATCCAGAGCCACTAGCCCAGGAAAAAACGTGGGTGACCTATAGTTTCTCTTTGCCTGCCAACCTCCTCCTCCTGTGCTCCTCCCCCCTTAAATTTTACAAGCTTATCACAGTTTGTATGTGCTCAGCCGATGGGCAGAAAACCTGGAAGACTTTCTAGACTTTAGCCCACCAGTCTGGTTTTGACTAACCTGCTGAGAGCTAAAACTGGCACCCAATGCCCTTGTGCCTTTAGGGCGGTCATATGGGGCAGAGGGTGCCCCACCTGAATATCAGGCACCAAGTGGGATGTGGGTGATGCTCATGTGACTGGCTAGAGCTTGGGGTGGGGGTGGGGGAGTTAATTACTATTTTTTGGCCATGATCTCTTTCCCCTTCCTTTTTTTTTTTTTTAATTAAATAAATGGATCAAAATTAAATAATTCAAGCCCTGCCTTCAAAATGAATTTTTTTTTTTTTTTTTTTTTTAGTATTGTTTAGCAAAAACAATAAAACCCAAATTTTTTTAACCATCACTCATGTCTCTGGTTTGTGCGTGCTTTAGAGCCCCCAGAGGGAGGGAATCTGAGGGGCTGTATGTTTGGCCTTTCCCTTTAGATTCTCTGCTTCCTTCACTTTACCCGCTCTCCTTCCACTCCCTAAGGACTCACCCAGAAATACAGTGCGAAGTATGTAATTATAAGATGGGGCTCCAGAGTTTAGAGTTGAGTGTAAGTGGAATAGGAAGAAAAAGGGATGGGCACCTACAGAAGACCATTTGTTACAGGACTGTATTTGGAGGGAAAATGACAAAAGAGCTGAGAAGGAAATCCAAATCCACCTGCCATTGGTCAGAATGATTAAAAGTAATGAGCCTCTGATTTAGTCTACATGGAAATGTAGACTTTTGGAGAAGGTAAAAGAGGGAGAAGGGGAGAGCTTGTAAGATCTAGAAAACCTAAAACCTAAGAGGTAAGATTAAAGGAGTGAAGGTGATTTAATTAGAGGGAAACAGCACACCCAGGAGGGAGCTTTTGTGTCCTGTGTCCCGTGTCATCACTTTCTTTTCCCATTAGTCTCCAGGTCTGTGGGTTGGTTAAATTGGGTACCACCTGTTTCTGAGCACTTTTGACTCTTAAGTTTTAGTTTCTGAAATGGTTCAGGGAACTTTGCTCTAAGGAGTTCGAGAGGTGGAGTGAATTTGCTTGGAAAAGCAAGGCAGTGAGGTATAGAAGAAAGTACAAGGGCTTTGAGACATCAGTAGTTGAGTTCAAATCCTCATACCTCCATCTCCTTGCTTTGTGACTGTGGGTAAGTCGTTTCACCTTCCTGAGCCTTAGTTTCCCTGATTGTAAAAATGGAAATAATACCCATCTCCTAGAATTGATGTGAAGAGTTAAATAAGATACTTACAATTAGAAGGTGCTCCATAAATGTTATTGTAAATGTTAGCTTGGTCCTGGGATGGTTAAGTCTGGAGGTGAGACTGGATTAAATGGTTTCCAGAGGCTCCAACTTTGCTTTAGAGTCATTGTGTAGATGACATTTTAAGTGAGGCTAATAGTAAAACATAGATGAGAAGGAGAGTGAGTTCCACCGAGGCTGAGTGACATGTCCAGAGTACCACAACTGCCTGTGGTGACAAAGCTGGAACCAAAATTCACGCCTTTTCCACTCATGGGCTCCTAATGCTGCTCTCGTACATTTCCAAATGATGGCATGTATATTACTCAATTTTATTTGCCAAGTTTTGGGTGGAACACAAAGAATATTGTGAAGAGAGGCAGAAAGTGCCCCTTTAGACTGAAAGAACATTGAACTGTTTAAGAATGTGGTGCAAGGGGCTTGCATCTCTGATGAAACAAGTACAGATAATTTTGCAACGTCTCCTTGGCTTTGGGACATTCTCACTCCACTAATACACACACACACACATCTCTACACCTTGGCACCGCTTAGCCTCCACCACTGTGCACACAGGCCTTTGAGATTACTGCTATTTACAGCATCCAAACAATATCACAGTGAGTTGATATTGAATCTATGCTGGTTAAGTCAGCAGCTTATGGCTGATTTCTGGTCTTTGTTTTGAAAATTGCTCAAGCACTTCAATGTTAATTTAGGGGCTCCAGACTGGGAACCGTTGATTTCAGGGTAAAGGCTTCTTGACATTGTTTTATTTATTTATTTTATTGTTGTGCTTTAAGTGAAAGTTTACAATTCTAGTTAGTCTCTTATACAAAAATTTATACATACATTGTTATGTGACCCTAGCTGGTTTCCCTATACTGTGACAGCACACTCTTCCTTTCCACCCTGGATTTCCCGTGTCCATTCAACCTGCTCCTGACCCTCTCTGCCTTCTCATCTCGCCTCTGGACGAGCGCTGCCCATTTAGTCTCATGTATCTACTTGAGCTAAGAAGCACACTCTTCACAAGTATCATTTTATGTCCCATAGACCAGTCTAATCTTTGTGTGAAGAGTTGGCCTCGGGAATGGTTTTAGTTTTGGGCTAACAGAGAGTCCGGGGGCCATGTCTTCCGGGGTCCATCCAGTCTCAATCAAACCATTAAGTCTGATCTTTTTACTAGAATTTGAGTTTTGCACCCTGCTTTTGTCCTGCTCTGTCAGGGACTCTATTGTGTTCCCTGTTAGGGTGGTCATTGGTGGTGGCTGGGCACCATCTAGTTCTTCTGGTCTCAGGCTGATGAAGTCTCTGGTTTATGTGGCCCTTTCTGTCTCTTGGGTTAATAACTTTCCTTGTGTCTATGGTGTTCTTCTTTCTCCTTTACTCCAGGTGAGTTGGAACCAATTAATGCATCTTAGATGGCCGCTCACTAGCTTTTAAGACCCCAGATGCCACTCACCACAGAGGGATGCAGAACTTTTTCTTAAAAAACTTTGTTATGCCAATTGAACTAGATGTCCTCTGAAACCATGGTTCCCAGACCCCCGCCGCAGCTACTCTGTCCCTCGAAGTGTTTGGTTGTATCCAGGAAACTTCTTGGCTTTGGTTTAGTCCAGTTGTGCTGACTTCCTCTGTAGTGTGTGTTGTCCTTCCCTTCACCTAAGATAATTCTTGTCTACTTTCTAGTTAGTGAATACCCCTCTTCCTCCCTACCCACCCTCGTAACCATCAAAGAATGTTTTCTTCTGTGTTTAAACCTTTACTTGAGTTCTTACAATAGTGGTCTTTTACAGTATTTGCCCTTTTGCAACTGACTAAATTCACTCAGCATAATACCTTCCAGATTCCACCATGTTACGTTTCACAGATTCATCGTTGTTCTTTATCATTGTGTAGTATTCCATTGTGTGAATATACCATAATTTATCCATTCATCCGTTGATGGGCATCTAGGTTGTTTCCATCTTTTTGCTTCTTATTGGAACACAGCTACACTCATCTGTGATGAACAGATGGCAAGTGGGCAGCTGTAATGAGCCTGGAGTTCAGAGGTGAGGGCTGGGCTGTAGAAAAAGTTTTATTGGCTGTAGAGACATGTTTAGGAGTCATTAGAAGATGGGTCAGGATGGGACCATGGTCCCAGTGGATGGATTGGCTTCTGATAGGAGGGATCACTTCCTCCATTATAAGAGGAAGGAAGAAGACAGTAGTACAGTTGCAGGTGAGTCCATAGATTTGGCTGAAGGTGAGAGGGAGTTCCTGACTTGTGCCTCAGTAAACAATTTAGGGACACGCGAGAAGATTGTTGAATGCCCTTTAGAGGTGTGTGTTCATGCTTTTATGGTGTAACTATGTGCCAGTCATGTTGAGTGACTTAGGTGTACAGAAGGTGGATAGTTGGTACAGCCAGGGTTTGGAGATTCATCAGGTCAGTACTATGGACCGAGAGGGGCGTGGAGCTGAGGACGTTTGCAAGGGAGTGATTGTAATAATGGACCCTTCACTCTGTCAGTTCTTGTTAAGATTAGCCTTTTTTGAAAGTTCTGGGGTGTCTTGCTGTCACTCCCATGTACTGGCTCTGCAACCATGTAACTCCAGAACTCTGTGTGGGACAGTGCAAATGCAGGCTGCTTCCAATGCCAGGCACAGGGCCAATGTGGTAGTGAAGCTCCAAACAGATTTCCTAGCACATAGATGCCAGGGATCTTAGAGCTCTTAAGTATGTATAGTCCAGCCTCCTACCTAGTTGAAATAATCCCCTCTGTAGCATCCTTGACAGACTGCCCTACTTGAACACTGATTGATGGAGAGCTCATTACTTTTTCCTCTCAGCAGCACCTCACTGGTAGAACAGGCTGGAACTCAGGTCTCCTGCATACTAATCCTTGCGCTTTAGGATTTTTTCCTTTTCCTAGTAGTCTGTGAAAGGCATAGGAGTTGCTAAATGGGCAGATGTGACTAGGAGCTGTCATCTCCAGTCACGTGGCTTCTAAAGGACTCCTCCTTAGTTCTTAAGTGTGGCCCCTGCACGGGATATGGTCTGTTAGCACAGAGGACACTGAGGCCATTTCCTGCCATGCCTGGGCCACTGCAGGGCTGTAACTTCTTTCAGCTGCTTTTGGCAGACGCACTGGCACAACCTTTGACTCAGACTGACATGGGGGTTAGCAAAAGCTGCCCAGACTTATTCACAGGCGTAGCTGTTATGAAAAATCTCCAACTCGTGGACTGTAGATTTTAAAATCATAAATATAGATGTTTACATTTACCCCTATTAAATACAATATTTTAGCCAATTGTTCCAATCTATTAAGAGATTTAAAACTTGAGTCTATGAGCCAGTATACTAGTTATCCATCCCAATGTTGTGTTGTTTCTAGTTTTGAGAAATTGCCCTCTGTGTTTTCATCTTTTCCAAATTTTAGTGAACTCATGGGAGTGCCTCGTGATCATGTTTTAGGTAACTGCCCAGACAAGACATGTTCAATGAGCCTTTTTGAATTTTGATATCTGTTGTTAGAATTACTAGTCTGACTTTTGAAAACTGGAACTTTTGCCAAGCTCTAGTTTCTGGCAACCTTCTGTTTGTCATATTTTTCCCAAGACTCTTGGCAATGATTCTTCAAGTTATTCCAGTATAATTTGCTTGAACAAGATCACTTGAATTAATTCAGAGACTTGAGGCGCAGACTTGTGCACTAGGTTGGTGGTAGCTCAGCTGGTCTTTCCATCTGAGGGGTAATCTATGCTATTTACCCACTCGGCTCTGTCTGTGCACCTCCACTTATTTAAGGATGTTTGGCTGGCATGGGGGACAGTGGCCTCATCTTTGGGCACAGCTGCTTAGTGGCTAGGAGCATGACTAGATTCAGACAGACTTGAGTTCTGTTGGATTTCAGCTCTGCCACTAATTAGCAATATGACTTGGCAACTTACCTCAACTTGCCAGACCTCTATAAACTAATGAAAATTCCTGTCTCTCAGGTAAGGATTAAATGAAGCCTTTAATGAGAAATCTGGCCCTTGGTAAGTGTCCCTTCCAAAATAGCACCTGCTATTCTGTTGGAGCCCTGGTGGCACAGTGGTTAAGAGCTACAGCTGCTAACCAAAAGGTCAGCAGTTCGAATCCACCAGCCGCTCCTTGGAAACACTATGGGGCAGTTCTACTCTGTCCTGTAGAGTCCCTATGAGTTGGAAATGACTCCACGGCAATGGTTTTGGTTTGGTAAGGCAAAGTGGAGCCCTAGTGGTGCAATGGTTAAGCATTCAGCTGCTAACTGAAAGACTGGCAGTTCCAACTCACCCAGTGGCTTTGTGGGAGAAAGACCTGGCAGTCTGCTCCCATAAAGATTGTTGTTGTGTGCCATTGAGTTGATTGCGGCTCATAGCGACCCTATATGTCAGAATAGAACTTGCCCCATAGTGTTTTCTAGGCTGTGATCTTTATGGAAGCAGACCTCCAGGTCTTTTCTCCTGTGGAGCCACTGGTGGGTTTGAACCACTGCAGCTAAACCATTGTGCCACTAGGACTCCTCCTGTAAAGATTACAGGCTAGAAAACCCTATGGGGCAGTTCTTCTCTGTCACCTGGGGTCACTATGAGTCAAAAATCGACTCAGCAGCACCTAACAACAAGGCAAGGTGGAAGCATGGGGCACAAACACCCTAGCCCCAGATCCCTGTTTCAGAAAGAGATGCAGATACTCCTCGAAGGCCAGGATGGAGTATTTTGACCTGTGGCCTCATGAGAACAAAAGAGAACATTCCTTTCCTTTGTGCCCAGACAAGACCAGGGTGAATTATAGATGATGGCAGATCTCTTAGGCAGCATGGACTAAAAGGAGACACCTGGCTCCTTCCTGACCTGAGGGAGGGCCCTGGCGAGCCTCAAGCTGCCCTCCTGAAAAGAGGTAGAGCAGGACTTGGGTTTCTGGAAGGGAATGAAGAAAGGATCAGTGGCACCTGCTCTTAGAAGGCAGGGCGGGGCCCTTCTCCCCTGCTTATAAGGCCACAAGGCCTTGGAGATTTCCTCACCCTGCCCCCCATCCCACCCTCAGGCTGTGGTTTTCCTTGGAGCTGGCCCCTCTACTGCTCTGGGGGCAGGGCTCTGGCAGGAGGCCAATGACCAGAGCTGAGACTCTTTCCACTGCCATTTCTGGGCTGGGGCTGCACTCAGCAGGTGTTGCCAGGAGCACAGGTGAGTGCATTGGGCTTCTGTGGCCTGAGGCCCTGACTTGGGTGATCAGGCCTGGCTGAGGGAGAGCCAGGATCTAGTTGAGGCTCTGTCCCCTGGTCTACATGAGAGCAACTGGGTGAGTGTTCAGGGGCAGGAGATGGCAGAGTTTCCCCTGGGACTTTGTGGGAAGTAAACGAGGTAGGCTATGGAGTGGGGGTGAAGAGAGGTCCAGGGGGGAAAGGGAGGGTCATCTTCCCTGATTTCTTTTCATCCTAGTAGAAATAAAGGTATGATTGTGGGGGGAGGTGTCAGGGTGCTGGAGTCTCAGGCTGAGATGGCTCTTGCTGGAAGCCTAGGTGACTGAGGTAAAATGATGCGGAGGTGGAGGGAGGGTGTTCTTGAGACCATGCTGGGGGATCAGGCAGATGGTGAGACCCCTGAATGGTATCTACTCTTATTTTTCTCCCTTAGCATCACTGTGCTTCCCCAGGGTCCTAGGTGGGAGAGTGAGGCATGAAGGTCTCACCATCCATGAGGGCCTGATGCCATCCTCACTCCAGCCCCTCATGGGTCAAGAGCAGGGCAGGCATGGCCACTCCTCCCTCACAGTGGCCACGGCCACAGTGGTGGCATCAGCCTTTCTTTGAAATCTGGTGGCAGTCTGTCCGGCACCCTGCACCTGCCCGGCCGAGGGCAGCGTGGTGGTCTGCCGGGGACTTTGCCTGCTCAGCCTTCCTCCCAGGCTCCCTGACCGAGTCTGGCTTCTGGAGCTGAGCCACAATAATCTCAGCCACCTGCAGGCTGGCTCCTTCCAGGGCCTCTGGGGACTGCGGGTGCTGCTGCTTTTTCATAATGGTCTGCGGGGCTTGGCTGGTGGGGTCCCGGGGGGCCTGGGCTTCTTGGAACAGCTGGATCTCAGCCACAACCAGCCGGCCCGCCTGCCCCTGGGCCTCCCAGCCACCCTAGGTTCTCTGCTCCGGCTGGACCTCTCCCACAACCTGCTCACCACCCTGGATGCCTGCAGCCTGCAGGGCCTGGGGAGCCTGGAGCAGCTTGACCTGAGCCACAACCAGTTGGTCGAGCTGGGCGCAGGCAGGCTCAGTGGGCTCTTCCATCCACGCTGGCTCTCGCTGGCCGAGAACCGGCTGCAGCGGGTTGGGGGCGCTGCCCTGGTTGCCATACTGGGCTTGGAGGTCTTCTCTCTGGCTGGGAACAACATCAGCAAGCTGGAGGCTGAGGCCTTCGCGGCCCTGCCAGCACTGGGCCTCCACTCTCGTGGACAACCAGCGGCAGCACCTCGAGTTCATGGTGGTGGCGGGCATCCGGACAGCGGGCACTAGATTGCTGCTGGCCAACAATCTTTGGGCGCATGACTGCGACCTGCAGCAGGCCTTCGGGAAGCTGGGCCACCTGCAGCCCCTGCGTGTGGCCAACCTGGGCAACTGCGCTGAGCCTGGGTGGCTGGCAGGGGCGGTGCTGAGCACTGTAGAGGCCTGACTCTGCTTGGCTGAGACAGCCACCGTGCTGGCATCACAGGCAACATGCTGGTCACCATGGCCTTGGCTGTGGTCATGGCCGAGCACAAACACAGGCAGGGCCCTGGGGGAGCAGGGGAGCCCTCTGGAGAGGTGAGAGGTGCTGGAGGAGGGAGGTCAAGGCAGCTGGAGGAGAGGGAGCTGTGGGAGAGGTAAAGGGAAAGTCCTCAGAAGTCTCAGGGGGTGGGAGGGATTGGGGGCTGTGGGCAGGGACAAATGGCTATGTTTAGAGCCTAGGACCCCCAGCTGCCCACCCCTCTCCTCTGACCTGTCTCAACCCTAGAAAATGGCAGTTGGCCCCTGGTCCATCCCCTCTTAGCACTCTTCTGGGGAAGAGGCTGTAAAAGGTAGGGAGGGAAGGAAGCTCAGAGGGAACTGGGCAAGAGGGGCAGATACCAAGGAAAGCTTCCCGGATCCTAATCCCGAGTCCCTTCCTCACACGTGTCCCTGGCCTCTACTTAATCACAAGCTGGTTGTTGAGGTTATGTTGAGAGGATGGGGCATTGTCCTAGTGAGAGCAAATCTGGACAGCCCAGGCAAGTTTCTAGGACTATATTATGGACCTGCACCATCCCAGTTCTGGTCCTGCTCACCACCTCAGCCTCGTCCTGAGGGCTGTGCATCTTGTCTGTCAATTGCAGTCAAGAATGAATGAGTAGACCGGAGGAATAAAACCAGTTGAAAAGTTGATTCTGTACTATGTGCCTGTATTTCAGGGAAGAAAACTTAGTTTGTGTGATTATCACTGGTGGGCGGAGGTAGGCAAAATGATCTTTAATCTAGTGTTTCTCTCATTCCTTCACCTGGAGAACTCTCCACCCCCCAGCACACACCTACACAATCCCACTCTCTAGGTCCTTGCATGGACACACACCTCTCCTTATTCTTTTTGATACACCCAGGCTATCCTAGTGACTTTGTTAAAAATGAGACATGAACATATAATGTTTTGTTGCTCAACTTTCAACTGGCTGATTGGGAAATTTAAATTCACATTATCAGAAATGCTGCTTGGACATAAGTCCCCTCCCTCCTCCCCAGGGAACTGGAAACAGATCTCCTGAATTAAATGGTCTTCTGGGGGTACTCGCAAGGTCTTAACTTTAGCACTGGAAGATGAATTCATATGTTGTGGGGGTGCACGAAGATAGGTGGGCGTAACCTTGTGTTGGCAACTGCAGAGTGCCTGGAACTTTCGGCCATTTATTTATTCAATAATTCTTTATTGAGCACCTACTATGAACTAGGCATAGACTTCGTTCATTCAGTTAGCTATTCAGCACATATTTCCTGAGTGCCTCCTCTATACTAGGCCCTGAAGATATAATAGTAAACAGAAACCAGACACGATCCTTGTCACCATAGAACTCACAGTCTAGTGGGTAAGACAATCATTAATGAAAGAATCACAAATATGTAATTGCCACCCTGTTAAGTGTTTCAAAGGAAGGGTACTTGATGTTACAAGAACATATAATAGGGGAGCTGAGAACAAATTGGAGGGTTGGGGGAGAGTGAGGGAGACCAGTTGAAAGGCTGCTGCAGTTAAACTGACAAAAGAAGATGGTATTTTGGGCTAGAGTAGAAGCATTAGAGCTGGAGAAAGTGGACTGATTTGAGATGGCCCATATGTTCACATCAGACCTTCCTCTTCTTTCAGGGGACAGACAAAAGGCAAACCAAGACCAAATGTCTCTACAGGTGACTTCTTTTAGCCAGAAAACAACTAAAACAGAAAACCGGGGGATTTCCTCCGGTTTGTGTGTCCCATTTATTGAACCCCTAGTATGTTCCAGGACCAATACCGTCACATCTAAACCTCACAACAATTCTGTAAATTAGGTGTCATTATCCCCATTTTATAGATGAGTCTCGGAAAGTTTCGGTGATGTGCCTGGCCAAAGTCACAGGGTTGGCGCCGGGACTGGAGCATTCAAAGACTAGTTCGCTTCAATACATCAAGTTGATCGAGGGCTTCTGATGTCTTGAATCCATTGTTCCTTCCTTTAGTCTAGTTTTCAACTTTCCAGCTACTAGGAGGGGGTCCTAAGTTCTCCATGGTCAGAGAACTCCACGGCGAGAGGCCCTCATTCGCTCTGGAACTAGGGAGCGAGAACCTTGTTCCCGGACGGAAGGGAAAAAGCTACGTTCCCGGAAGCGGCGTGTCCCATCCCCGTGCCGGCCTCCTTGCTGGGGGTGAGGCTGCAGCGGACTGCCCTTCCCCAAGATGGCGTCAAAGGTGGGTTCGCGACGGTGGATGCTACAGCTGATCATGCAGTTGGGTTCGGTGCTGCTTACACGCTGCCCCTTCTGGGGCTGCTTTAGCCAGCTCATGCTGTACGCTGAGAGGGCAGAGGCGCGCCGGTGAGTGGTCCCACGCAGCCGCCGAACGCGGTGGTGGTGCGGGGGAGGGGGTACGGCCAGTCCCGGGAACGAGGATGTGGTGGGGTGGGGAAGAATTTGGCGACCAGAAGTTGGAGCCCCCGGACTGGGAGGAATTGGGACCTCAGAGTTGTTGGGAGGGGCTCTTGTCCAGAGCGATGTGGGCATTGAGCATGGTGCGGGGTTCTGGCCGTAAAGGGGGGATCAGGTGTGGGGAAGCTTGTGGGACTTAAGTGGGTCTCAGGGCCTCCCTCCTCACTTCTTTCTTACCTCGTCACTTCCCCGCTCCGGGTTCGCAGGAAGCCTGACATCCCAGTGCCCTACCTGTACTTCGACATGGGGGCTGCTGTGCTGTGCGCTAGCTTCATGTCCTTTGGGGTGAAGCGGCGTTGGTTCGCGCTGGGGGCCGCACTCCAGCTGGCCATTAGCACCTACGCCGCCTACACTGGGGGCTACGTCCACTACGGGGACTGGCTAAAGGTGAGCGTCTTGGCCTTAGACGGGGCTTCGCGAGGGCGATGGGGAGCTCGCGGCAATCGGTGGCCTATGTGTGGTGTTTGCCAGTGCACAGTCTGAACGCTGGGAGGGCCGAACCGCAGGCTTATGGAGGTTATTAGAGTGCAGGAATAGAAGGACTTTAGAGACCGCACAAGCCTGCTCTTCAGAGTATGGAAACTGAGGCTCAGAGATGGGAAGAGACTTTCCCAAAGTCACACCACAAGCTAGCATCACAGGTGGGACCACAACCTAGGTCACCTGATTCCCAGAACCTTTTATACTATTAGTTTAGTAATCCTAGACTCACAGGACAAAAGGGAGTTGGGGAGTACCTGAGCCAATCATCTGATTTTATGAAATTTAATCTTAATGCAGCCTTTAAGCCTGTAAATGTGAAACCTGTGCCAGTCACCACAGACTTGGAGATAAGCCTGGACAAAGGCAGTACCCATAAGGGTAGTCAGAACAGTAGGGGAGGCAGATGTGTGAACAGCGAGAGGACAACAGATCAGTGGGGATTTTTTTTGACGGAATAGACTCTATACTATGTAGAGGAAAGAACATTAGGATTAGTCTGGAGACCTCAGGATGGGGCAACATGTGGTGTCTGGGTTCTGCCACTTACTTTCTCTAGGACCTTGGACAATTATCTTAACCCTCTGGGCCTCCGTTTCTACTTCTGTAAAAAGAATTATCTATCCCTGCTGTACCTGCCCACCATGCTTGGAGATGGTGAGGGTTCATTAGATGGAATGTGATGTGTAGAGATGGGCAGTTCTGTGCTCTGGGCAGCCAGGAAAAATGTGGGTGGCTGCAGTTCCTAACTGAGGTTCCCTTGGCTCAACCTAGGTCCGTATGTACTCGCGCACAGTTGCCATCATTGGCGGCTTTCTCGTGCTGGCCAGTGGCGCTGGGGAGCTCTACCGCCGGAAACCTCGCAGCCGCTCCCTGCAGTCCACCGGCCAGGTGTTCCTGGGCATCTACCTCATCTGCGTGGTAGGTTGGGGGACTGTTGGCTAGAGGTGCCTGGCTGGGAGTGAAATGTGAGCCCAGAGATGTGCACCAAACAAGGCCTGCATATAAGCCCTGAGGGCCTGGCCCCCAAGAATTGCCGTGGCCAGCTTCTGGGCCTCAGGGGCCTGCCTGAGGCCTGGCTGGGAGTCCTTTCCAACATTATTGCCACCAGGGGGAGAAGAGGTTGGATTGACCATGTCTCATGGGGACAAAGGAGAGGTTTGGTGGGTTTCAGGCCCCAGATGGGACTCTGCCACCTAGAAGTGATGGGGATAGCTAGTTCCAGTCATCCCTGGTGCTAGGGGAAGCAGGTGTGAATGTGGAAGTGGAGAGGCCCAGGCCACTTGACCTCATTTTTGTTACTGGGCACCAGATTGTGTGTGCAGAGGTCTGTGGGCTCCTACTGGATAATCACAGGTGAAAGCCCCAGTCTGATGGTGGAGACACCATCTGCCCTTCAGAGCCCTCAGGGTGAGGGAAGACATAGACCCTAACTTCTTGGAGCTCCCCAGTCTGAGGTGGAGACAGAGAACCCCAAGTCTGAGAGGGGAGTCAGAAGCCTACCTTGCAGAGGCCATCTTGCAGGCACTGTCTCAGGGTGGCCTTCCCCAGCGAGGCTTCTCAGCCTGCTGGAGAGTCTTTGAACAGACAGTGTGTCTCCAGGCCTACTCGCTGCAGCACAGCAAGGAGGACCGGCAGGCGTATCTGAACCATCTGCCAGGAGGGGAGCTGATGATCCAGCTGTTCTTCGTGCTGTATGGCATCCTGGCCCTGGCCTTCCTGTCAGGCTACTACGTGACCCTGGCTGCCCAGATCCTGGCTGTGCTGCTGCCCCCGGTCATGCTGCTCATCGACGGCAATGTTGCCTACTGGCACAACACACGGCGTGTAGAGTTCTGGAACCAGATGAAGCTCCTTGGAGAGAGTGTGGGCATCTTCGGGGCTGCCGTTATCCTTGCTACTGATGGCTAAGTTGCATGTCAAGAGGCTGAGCTGAGTGCATGGAGCCACAGAGGGCCACCCTGCCTTCCTCCTTGCTGGCCCGGTTGCTGTTTGTTTGTCCTTTTTGATCTGTTTGTTTGATACTTTGCCTTTTTTGCGTTGGTAGGAAGGAGGTCCCTTCCCCAAATTCCTGGGCTCAGCCCTTGGGAGGGTGGGCGCCTGATGCAGTTGCTTCGTGGGTTTGTTCCTGTTCATTTGAAGGAGAGCTGAGAGCCAGCTGTGCCCCCAGACCTCCTGTCCCTGATAAGGGACTAAGGCAGGGCTGGGGTGGGGGCTCTGAGCAGTGGGAGACAGAAGAAGGAAGATGGAAAACTAGAAGTGAGCAAATATGAAAAATTCCTTTTTGAACCTGGAGGGTGCAGCTAGGCTCTGCAGTGCTTTGCAGAGGCTGAGAGTGGGTGTGTGTGTTGGCACATATGTATCAGGCCCCGGACGAGCAGAGGGGCCAGACACCACAGAAGTCACATGGGTTCTCAGGTTATGCCCGGCAGACAGTATCAGCCCTTTACCGCCCACTTGGAGAGCAGTGCAGGCCCTGTCTGCTCTGGAGTGTGCAGAGGTGGGGCAGGCATCAGCCAGCTCCCTGCCTCTTGCTGTCTGTTTCCGGTTTTGTGGTTGGCCTGGTGAGAGTGGAGTGCCCTCCCAAACACCAGACCACACAGTCCTCCGAAAATAAACATTTTGTATCACATTTGGCTTTGCTTCTCTGTTCTCCCCACAGGGCACTTTGCCACTAGCTGGGATTGATCCTCCGCTTCTTGAAGGCCGGTACCTGGTTAGGCCCCACCTCGCCCCTGCCATGATCTTTCCCCTGTTCTGAGTGATTCCACAGTCCTTTGGCTCTCTTTTCAGGAATCTCACAGTCCTTCCTGCAGTTTTTGCTTTTGATATCTAACCTCAGTCTTGTTGGAGTTTGTCTCTTTCCTCCCCTTTTGGTGCTGCTCTTTTTGGAGAAATCTTTGGCCAAAGGCAGCTAGAGGGAGAGAACTAACATTAAATGCCCACTATGAGGCCGGGTATTATTGCCATTTTACAGATGAGGAAATGAGCGTCAGAGAAGGCAGACAGCTTGCCTAAAGCCACAGAGCAAATTGGTGGCTAGATTCCAGGTCAAGCTGTCTAATGTCCAAACCCAATGTGTACTAGACATGACCCATCTCTTGAGGGAAGACAGGTTGCCCTTGGGGCCTTGGTTCTGTCACAACCCCTAGTGTGCTGTGATGGTCTCCTGCTTGCTCATCTCCCTGCTGGCCCATGCACCACCTGACAGGAAATAGTCCCAGCAGCCAGTGTGGGACCTAGCACATAGTGGAGGTTCAAAAATGTTCAAAACCTCTGGGCTTTGGACTCCTGCCCCTGAAGTGTTCTGGTCCTGTAGAGACAGACACAGTCTCCAGTGGGGCCTAGGGGGAAGTGTTCCAAGTCTGGGCTTTTGAACCAAAGCCACCTTGTGGTCGCTTCTCTAGGGTCTGGTAGGTAAAAGATGAGCTGTTGCTTTCTGGGCTTGGCTCTGAGCCCCAGCCTGGAAGGGCATCTGTGGGAGGGGCACCCATGGGAAAGGGAGCTGGGCTGCTGGTCTGTGGAATGGAGAATGTTTCCTACCTTTGGGGTAGGGGACCACTCTGCGGGCTGTTGACACCCAGATGAGGGAGATGGCAGCAGCCTTCAGCCTTGGGACCCTCCACCTTACTTAGCTCCCCTATTCCCTCTTGGAGCCCCTGGGTCCCCAGTCCTCAAAATCTTGTTCCCAGAGGGTCACTGCTAATTTCCTTTAAAGCGTGAGCTGACTCGCAGCCAGGTATTTGTGTTTTAATCAAGGCCTCCTGAAAAGTTGCAAGACCCAAAGGAATTAAAATGGGTGGTGGGATATCAGGCAGGTGAGGGTAATATATTGGGCAGGGGAGCCTCAAAACACAGCACAGAGGCTGCAGAAACCAGCCCTTCTCGAGGTTCTTCTGAGCAGACCCCTCTAAATCAAACCCCTCCCCCATCCTAAGGCTGAGACTTGAAGACCATCTGGTTGTGGCTTTAGAGCAAGTGGAGGTTTTGGGCCAGCCTCCTCCTTCCTGTGTCCTGTGCTCGACCCACTTCAGTGCCCCCACCTTGGCAGAGTCAAGTGGGGGCTGCTTCCTGCTCTGCAGATCACTTATCCAACAAGCCTAGTCCTGCTTGTGGCTGCCTGGGGCCACCGCCAGCAGGCATGACTTTTGGTCCACCCTGGCTGTCCTAGGGCCTGCAGGGCCCATGGTGAGGGTCAGCTGCCTAGGTCAGAAGCTGGCTTGCAGAAGGAGTCCGGCAGCCCCTTGGCATGGTTGACCAGCTCATAGGAGTCCCGGATATCAGCCAGGCCGAACCAGAAGAAGATCCACTGCTTGTTGGAGAAGCTGCCATCGCTGTGCTTGAAGTACCTGGGGGTGGAGTGGGGGTGAGGTGCCTTTAGGGCATGACCAGTGCTTGATCACTGGTTTTTCAAAGACCCTTCTGGGACCTGCTGTGTGTTTTTCTATTTCACTTTCACAGCAGTTCTCTGAGCCTGGTATTTCTGTGCTCACAGGGAAGCAGCTAAGGGTCAGAGAAGTTAGGTAACTTGCCAGGGTCACACAGGAGGATCAGAGGGAGAGCATGCCTTGCTCTCTCCACACTGTCTTGGCTGCTTAGCAGTGGGGAGAGGTTCTTGTTCACCTCTTGGTGTCCACAGAGCCGGGTAGTGGGGGATGAGGGGATAGTTTCTGAAGGAAAGAGAGGAGGGGGTGTTCGGAGGGAGGTACAGTGGGTCTGGAGCCAGGAGCTAAGCCTGGAATAGAGCCTGAAGGGTTAGGACTTCTAGGCGGAGGTGCGTAGGGGCAGGGGTGTTCCTCCCTTCTAGGGATGCACTGAAGCAGGACAGAGCAGGGTTCGATGTGGCCTGCCTCTGGGGAATCTCGATCTGTGTATGGTCTGCCCCCTGGGGAATGTGGGGCTACACTAGGCAGGGCCTTTGCGAGAGGCTGGGGGGGGGGGGCGGTGCGGATGGAAGGGAAGCTACTGAAAAGAAGGGGGAGCCCACTCTTCCCATGGGGCGTGACTGGCAAGAGCTGAGAGAGGAGAGCAGGGGTGGCGACCAGCCCAGAGCTGGGAGGGGCGGGACCTACCAGGGGTTGATGGGGTTGGTGACCCGGGAGCGCCAGAAAAGAGTCTGCAGGTCCCGCAGCAGGCACTCCCACAGCATCTGGCCTGAGCCCTGGCCCTTGCGGCTGGAGCTCACCACGAACTTGTCCAGGTACGGGGTGCCCCCCAGCACAGGCTCTGTGGTCAGAATGGCGGCTGCGTTGTACCTGGCGCAGCGGAGGAGAGGCAGGCTGGGACCTCGCCTTGACCCGAAGCTGCCTGGCTGTCCCTCAGTCCCTGCCCTTTGGGGCTCGCAGGCTCACCCCTCAGAGACGTAGATGGAGTGCAGCCGCGGGCGCAGCGAGGCGAGATAGTCGTCCCGGAGTTTCTTGCCAAAGCTGGCGTTGACCAGGTCCACCAGGCGGCCCTGGTTCAGGCTGTCCAGGCTCCGCACTCGCAGCATTCGCTCTGCGTTCTTGAACAGCGTCCCGCACCCTGGGGGTATGATAGAGGGCGCGGGGGAAGGTTAGCCCCAGGGCCGGCCCCATCCACCCTCCTCTGTTTGCGCCGCCAGGTCGGGGTTCCTAGAAGAGCAGGGGCTGGTGGGACAACTGCCCTCTTTAGGAGATCGCCAAAATTAAATTACCTCTGCCATCTGCATAGACTTGTGTGTGACTTTCACTCCACCAAAAAATCAAACC
Organism: Trichechus manatus latirostris; assembly: GCF_000243295.1. Taxonomy (NCBI): domain Eukaryota; kingdom Metazoa; phylum Chordata; class Mammalia; order Sirenia; family Trichechidae; genus Trichechus; species Trichechus manatus. The sequence goes on from NW_004443964.1 coordinate 22,524,912, forward strand.
AAAACCTTTGCAGTTGAGTCGATTCTCATAGGGACCCTATAGAACAGAGTAGAACTGCCCCGTAGGTTTCCAAGGAGCGGCTGGTGGATTCGAACGGCCGAGCTCTTAACCAATACACCACCAGGGCTCCGTGACTTTCACTCCAGGAGATGCTTTTCCCGGGCATCTTGTCCTCCAAACCCTGCCCATTGCCTGTAGCCCCACGTACTTCCTTTAATCCCGCCTATCTCCTCAAATTCTGTCCCTGGCCCCGCCCTCCAATCTAAGCCTCGCCCATCTCTGTAGTTCCACCCGAAACCAAAAAACAAACCCGTTGCAGTCGAGTAGATTCCGAGTCATAGCGACCTTATAGTTCCACCCAAGTCCCATTCAAATCCGCTCCATCTCCTCCTCGCCTACCTCCCTAACGGGCAGGAAGCCATTGCTGTGGCATATTCCAACGGCTTCTGGACTTGCTGGACGGCAGCTTCTCCCGCTTACCGACACCCAGGCCCGGCCCGCCCACTGCTGGGACCCAACCAGGCCCGCCCGCCGGCCCGTAGCCCTCACCTTTGCTGCTGAAGAGCTCAGTAAGCAGCGTGCTGGCGGCCGTGATGACCGCCGAGGAGCGGTGGGGCAAGCGGCTGAGCACGTCCACGATGAGTCGCATCTGCTGCCGCTCTTTGGTGCTCACCCACTCGGCATTGGTAATCAGGTCCAGGTCGGCGGGCAGGTTCACGTTACTCAGGACCTGCGGCCGGGGCGAGGGGCGTGAACTTCCCACCCACAGCCGGCCGGGACAGCTCCTCTCGCAGATTGCGCGCTGCCCCCACGGACCCCTCTCCTCCCTGGCCCCTTTACCTTGACTTCCAGAGTCCTTGCCCAGGGAGGGCTCAGATCTGGACATCACGGGCTGCGCCCCTCCCTGACACTCCATTAGGCTCTCCCGGCCCACCCGGTTTGAGACTGACTCTGGGGCTCCTCAGGGAGGCGTGCAGGGGGAGCAGGAGAGGGGGCTAAGGCAGGCCTGGAGTCGTGGGGGAGGGGACCATAAGAGAGGGTACACCTTGTGGCTGGTGTCGCGCAGGCCGCCTGTGGTATTGAGGAAGATAATTTTGGTGGGCCGCAGCTCCTTGGCCAGCGATGCGGTCACCTCCATCGAGTCGAGGAGCACGGAGCGGCGCGCGGCAGTCTCCCCGATGGGACACAGGATGGGGATGCTGCCCGACTCCAGGCACCACTGCAGTAGGTCTGTCTCCACCGAGACGATGCCACCATAGCTGTGGGCCAGATGTGGTGCTCGATAGGGCCCCGCCAGGCCGTGCGGGCGGGGGCAGGGCGGGCCAGGAGCTCGCTCCGAGGACCCCGGGGCGGATGAGGCGGTACTAACCTGGCATGGGGGGCTGGCTCGGCGGCGCCCAGCACTGACCCGCCGCCAAAGAAGGGCACAGCGGTGGCGGCGTTGTGCCGAAGCGCGTCCACCAGCACCTTGCAGCTCTTCGCGAGTTGGGCCTTGGCCTCCCAGAAGGAAAGACAGCCCGAGGGCGCCGTGGGGGCAGGCAGCCCAAGGACCACCAGCGACTTCATATCCATGCGGTGCAGGAAGGCCAGGGCGAAGGCCAGGCTAGACACAGCCTGCCGGCACTGGAGCACCTCCTCGTCCACCTGCGGAGGAGTGGCGTTCAGAGGCGCGACCCCGGCCCTGACGTCCGCTGCACACCTCCCCACAAAGCCGTTTGCTCCTACAGCCTGGCACCGCCCCAAGGGCCCTCAGCTTGTCTCCACCCTCCCTAGGAGCTGTCAACCTCAACTTTTGGCCACCGGAGCCCACCTGCTCGCCCTTTGCCCATTTGGTCCTTCCACCCTCTTATCTCACACCACTGTTTTACGCCCTTATCTCACACCAGTGTTCCTCCGCTCCTCCCTGCGTCCTTGGACTCTGGGGCACATTGGGGGAAGGGTTGACGCAGACGACTCCTGGCCAGTTTCCCCTAACTGCACCCATGAAGAGAGATAGCCTTCTTCAGAGCATCACACTTGCCAGGTTGGGGTCCCCAGGCTCCTTACTCGGGCTGGCCGCGAGGCTTCCGGGGGAGCACACAGCCTTGGCCAGTCTTGGGCACTTGTCAGGGCTCTGCCGCGACCCTTACCGGTTCCACTATGCAGGATCCGCAGCCGGCCCTGCCATGCCTGACGACATGTCGTCACATAACCACCATCCCCTCGCTGGGAGACGGCCGACGCTGACGCTCACCTCGATGACGGCGAAGGGCTTGTCCGAGGAGTGGTCACAGGTCTGGAACTCCATGAGCCAGTGGCGCGCCTCCCCCAGGCTGGCCCCGCACTGGTTCAGGAGGACCTGCAAGTCCCGCTGCACCAACGAGCGTCTGGCGGGGTGCTGGGGGAGCTCCGGGGCCACGAGGGGCGCGAAGGGCGGGCTCCATGCCGGCTCCTCTGCGGCAGGTGGCAAGACTGCGTCCTCTGCGCCCTCGGCCTCCTCGCGCGGAGGCTGGGCGGGCACCCAGGCGGTGCTGAGCCAGCGCCCGGGGCTAGCGCCCCTGGACGCCCGCCGGCGCGCACTGCCGCTCAGCCTCCGGGCGCCGCCAGGACCTCGCGGGCAGTGCAGCAGCCGGCGGGCAGCGACCGCCCGCAGGGACCCAGCCGCCCGAGCTGTCGCCATGACAACCAAACTGGCTCGCCCCCCCATGCGTGACCGTCTGTCGGGAGCGCCTGTCTCTGGGGGGGCTCTTAACCTGCCGCGGGGCGGGGCTGGACCCGGCCGGGGCGGGGCCCAGAAAGGGACCCGGAGTCGTCCCTGGGCGCGTTCGAGGAGGATAAGGCCATGGGTCAGGGGGCGGGTTCCCCGGTGGCCTCTCCCTAGGGTAGGATGGTACCCACTAACGAGGGTCACGCGGCTGAGTTATAAGGGCGGGGCATCTTTAGTCTGCTGCCAAAGCCGGTTCCAGGAAAGGTTCTGCGGACTCTGGGGTGACTTTGGGGTCTGCAGGGCCTTGGAGAGGGCGGATGATTAAAGAAGGTCTGCTAATAGGGAGACCTGGTGGTGCAGTGGTTAAGCACTCGGCAGCTAACCGAAAGGTCAGCGGTTTGAACCCACCAGCCGCTCAGCAGGAGAAAGATGTGGCAGTCTGTTTCAGTAAAGATTACAGCCTTGGAAACCCTATCGGGCAGTTCTACCTTGTAGGATCGTTATGAATCACTCAACAGCAACAGGTTTTTTGGCCTAGGGAGAGCAGGTGGCCGGACTCAGGGAGGGGGCTGGATTTGGAGGCAAAGAGGTGTGGAAAGGAGAGGTGGGGAGAAAGGCAGAGGTGCCGGCCCTGGTCAGTCCTGTTGTCTGAACTCCGAGAAGATTGCCATCGATCATGAGGTTACCAGGGGTTGCCAAACTCCAGCCACTGTGTACCACCTTGAAGAATTTTGTTATATCCTTACATCACCCTTTATCAGCATTAAAGTTTTTCTTTAAACCTTTAAAACTGAAAACAGTTCAACTCCAAATCCATGCTCTTAAGCAAGATTTGAAAAGGACTTGAAAGAGAAAACTTTCACAGGATATGATTCAGTGTTACTTGACACTGTGTCCATGTGCTGGGACAGCCTCGTGCGCCATCAATTGTATACACTTCACCCTCTGGGACACTTTGATCTAGTTCGACCTTCTGTGGTTATAGAGCAGGAAACAGCAACCATAGAGGGGAGGTGACTTGGCCCAGGTCACACAGCTCATTAATGTCACAGCCAGACCCAGGCATCCCAAGTCCCCACCCTCTGGTCTTTTCTTCCTTCCAGTGTTCTGTGTTCACCATGCTGGGAGTCAGGGCTCCGGGGGCTCCACCTAAATGGGAGCCAGTGGCCTCTGCTTCTCCCCTGAGCATCCCAGAAGATGCCCGGTGAGTGCTGTGAGCCCTTCCTGGGTCTCCCCCACCAACACACACACACACACACACACACACACACACACACACACACACACATACTCACACACACCACTATCCTATGCAGGAGACTCCAGAGGAGAGGGGGGACCTGACCTTTCTCAAGGCTGATCTCCTCCACTAGCTTTTCCATTTTCCTGCTTAGAAACCTTGAGTCCCAAGGCAGGAATGAAGCAATGGCATGGAGGGTCTGCCCCTCCCCTCACCCTTTCCTCTAGGGCCTGCTTTCTCTTCCTTCCTTACTGCTTCTCCTTCCCCTACACAGGTAAACTCCCCAGAATCCACTAGAGGAGGCAGTCCTAGCCCCTGGTGGCATCCTGGTTTTTCTCCCCAAGCTCCTCCCTATCCTCAGAGCCCCCAGCCTCAAATGCAGCTTTCCCTTCCAGGGCCCTCCATCCTAGCTCTTCATCAGACTGCCACCCTCCCAGACCTCTCTCCACTTGGGATTCCTCCTGCTCTCTCTCCCTTGGTTATGGATTGAAATGTGTCCCTCAAAAATATGTGGGGTAAATCCTAACCTCTGTGCCTGTGGTTATAATCCCATTTGGCAATGGGTTGTATTTGTCGTGTTAACCAGGCAGGATTAATGTAGGGTGTGTCTTGAGTCAATCTCTTACAAGACATAAAAGGAGCAGATTAAGCAAGCAGAGAGGGGGGAAGATAGATGCCATGCCACATGAAGATCATCAAGGAGCCAAGGAACAAGGAACTTCCCCCAGAGCTGACAGAGAAAGCCTTCTCCTAGAGCTGGCACCCTGAATTTGGACTTAAACTGTAAGAAAATAAATTTCTGTTTATTAAAGCTACCCACTTGTGGTGTTTTTGTTATAGCAGCACTAGATAACTAAGACACCCTCCTTTGCTGCTGTGGGGCTCTGTCCCTGCCTTGGCCTCTCTTCACTCCTCCCAGCCCAGGTACTTTCCCCTTCTAGGTCCTTTCTCTCAGCCTAGGCTTAGATCTGCCTCCTACCAATTCGGGCCCCTGTGAGGGCAAGGGCTGCCTCTCCCCTCACACTGGACCTCTCTGAGGGCAGCAGCTGTGCCTTTCTACTCTCAGACTGGGGGTCCCTGAGGGCAGGGCTGATATTGCCCTCCTTAGACTGGGGGCTGCCTGAGGGCCACTCATTTCAGTAAGTGCCAACAGCATCAACCCCATTTCTCCTGGGCTGGAGGGGCAGACACTGGCTGGGAAGCTGCTTCCTACTCCCTTGGGCTTCAGCCCAGGGGGCCGTGTCCCCAGGCAGCCAATAGGGCTCAGGGATGTCCCAGTGGATAATTAACTCCAGGCCTGGTGACCCTGGGGCCTCTATGTCCCCACCACCTTTCCCTGGAGGAAGGCCAGCCTCTGGCTGGGGAGCTGGCCCTGCTTTCTGGAGATAAGTGTGGGTGTATGGGGTCAGCACCCCTCCCTGACCCCGTCTCCCCCTGAACCATGTGTGGACACAAAGGGGTACAGAGAGGCACAGGTTTCCTCACACACGTGTTTGTGTAGAAGTGTGCATGCCTCAGAGGCTTTCACAGCGATGATGTCATACAGAGGAACATGCGCACATACGTAGAAAGATACTGACAGTACACAAAAATACCCCTAGCTTTAGTCATTGACAACTACACAGACACTTGGACCTGAAGACACGAGTGTGCACAGACTTGTGTACACACACACATGCCCGTGCACGTGTATACATGCAAAGTTAGAAGCAGAGGCACGCACACCTGAGACCATACCCATCTACCCATACACAGAGGCACATATCCACATCCTTCCCGTGCGTATACACATACACAGACACACAAACACTGAGGAAATCATACACAGAGTCTAGGGTGTTAAAATACACATTAAGACACACCCCGAGAAGCACAGACCTCTCCTGAGAGTGCCATTTGCACTTATCCACTGACACACACACAGATACCCTCAGGTTAGTCAAAGGCAAATGCAGGGCACAATCACTCGACAAAAAGGCTGGTAAGTCAGTCCTCCATTGACTGCGTGCCTGCCCCACGCAGCTGAATGTGGTGGATGCTGGAGAAAGACACACAACCTGGATGCTTGGTCTCACTTTAGGTTTACAACCACAAACCACAAACCCTTAGCGCTGCCAGATGGAATCCATTCATTCTGTCTCCCAAACAATGATTTCTCACTTTCTTTTCTCTCCCCAAACCTCTGGTACCTCCTCCCCAAACACTCAGCTTCAGAAAGGATTTCCACAGCCTTCCTCCTGCCTAAGCATCTGCACCCAAGTTTCTGCTTTCAACCTGTGGCCATAGATGAACTGCTCTTGCTCCATCCAAAGCCAATTCCTCTACTCTTTTTAGTGGATCATTCCCGCCAGCACATAAACACAGTTATTTCTCCATTGTAACAAAACCTCCTCTTGACTGATTTCCTCCCTCCACTCTCCACGCCACTCCCAGGTCAACTAACTGCTGCCCCATTTCCTTGCCCCCTTTAGCTTCAAAACTCCTGAAAATAGTTGAACAAATTTACCACCTCCAGTTCTTCCTCTCGTTCTTTTTACAGCCATGCTGCTACTTCCTGGGCTGCGAAGGTTTGGGCAAGTCTTTTAACTTCCCTGAGCCTTGCCCTGTAAGACAGGGCAAAGAGAATAAATCTCGTTGCATTGTAGTGAGGATTAAAAATTCACTGTGGGCACGGAGTGGGCCAAATCCAGACTGTGGAAAGTACAGGACAAACAGCCTGGTTTCTTCCACTAGAAATTGCAAGGGGAAGAGGAGAAGGAGCAAATAGACTAAAAGATGTTTAAAGTCTCTTTTAATGCTTATTTGGATTCAGATTCAAACAAGCAAAAAAAAAAAAATTGGGGAAATTTGAGCACAATGGGTATTTCAGATATTAATTTTTTAGGTGTGATAATGATTATGTGTTATGTTTTAAAAAATATTCCATATCTATTAGTATACATACTGAAATATTTATGGATGAAATCTAAGATGCCTTGAATTTACTTCAAAATAATCCTGGAGGGGAAGAAATAGGTGGGGGGACAGATAAAAAATAAGTCTGGTCAGAGTTAAGAGTCCATACTTGTTGAAGCTGGTGGTAGGTACGTGGGGTTTATTATACTATCTCTCTCCTTTTATATACGCTTGGACATTTTCAAAATAAGAAGTAAAGATTCAATGAGTTCACATATGTGCGAGTGCCCAGTCTGATGTAACGTAAGCAATAAATGCTAGTTTGCTTTTTCCAGGCATAGTTTTCCTCCAAGGCATTAATATGTGAAATACCAAATACTCCACAAATACACAGTACAAGGAAGGAAGCACTCTGGGTTTACGGATTTAAAATGTTCCATTTCAAGAGTTCCATGAGCCTCCTATCCAGGAGAGGGCGCCTTACTCTCTGCCGCTCTTTCTCTAAAACCCACCCATTGCCGCCCAGTTGATTCCGACCCATAGCCATCCTATAGGACAGAGGAGAACTGCCCCATAGGGTTTCCAAGGTTGTAATCTTTAGGGAAGCTGACTGCCACATCTTTCTCCCGCGGAGCGGCTAAGGGTAGGAACCACTGACCTTTCGTTTAGTAAGCGCTTAACCACTGCATCACCAGGGCGCCTCTCTTTCTCTGGCTGCTACAAACCTGGGGCGCGTCAAGAAAGAGGCAGCCCCACAGTGTAGACGCTTCAGAGACTAAGAAAAGGCCATTGGCTTCACTCTTCAGTGACTTCTCCTTTTCGGTGGAGTGGTGGGGAGGTAGGGCGGGGAAGATGGCAGAGGGTTGGAGAAGGGCCGAGAATGAGGACTTGAGCATGGAACTTCTGGAGAAATTGTGGCTGGAGAAGGAAGCAGAGCCAACTCAAGTGTGGTCCATGGCAGCACCTGGGCGCTAGCTAGAAGTGCAGAACCCGGTGCCCATCCTAGGCCTACTCAATCAGAATCTGCATTTTAATGAAATTCCCAGGGGATCCGTGTGTGCATTAAAGTCTAAAAAGTAGCAGAACAGAGATGTGGGCTGGTCCCTAGAAGTCCAGAGAGGGGCCTTTCAATATGGAGATGACCCGAGTGAGAGAGAGGGAGAGGTGAAGATGTCGGGGCGGAGCTGGTGACTGAGGAAGCAAGAGCCTCATGGAGTGTTGTGTGTGCTGTGTGTGCATGTTTATGGCTGTATAGGGGCTGGGGTGTTGTTTGGGACTCACAGTTAAGATAGTGTAGTGATAGGTGATACTTCCTTGTCCCATGGTTGAAATCTTCCTAAGGGGTATCCATTTGTGTGTTCCCCCAGTGTGTGAGAGGAGAATGTAGAGGAGTTCCATGTCTATGTGTGTGTGTGAGTGTTGGTGTGTGTGAGGTCAGGTGTGGGGCAAGTTCACGTGTGTGTCTCATTGGAGAGGTGTTTGGAATGTTGTGTGTTCCATGGGTTGGTGTGGGTAGGAGGGATGCGTGCACAGATTAAGCCATATGAGGTGTGTGTGTGTGTGTATGTGTATTAGATTAAACCATATGAAACTGCTGTTTTCATATATCAAAAACGATCAACTGATGCAAATTTCAGATGGTTCAACCTAATATGTGTATGTCCAAGGTGATGTTTATGTGTAAGTAGGAAATTGTGGGGTACTGGGGCGCAGAAAACTGTCCTAAGGCTGAATATTCAGCCTCCGGAGCTGAGGGAACTCAGGGCGCATGTCCACACCCCAAATCATTCCAACCACCCTCCTGTCCTCGGTGGATAGAGGACGTGGATTCCGCTACGCGTCCTCTACTCCTCCAGGTTGTAATTACCTATTATAGCCACTAGGCGGTGGTGCCGGTCCGGCCACGTTGGTTCCTAATCCGGGTGTTTCTCCGCGTCCGGCCGCAGTCAGTCCGTCTGCGGTGCAGAGATCCCCAGAGTCAAGCAATCCGCCCCAGGGGCGACTGGGAATGGGCCCTGGACCGCTAGTCTAGGGGCCGCTTCCTGGTTCCCTCGCGCCCAGGCTTTCCGTCCCTCCCCCGGGCCCTGATTACACTCCACCCCTCCCAAACCCTTCTCCTCCCGCGCTGGGCCATTCATCTTCGTTCACCCAGGACCTCTCAGCCCCTCTGATCTCTACCCCAACCCTCTTCCATGAGAACCCAACCCGGGAGTGGCAGAAGTAGGGGTGCAGCCTGAGGGGGTGGTCAGGGGCAAGGAAGTTAAGCAGTGGGAGGTTTTATTTGGGTCGAAGGTGGGGTCCTGTCTCCGCTCAGGGAGCGGGGAGGGCTCAGGCTTCATCTGGCGGGACGCGATAATGGAGCCCCCATTGTGTACCAGGCAGGGTGCTGGGCCGGCGGACACGGGAACAGGTACAGTTCTTGCATTGATCTGCGTTAGAACACGGGCAGTTCGAGTCCCAGTCTCATTTACTGGCCTCAGGCTGACTTTGAGCAGGACTTTTACTCCCACTGTGGGGAGTTTGTTCCCCTTAGGGAGAAAGCTGCACCCCTCCCTATCTTAACAGGGTTGTTGCGGCTCAGGTTGAAAACTCAAGTGAAAGAACTTCGTTCGCTGACGTTAGTGGTGGGTGTGTGTGTTGAGGGGGGTGGGGGTGGAGGTGGAAGGTCAAGGGCAAAACTGAAGGGTGGATTGAGGCCAGTGGTAGGGGTGCAGATTAAGAAAACCTGACAACTGCAGGATTTTGAGAAGGGGAGTGACCTAAGGATTTAAGGGGGGTGGGGCAGGAGATGGATGAATCCCAGACAGAGACCAGGGACGTGGCAGTGGGAATAGAGAGAGGGCTGGCGGTTACAACGAAAGTATATTTATTTTGTAGAAAACATTTTTTTTTTTTTGCACACAAATGTTCATAGCAGCTTTATTCAAAATAGTTAAAAGTTGGGAACAAGCTAAATGTACATCAACTTGTGAACAGACAACCTATGGCATATGATACAAAGGAATGCTACTCAACAATAAAAAAGAATAAACTTGATTTACCTAACAACATGGGTGAATCTCAAAAGCAGGATGACGAAGAAAAGAAATCAGACACAAAAGAATATATACTGTATGCTTCCATGTAGATCATATTCTAGAGAAGGCAGAAGTGTATAGACAGTAATAACATTAGCCGTGTCATTAGGCTTGTGGGAGGTGGACTACAAAGGGGCATGAGGGAACTTTCTGGCATGATAGAAATGTTCTATATCTTGATGGGGGTGGTCATTACATGGGTATGTACATTTGCCATCAAATAGCATGTGTAGAAAACATTTTTTTTAAATATAAAAGTAATTTAGGAAAATTACTGAAAATGTTGAAAACTGGATGAACAAAACCTACCTAGCCTACTAATACAGCCATTGTTTACCTTTGTTTTATTTCCTTCCCAACATTTTTCATATATATGTATTTTAAATTTTATTAATTTTGTTGTTGTTGAGAATATACACAACAAAACACACACCAATTCAACAGCTTCTACAGGTACAATTCAGTGACGTTGATTACATTCTTTGAGTTGTGCATCCATTCTCACCCTCCTTTTCTGAGTTGTTCCTCCACCATTAACATAAACTCACTGCCCTCTAAGGTTCCTATCTAATCTTTTGAGTTGCTGTTGTCAGTTATATGCATATATTTTTTAACATTGCTGTGTCACTGTGTGGCATTCTCTGGGTGATGCAACTGGTTAACACCCTCGGCTGCTAACTGAAAGGTTGGAGGATCATGTCCACCCTGAGGCACCTCTGAAGAAAGGCCTGGAGATCTACTTCAGGAAAAATCAGCCATTGAAAACCCTATGGAGCACAGTTCTACTTTGACACACACCAGGTTGCCATGAGTCAGAGTCAACTCAACAGCAACTAGTTAGTGTTTTACTTATAGATTTGTGTATTCATTTTACATATAAAAGATATTAACCCTTTGTCAAGGAGCCCTGGTGGCACAATGGTTAGGCGCTCAGCTGCTAACTGAAAGGTCAACAGTTTGAACCTACCAGCTGCTATGTGGGAGAAAAGACCTGGTGATCTCCTGTAAAGATACAGCCTAGGAAACCATATGAGGCTTCCACTCTGTCCTATAGGGTCTCTATGAGTCAGAATCAACTTGACAACATACAACAACACTTTATCGTAGCGGCCGTATGGATTTTTCTTGGTTTGTTGCCTCCTTCGTTTAGAAAATAGTTACTGAGTTCTACTCTGTGCTAAGTCTCTCTGTGTGCTGGGCATAGAGATTATGAAAACAAGAGGACCTCAAAGTGCCCCTGGTCCATGGGGACAGAGATGGAAACCAACAATCACAACACAGTTTCATCTGTGCTTTGACAGAGGTCGAGCAGCCAGGGTGCCACGGAGCACTCGGGCAACAGCCTCACACACTCTGGGTGGGGTCGGGAATGGTCAGATAATGTTCCTGGGGAGCTAAATCTAGGACGAGTTAGGAGTTAGCCTGGCAAAGAAGGGTGCTTCGATTTGTCATTTCAGTTGTGCTTTTATGACGCACACATGTGTTTAAAGCTGACGTGGCCAAGGCGGTTGACCTTTCTCACAGATTTCTTCCCGTGCTTTTAAGCTCATAAAAATCTCTTCCCTCAGGAGGGCTGATCATTCTATTTCTTCCTGTTTTTCTATGGTTCAATTTATTTTTACATTTAACTCTTTAGTGTACCTGGGGATTCTTTTGATGGGTGATGTTGACTGAGGCAATAAGAGGCTCTGTGAAAGGGTGAAAAGGCAGACACGGGAGGCTAGGTAGCTGCTGGAAGCCCTGTGCAATTTTGTTCTGCTACCTTACCCCTGCCATGGTGGCCCTGGGCTCTCCCACCACTTGATCTCTGTCCCCGCTGCCCCTGCAGGGGGCTTGCCAGGATGTGAGTAGTTTGTGTGACCATAGTCCTGGGTGATTGGAGATGATGATCTCGTAAAACCAGGTTGGCCTTAAAGTATGAGGGATGCAGAGTAGACTGCTGTAAGGACTTCCAAAAGGGATTAAACAAGAGGGGATGGAAATTGTGTTAGTTTCCTAGAGCTGGCGTCAAAAAGTACCACCAGTTGGTTAACTTAAAGAACAGAAATGTATTGTCTCACAGTTCTGGAAGCTGGTAGTCTGAATTCAGAGTGCCGACAGGGCCATGTTCCCTCCAAGGGCTCGTCTCTCTCAGCTTCTGGTAGCCCGAGGCGTTCCTTAGCTTGTAGCTGCAGCATAACTCCTTCACCACATGGTTCTCTTCTCTCTGCTCTCGGGGTCTGTTTTTCATAGGACACCACTCAGATGGGATTAGGACTCACCCTACTCCAGTTTGACGTCACATTAACTGATAACATCTTCAAAGACCTTCTTTCCAAACAAGCTCACAGTCACAGTTTCCAGGGGTTAGAATTTCAACATACCCTTTCCAGGACACAATTCGATCCCTCACAGAGGTGGATGTGCCATCTCTCACTGCCCATCCCCTGCCACCCAAGCTGTTTCTCTCTAGCTCAGCTCCTACTTGCCCCTCTTCTTATAAGTAAATTTACTTATCGGTTTGCTTCTTCGGGGCTGTGCTCCCCACTAGACCACCAGCTCCTAGTGGGCAGACACCATGCTCCCTGCTGTATCCCCAGTGCCTGGAGCAGGATCTGATACCAAGAAGGGTTCAGTGAATATGGCTGAAAGAATGAAGGGAAAAAAATGGCCTCTTCTCCCGGGCCCCGCAGGGGTGCAGGCATGTGGGAAGCCAGGGGGAGCTGCCATTCTGGGCTGTCTGCTCCAGCGTCCGTGGGCACACTCCTGGATGGGGGACTGAGGATCCGGAATCCCCAGTCTGGGGCAGCTTTCCTCCATGGTCTGGTCTTTGGGTCAGCGTTTCAGCGGTGACAGGGAGGCGGTGACAGGGAGGCTGGGTGACTGGGAGTCTCCCACTCACAGGTGCCCCTTGTGGCTGAAGCCTGGAGCACCGGGCTGGTGGGGGGCAGGGACAGGGGCTGGGCAGATGGCCTGGGCCCAAAGGAACAGGGCAGGAGGAGGCAGGGCTGGAGTATGGAGGTGGCTGCTGTGGACGAAGTTTCCCATCTCAGGGGCCCATAGACATTCATTACAGCCAGGAGAAGTAATTAAGCCAGAGAGCAGTGGCGGGAGGGAGCTATGCCCGATTTTCTCAGGAGGCTCCTGGTGCAGTTAATAAGGGCATTGGGAGGGGACGGCTCTGCTTAGCCTGGAAAGATCAGTAATGGTGACACGGCTTCAGGGACACAGTCACCCTGTGCTGACCATCAGAAGAGGGGTAGACACAGGGGCTCAAGGAATGTGTTGGCATCTGCCTTCATGAGGCAGCCTGAGGCAGAGGAAAAAGATCAGAACTGGGGCGGGGGGAACTTGAGCCCTGGTGTTGCTATTTACCTGCTGTGGAATCCCTTGGGCAGAGAGTCCCTGGGTGGTGCAAAAGGTTAAGCATTTGACTTCTAGCCGAAAGGTTGGCATGTCAACCCACTCAGAAGCGCCTTGGAAGACAGGCCTGGTGATCTGCTTCTGAAGGGTCACAGCCTTGAAAACTCTATGGAACAGTGCTACTCAGCACACATGGGGTTACCGGGAGTCGGCCTCAACTCAGTGGCAATTAACAACAACAGGACCTTGGGCAGGTTGCTTAACTTCTCTAAGCCTCAGTTTTCTTATCAGTAAAATGGAGCTAATACCACCGACCTCCCATGATTGCTATGGGGATTAAATGTAAAATGCTTGGCAGGGTGTCTAACACGCAGCCAACACTCAAAACAAGAGTCTGGTGTGGACAGAATTGCCTCGGGTACACTTCAGTGGACTCCTACCGCATGTTTTTATCCGTTGTCTGTGGTCCTTACAATGACCCTACAAGGTTATTATTAGTATTCCCGTTTTACAGACCAGGAAACAGACTCACAGCAGCTGAAAGTCAGTGGGTTGCAGAGCTGGGGTTCTAGCCCAGCCTGTCTGGTACCATAGCCCTCGACAGTTCTTTTCCTTTAAGCTGCCAGGCTATAGAAATTTGGGGTGCACAGGGTATGGCAAATCATGTGACCCAGTCTTGGGGTGTGCCATGAGGGGGCAACAGAGCACCTGGCCTCCTCCTCAGATGCCTCCAAGGCCATCCCTCTGGGACATACACAGGCACAAGTCTTTAGGGGTGAAAGACCTAGACATTCACTTCTCTCTCTGTGGGCCAGGGTGGTGCCCCACTTTACTGCCTAATCCTGCTGAACCCTGGCTCTCTGCTTCTCCCATTTTCCCAGGCACTGGGCCTGGCCCCTGCTCTGCCTCCTTCAGATCACAGTCTCTCTGGGCTCTGGTCCTTCCTTTGACCCTTATTCCTGGCAGAGGCTGGAGGGGGTGGGGGAGAGGAGGCCAGGCCTTGGCCCTGGGGCAGGGCGGTGGCGGTGGTGGGAGACACTGTGGTCCTGAGGCCTTATGACGAGATGGAGGGAGAGGGGACCAGGGTGCTGTCAGACAGAACAAACCCCTGCTGTGCCAGGGAAGGCAGGGAATAAGAGGAGGGTAACAGCCAGAGTCTGGGGCAAGACAACCGTGGGGGCGGAGGTCCCTGTGGGCTGGCCAGCCTGAGGGCAGCTTTCAGGAAATCTGGGGGCCCCACAGTGGAGCGAATGGGGTCTCCTACTCCTGAGCAAACTTTAAGAACACGGTGTCCCTCGTCCTGGCTAGAGTGCTCATAACACAGGAAGCAGTGCTTTATGCATTACACATTTTTTGTTCTCCTTTCGTCTGTTTTTATTCTTTTAAATTAGAATTTTTTTATTATAACAGTAATAAATATTCATTGTAAACTATACAAAACTACAGAAGAATGTAAGTCATCTATAATCCCACCCCAAGAGATAACCACTCTTCACATTTCTATGTATAGAATATCCCTGTAGGGTTTTTTTCTGCATATATATATAATTATTATTTATTACAAAATAAGAATCATTCTACGTGTACTATTTTTTGTACCTTGCTTTTTTCCCCACATAACAAGATATCATAAATGTTTCCATGTCATTGAACATTTTTCTAAAGCATGATTTTTAATCGCTCCATTCAAATATTACATCTTTCACATGTACTGTAACTTACTTGTTGGACGTTTTGGAAATCTGTGTTGTTTCCTTTTGTGTGTGTACGATTGTAAATCACTGTATCCTTTGGTTAAGTCACAAAACCGGAACCTCTGAAATAAAAGTGTACACATGTTATTCTAACTAGCCTCCTGCAAGACTGTTCGTCTCACCTGTAGTGTTTGCAAGGGGGCTTTACCACAGCCCAAGAATCACTGGGCATCACCCTTTAATAAAACCTTTGTCAAAATTTTATCATTGAAATAAAAGTAGTTCCTTATTTTAATTTGCATTTCTTTGATTAATAGTGAGATTGAATAAGTATTTTTCACATTTACTAGTCATTTGTGTGCCGTCTTTGCTCATCTTTAAAATCAGAGTCGCTGTTGTTTTCTTATTGCTTTGTCGGTGCTTTTCATATATTCCAGCTCTTAATGCTTCTTTGGTCATACATGTCATGAATATGTTTTCTTAATTTTGAGACTTACCTTTTATTTTATTTTTGCTATACACAGAAGTATTACATTTTAATGCAGTCAGATTTATAGAAACCTCCTTTACTTTTTCTTTGTTTGTTTTTATATTTACAAGGGGCTTCTCCTTTTCATTATAAAAGTCATATAACCACTGTCCTCAAAGTTTGGAAGAGAAACAAACAAAATCATCCCCAGTTCCATTGCCTCTTGCAACCAGATGGAATTTAATTAAGAGCAAAATTGAAATTCAGTGAGTGCCCTGGTCTAGACTTAGACAATCAATTTAGGTAACCTCAGAACCAACTCCGTACACCAGGTGCCCTAGGAAGGGCACAGAAGTGGCAGCATAGAGGACTGCCTAGGGTCTGCCTCCCCCCTTTCAAAGAAGGAGGCTGGTCTCTTAGGAGGAGGTGGGTGCAGGCTCTAGGTTCAGATCCCCACCCTGCCACTTAGCAGCTACATGTCCTGAGGTTTTCAACCTCTCTAAGTAAGCACTTTCCACCTCTGTAAAACGGGGATAATCACAGTGCCCTCCTCCAGGAATTGTTGGAAAGATTAAACCAGATAATAGTATGCTTCTCAGCAGGCCTGCCCTCCAGTTAAGCCTGAGTCAAATTAGATATAATAATAATAACAAATAATGTTATTATTATTATTGTTAATAGTATCTGTGGTCAAAGCAGAAGTAGGAGTAGTCGTATTGTTTAGGGATTCCTAACAAGCCTCCGGTTCTCACCTCTCACCCACTGGGAATCCAGAGTACGAGGTGGGTCCCTCACTGTGTAGCTGTTGACAAGGGAAGATGCCCATGGGTCAGCCAGGGCTGATGGCCACACGTCCAGGCCATGGGTTGAGAAATAGAGAAGGAAGGGCTGGCTGGGGAAGGAGTGGGCAGCAGTCGAGGAAGGGGCTGGGAAGTCTCCCGGCTTCCCCCAGGTTGGTGCCTCCTAACAGCGACCCCATCATTTCCCCATCCCAGGGGTGATCTGAGCCACGGGGGCGTGGGGAGCGGCCATTTCTCCTCTTCCTCGGGTCCTTATGAGCGATGAGCCGACAACCGGGCTCCGATAAAGGGATCCGGTCGCTGGCGCACTAATGGAGGCCGAGGCGGCGTTCACGCGGCGGCGGGCAGTTCCGGGGTTCCGGGCGCTGTGTTTGCAGGAGATAAGCACGGCCGGGTGCTCGCGCAGGCCTCTGTACACAGACGCCACTTAGCTGCGCAAACACACGGCGCTCGCCTCAAGTCACTAAGGCCCAGGGCTGGCACCAGAGATGTGTCCCTCTGAGCAGCGCTGGGGCGGAGGACCTCAGGGAGGGGTGCGGGGGTGCGGAGGGGCTGCGGAAGGGGTACGACAGTGGCGGTCACCGGCCGGATCGGCACAGTGTCCGGGTGAGAAAGTGTGTGTGAGTGGGTGCGTGTGTATGGAAAAGGAGGGAGAGAGTGCGTGTGTGTGTGTGTGTGTGGGGGGGGGGTTGTCGGGTGTGGATGAGCCTGTGGCATTGTTGGTGTGTATATGCGTGTGTGCCCATGCGTGTGAAGCCTGTGGCCGTGTGTGGACGTGCACACATGTGGGCCTGAGTGGAAGCCCCTGGAGGCAGCCCACATCCCCTTACTGCCTCCTTCATCCGGAGGCTGTCACCTCAGCCTCCAAGACCCTCTTTGGTGGCCTTGCCTCCCACTCCCAGCTGCCTTCAGGACCCCCCACAGGACACCTCCAAGATTGCCCATTGTGACAGTCATAGCCTGTCATCGATTGAATTGTGTCTCCCAAAAGTATGTGTCAACCTGGTTAGGCCATGATTCCCAGTACTGTGTAGTCGTCCTCCATTTTGTGATTGTAATTTTATGTTAAAGAGGGTTAGGGTGGGATTGTAACACCCTTACTTAAGGTCACATCCCTGATCCAATGTAAACGGAGTTGCCCTGGAGTGTGGCCTGTGCCACATTTTATCTTATAAGAGATAAAAGGAAAGGGAAGCAAGCAGAGAGGGGGGACCTCATACCACCAAGAAGGCAGTGCCGGGAGCAGAGCACGTTCTTTGGACCTGGGTTTCCTGCAAGGAGGAGGTCCTAGTCCATGGGAAGATTGATGACAAGGACCTTCCTCCAGAGCCAAGAGAGAAAGCCTTCTCCTGGAGCTGATGCCCTGAATTTGGACTTCTAGCTACTAGACTGTGAGACAATAAATTTCTCTTTGTTAAAGCCATCCACTTGTGGTATTTCTGTTACAGCAGCACTAGATGACTAAGACATAGCCCCACGCTGGAAGCTACAATGGCCACCAACAGTAGAATGGATAAATAAATTGTGATATATGCACACAATGAAATATTATACAGAGACAAGACTGAACAAACTGTAACTACACACCATGGATGAATTTCACAAACAATATTGAATGAAAGAAGCTAGACACAAAAGAATACATATGATGTGATTCCATTTACGTGTTAGACGTGAGGATAAGTGGTTACCCTTGGCAAGGAAGAGATGGAAAGGGCGGACTTCTGGGAGGCTGGCAATGCTCTGTTTCCTAAGCCGAGTCCTGGTCACACTTACGTGTTTAGTTTGAGAAAATCCATCAAGTTGAACGTTTATAATTTGGTACACTTTTCTGAATGGACACTCTTCTTCAATAAAATGTTCAAAATGATTTTTTTAAAAAAAATTTATGAATATACCATTTGGATGAATTTAAGCTGGATGCCACTGATTAAACTCCCCCTGCTGTGTTGTTTTCTCCCCTCCTCTTCCTCTTCTTTAATTCCTGGGCCTCATCTTGCTGCCCACATTCCCATCTCCCCAGGCCGCCTGCTTCTGATTACTCAGGTTGTGCAATTATATTCCAATATCATTTGCTGTTGTTGTTGTTGTTAGAGGAAGGAGCGCTTTTTTAAAAAACTCTCACAAAGATGCTGTATAGGCTGGTGGCAACCCTTCCTGAAACCCCTGGCTCCCCTTGGATGTTTTATCAGTTGGGATGAGGTTTAGCTGTGAGTGAAGAAAATCTCAAGTTAACAATGCCTTAAAACAGTGGTTCTTGAGTTTCAATGTATATCAGAATCACTTGGAAGTCTCCTAAAACAGATTGCTGTCCCCAACCCCCAGAGATTTTGATTTGGTAGGTTTAGGTTCAGCCCAAGAATGTGCCTTTCTAACAAGTTCCCAGGTGATGTTGATGTTGCTAGTCCAGGAACCTCACTTTGAGAACAACTGCTGTGAATGTACAAGGCTTTTTTCTCTTATGTAAAAATTCCAGAGGCTAGCAGTCCAGGGCTGGTGTGGCAGTGAATTGTCAGGGATCCAGGGCCCTTCAAGCTTTTCAGTCTGGCATCCTCATGGTACAAGATGGCTGCTTGAGCTCCAGCCATTAGGTCTTCATTCCAGCAAGCAGGAAGGAGGAAGAGGCAGAAAGAAAATCCCCAGGGGCACTTCTGGAAATTATGAACACTGTTTCCACTTGCAATTCACTGGCCAGAACTTAGTCACATACATATAACTAATTGCAAAGGAAGCTGGTAAGTGTGATTTATTTTTCTATTTATTCTGGATGTCCAGGTACCAGCGAAGTCAGAGGTTATCTGACTAAGGAAGAAAGTTAAGAACAGATGTTGAAGGAGGAGTCAGAGAGCACCCTTACCCTACCCCATTAGCCCATGGCCAGAGACCCAGACCCAGCAGGTTAAGATGAGGTGACCTCAGGCAAGGAAAGTCACTTTACCTCTGTGGGTCTGTGAAATGGGGACTCATTCTTGTCTTCACCCAACACACACTTATTGAGCCCCTTCCCTGGCCTGGCACTGTGCTGGGAGCCCGAGATGGAGAAGAATAAGGAGAGGCATCCACAGTCTAGGTGCGTGGCTCAGTCAGGGGTTGCAAGTGGGAAGTGACCTCTACAAATAGCAATTCTGCCTACCTTTAGTGCTGTTGTGAGGATTAAATAAAATAATGGATGTGAGCATACTGCAAAGCACCCTAGAGAAGCGTGTTGCTTTTCTCTCTGAGGTACAGATGCAAATTCGGGGGGTTGGGGGGAGTGGTTCCCAAGGACTCTAAGCCCCGCCAGGCCAGCCGGAGGAGGGAGCTAAGGGAGAGGGCGGTGGGGCTTTAAGTGTTGATGGAAGCCATGGACCCTCACCCCCTGAAAGACTGCTTTCACACAAGTTTTGCCATGGAAACTCCGGGGGCTTATGGAGCCCTGAAGCCCATGAAGGACCCCCGTTCAGGAAACTTCGTGGTAGAGAAAATCTCCATCTCAGCTATGGTGGTTTCTAGGAGGCCCCGTGCTCTCGGACAGTGGTTTCAAGCGGTTTTTCTGAAAAGGCCAACTCTGGAGCAGGGCCTTCAAACAGGAAGACCCCTGGGGCAGTGGCAGAGATGGTTCTGAGACTGGGCTGCTGTTTCAAGGGACCCCTGAGCTGGCCTCAAGAGACAGAGTGGAGTCGGGCTGAGGGGAGGGAGAAAGTGGACAGAGAGGAGAAGGAGGAAGGGAGCAGGGAGAGCCCCAAGTGTTTTGTGCCAAGGAAGGGGCAGGTCTGTGGCACCTGTGGTGGGGCTGTGTAGGCTCCAGGCCAGCACCCCCCTGCAGGGTGAAAGCACCCCCTTGTGTCATGTAAGAGACAAGGAGTCCTGGAGCAAATGGGTGTCCAGGAGAGGCCCAGAACCTAGTTTCCAAATAGCTGCAGGGAGCTTCATTCTCCCTGGGAGGCAGCTGGAGGGCAGAGTCAGGTCATTTTCTTGTTTCCTCCTCTCTCTTCCTGCCACACTTCAACACCCCTCCACGATGGACAGCACAGACTGAGTACAATTAATGGCTTTCCACGAAGCCCGCGGGACTAATGAAGCTGCTAAGGAGCGACTGAGTCGACACCCCTTCATCACCCCCACCCCCACCACAGAGGGCTACGGAGCAGGCCATGGGCTGCACAGCAGCTTGTGGACATTGGATACAAGGAATGGGGGCTGGGGGATGGGACCTGTTACCTGGGGTGGGGAAGGAAGGGGGGGACAGAAGAATGAAGGAGGATATCTAGATCTATATCTACATATAGAGAGACAAGGTGAGGTACTGGGTGAAGGAGGAAAGAAATTTGTGGAGAGGGACTTGGTGAGAACCGTGGAGAGAGACGGGAGAGAGATGGAGGTGGCCGAGATGAGGAGAGAGAAGAGAAAGGATATTCAAGGGGGTATAGGGAAGGGGATAACATCTACCGAATGCCCCATGCTAGGCACGGGAGCACAAAGATAGGAAGTCCCACGCCTTGGCCTTGAGGAGACAGGTTGGTGGGGGAGAGAGATAGCTACATCTGCTGTTCTAGTTGTCCAAAGAAGCCTGTGACACAGTGTCTTACACCTACTCCTCATTTATTGACTATTTTGTTATCTGACATTTCGCATTTACGACAATAGTAAAAAATCGACTATTTTATGCGTTAACCACGTATGCCTAGCAGTAATGAATGCTGAGGCGTGAGGCAAGAGTAACACTGGCTGTGATAATTAAGGTTATGTGTTAACTTGACTGGGCCATGATTCTCAGTGGTTTGGCAGTTACATAATAATGTAAATTGACAGTTATGTAATGATGTAATTTGGCAATTATGTAATGATGTAGTCATTCCCCATTTTGTGATCTGATGTGGTCATCTTCCATTTTCCCACAATGCCAATTTTCGCATAACAACCTGGTCTTTGGAACCTAACCATGTTGATAAATGAGGAGTATTCCCTTTTTATGTGAGGCTCAGAGAGGTCAGGTAACTGTTCTCAAGTCACACAGCTGAGAAATGCAAGTGGAATTCAAGCCCAGGGCAGCGTGACTCCAGAATCTACGTGCTTTCCACTACCTCCATTTTATAAGTATGTGGAAAGGGAAAATGTGATCAGAAGAGACTCAGAACAGATTACTCTGGGTTGATCTGATTTTCCCCTTTGATGGAATTACTTGGTTGCAGGCGGGAGTGCTGCAGGATACTTGTGTCTGGTCTTTAGCAAGGCACTCAGCAAATTCTCTCCTGACATCCTGTGGACACAAGGATGACATGTGGGCGAAGTGGCTCAACAGCTGGAAGAATTCCTAATTAGTTGAGGGACTGGTTCTAAAGATATTTGATGGTGACGCCAAAGCCATCAGTGGGAGGCAATGGCATTGGACCGGAGGGCTCTGTCCTTGATCGGGTTGTGTACTGCTGAACATTTTTTTCTTTTCCCTTTCCCTGTATTTGTTCTTTATTACCCCAGTAATATCTGTCTCCTGTAGAAAAATATAAACTATAGATAAGCAAAAAGAAGAAGCACCCAAAACCTCACCAGCAACACTCACTGTCCAATCTTTTCAATCTGCTGTAACTTTGACTTTTTTTTTTCATAATGAAATATTGGGGGAGAAAAACACTACAACAACAAAAGGTTCACGTTTCAGGTGCATCCTGCCAATCTTTTTATTACAGATAACAATAATAAAATGTATCATTTCATTGGGCACTGTGCTGGCAACAATACTGAGCATTTTACATACATTATTTCATTAAATCCTCTTACAAACTCTTTACAGGTACTTTTCTACTTTTCATAGATGACAAAACTGAGGCTCAGAGGTTAAATACCTTGCTCAGGCCATAGAGGCTGGGTGAGCACCTGAGGCTGAGTTTGAACCTAGCTTTTTCTGACTCCAGAGCTGGCCTCGTAACTACTATGGGATGCCACCCTCCATATGTGCATACATGGGCATCTGCAAGAGGACTCACCCTTGCTGTCTGCACCTTCCCACCCTACTGGGGGGCTGTTTGTGCAGGCAATCTGGAATCTTCACATTATTTCCCTTCTGCTTTCAAGATCTTTTGTCTTTAGTTTTTAGCAGTTTGATTAGGATGTGTCTGGACATGGCTTTCTTTGGATTTGTTCTGTTTGGGTTTGCTGAGCTTCTTGAATCTGTAGATTTATGTCTTTCACCAAATTTGGGAAATTTCCAGCCATTATTTCTTCAAACATTTTTTTTCTGTACTCTTTCTCATTTTCTTTCAGAACTCTGGTGTCATGAATATTATACCTTGTATTGTCCCCGCAGTCCCTGAGGCTCTGTTTATTTATTTTTCAACATCTTTTCTCTCTGTTGTTTGGTCTAGATAATTTCTATTGATCTGTCTTCAAGTTCACTGGCTATTTCCTCTGTTATCTCCATTCTGGTATTGAGCCCAACCAGTGAATTTTAAATTTTGGCTATATTGTCATTCAGTTAAAAAAAATTTCAATTTGGTTCTTTTTGTATCTTTTATTTAATCACAGAGACTTTCTATATTTTCATTTATTTCAAGAGTGTTTGCCCTTACTTCGTGAAGTATTTTTAACACTGCTTTAAAGTCTTTGTCAGATAAATCCAACTTTTGTGTCATCTTGGTGTTGGCATTGATTGTATTTTTCTATGTGAGTGGAGGATTTTCCTCATTCTTAGTATGACAAATAATTTTAGATTGTATCCTGGACATTTAAAAATATCATGTTATAAGACTCTGGGTATTGTTGAAGTCTTATGGAAGACATTGGTATTTTTGTTTTAGCAGGCAATTGAACCAGTTGTGTTCTGGCCATTAAGTCCTGACCAGACTCCTGTGGATTATAGTTTCAACGTCAGTTCTGTTTTCAAAGCCTTTGAAGTGCTATTCAGTTCTGTCCCACATACGTGTCACTTGGTGGACAGTCTGGGACCTGGGCAGTGGTTTATCCCTTAGTTCAGTTCTCAAAATCTTTGGTATACTGTTTAGGATCAGATCCACCCAAGTGCAGCTCGGTCAGGAGTCCAGGGGTTCATAAGCAGCTTAACAGTGTTGCTTTCCCAAATTCCTCACTCTCTGCACTCTCCCTGGTACTTTCTGATTCTCTGGCACTTCCCTTTTTTGTCCTCTGGTGAGAAAGCTGGGAATTTATTACCCCCACTCTGTGGCACACTTCGTATGAATGTGCCCATGTCCAAGGCCCAAAGGCAGGAGAGAAAACAAAAGCAATAGGGTTCACCCTACTCTCTCGGGACCACAGCTCTTTTGATCAGAGGGGCATATTCTCTTCCCTCAGAGTTTTAGGTGTCTGTGGGCCTCTGCATCTGCTGATGTCACTGTCATCACTGTCACTGTCATGCAATTGCCTGGGTGCTGGAGGGTGACAGAATGAAGAAAAAAAAGTGGGATTTCCCCTTGTCATGGATTGAATTGTGTCCTCCAAAAATATCTGTCAACTTGGCTGGGTCATGATTCTCAGTAATGTATAAATGTGTACCATTTTGTAATCTGATCTGATTTCCTTATGTGTTGTAAACTCTATCACTATGATGTAATAAGATGGATTAGCGGCAGTTATACTGATGAGGTATGCAAGATTGGATCGTGTCCTAAGCCAATCTCTTTTGAGATATAAAAGAGAGAAGCAAGCAGAGAGACATGGGGACCTCATACCATCAAGAAAGCAGTGCTGGAAGCAGAGTGCGTCCTTTGGACCTGAGGTTCCTCCACAGAGAAGCTCCCAGACCAAGGGAAGATTGATGACACGGACCTTCCTCCAGAGCCAAAGAGAGAGAAAGGCTTCCCCTGGAGCTGATGCCTTGAATTTGGAGTTGTAGCCTACTAGACTGTGAGAGAATAAATTTCTGTTTGTTAAAGCCATCCAATTGTGGTATTTGTGTTATAGCAGCACCAGATGACTAAGACACCCCTACTGTCTCTGTGTTAGATGTTCCTCTTTCACTCCTTAAAGCAGAACTAGAGAGCTTCTCCTGCGGATCCCTCTCTACTCTAGGGTCACTGTGAATCGAAATTGACTCGATGGCATACAACAACAACAACAACAACAACAACATTTACTTTTCAGAGTCTTCAGATAGTTGTTCCCTGCATTGAGAGCTGCATTCACTAGGAGAGACAGGGTGGACGTACTTAATTCATCTTAGAATCCTCCTAGATTCTTAGGATCTTTCCTGAATATTTTATAGTTATGTTTCATGTCGAACCCAACACTTCAGGACCTATGTTTGTTCAGCTTTCCAAAGCATTCAACTTAGTTTTCAAGGAAATCACTCTTTTTGCATTTATAGTTCATCAATTTATGTAATATTTAATTGAATTATACAATTAAAATGACAAGTAACACCTGGCGCAAACAAGCTTGGGAACACACTCGACTCACTCTTGGTAAACAGAAGTATTTGCTTGTCTAGACTGGGGTCTGCAAACAATGGCCCGTGGGCTTATTTTTGTCCATTCCATGAGCTTAGAATGGTTTTACATTTTTAAACGGTTGAAAAGAATTAAAAGAAGAATAGTATTTCATGATGTGAAAATTACGTGGAATTCAAACTTTAATGTCCATGAATAAAGTTGTATTGGAGCACAGCCATGCCCATTCATGTTTGTAATTATCTTAAGGCTGCTTTTGCACTGCAATGGCAGAGTTGAGTAGTTGCAACAAAGCCTAAAAATATTTGCTATTGGCCCTTTACAGAACGTTTGCTGTATCCCTGTTCTAGTGAGAAGCCTGAGTCCTGAGCATACACCATATCACAGGTATCTGTCACTGTGTTTTATAGTAAGACCCACAGTGTCAGAAAAAGGGAGGTTTGATGGGAGTGCTCCGACCATAAAAAGTGAAAATCCTGTCTTTCTTGGCATTACCGCCTTTCAAACTCACTCCTCAGATATAAACAGACTCCACAGTGGTACACAGTTTGGACAACTCCCATTGACCTCACTCACTTACCCATGGTCCCACTTGCCCTCCATGGTGCTTTGTACATGATGACATATCATGACACACAGAGTGTGCCCCAACCTGCTATTTGTCCAAGGAAATGACAGAGCTTCCTTAGATGTGGCTGATATCCCTCTGGAAGGATGTGGCCATTTTTCAGTGGTGTCAACTGGTTATTCTTCATTCTCTGCAAAGAGCCAAAATGTTTTTAAGTAAGAGGACATTGTCTTAGGCTGGGTTCATTAGAGAAGCAAAACCAGCAAAGTTATAAATATATATATAGAGAGAAATTTATATCAAGGAAACAGCTCATGTGATTGTAGAGGCTAGAATGTTCCAAGTCCATGAATCACGGTAGATGCCTCTCCCAAGTCACACAGCCACAAAAGCTGGCGAGCCCAAGATCGGCAGGTTGGAGAGCAGGGCTCCCACTCACAGGCTGTGAAGGTTGATGAATTCCAAGATCAGCAGGCAAGACCACAAGGTATCTCCTGATTCACGTAGCTGCAGGGGCTGGCAAACCCAAGATCAGCAGGTCAGACAGCAGGGCTCCACTCACAGGCTGTGAAGACTGACAAATCCGAAGTCCAGTAGATAAGCTGACAGCTCAAGTCCCAAGAACTGGAGATGAGACGACAGGAGGCAGCTGCAGGATCCAGAGTGAGCAAAAAGCCAGAATGTCTGCTTATATTCAGATGTGGGCCATACCCCCAAGGAGACTCCCTTTCATCTAATTGGCTACTCACAGTATATTCAATCATGGGAGTGATCACATTAAAACACTGAGAATCATGGCCCAGCCAAGTTGACACACAATCTTAACCATCACAGACATTTATGCTCATGACAAAATGTGCATGCTTACATTTCTGTGAGCACCATCACAGCAGACAATATTTTCCTGGGCTGTGACCAGTAATTGAGGTAGGATAGAACATCTCACAAGGACTAATAAACGAGGAGCCTTGACAGTCAGAGAGCAGACAGACACACAACCTAACTGCTGCAGACATCCGTTGATTTTCCACTACCTTCTGCAGTGGATTGGTTCAGCTAGATGGGCTATTGGTACTGTACAGACATACCTGGCAATTCTTGGTTTAAATGTGTGTGAGATATTTGCCTTGTGAAGAGTGTGTGTGTGTGTGTGTGTGTGTGTGTCCACCACGCTGGTCCAAGCTACCATCATCCATCATCTCTCCCCTGGATTATTGCAGTTGGCTGCTGACTGGTCTCCCTGCTTCTGATCTTGCCCCTTTTGAGTTTATGCTCAACACAGCAGCCAGAGTGCTGCTTTTAAAATGTGAGTCAGATCACGTCACTCCTCTGCTCACATCTCCCATCTCATTCTGAGCTAAAGCCAAAGTCATTTATAGCAGCCTGCAGAGCCCTGCATGAGCTGATTCCCTTCTGCCTCCAAGGTCTCATCTCCTGACCCTCCCCATCGCTCACTCCACTCCAGCTACCTGAGCATCTTCCTATTCCTCAAACTGCTAAGCATGCTCTCATCTCAGGGCCTTTGCACTTGCTGTTTCCCCTGCCTGGAACATTCTTGTCCAAGGTAGTCTCATGACTTGTTCCCTCACTTTCTTTAAATGCCATTTTATAGGTGAGGCCTTCCTTGACCACCCAAAAGTCTCCCACACCCCAGCATTCTGTATTCTCTTTACCTGGAAATTTTTCTATAACACTTATCACCATCAGACATCAGTGTTGTCACCAAAGTTGGTGTCATCCTGTGCAGTAACTCATGATGTCACCACCCCATGAACCTCCTCCTGTACAAGACCATAAAGAATCCTTAGTAATGTTTATTATCAATTTTAATCATAGAATAATATGTGATATAGTTATAAATTGCTTAAATGTAATATTTCTTAGATTACACAAATACTAACAAAAAAATTGTTTTGTAAAATCTTTCTACATTGAATTACAAGATTATTAATTACAACATTATTAGTAATTGCGGGGAAGGAAGCCTTTTTTGATTTTTCTCCTTCTTTTACTTTAATTACTAAAAAAGTTATTGATACAGGTTCACAAATACTAATTATCACAATATTGTAGCTGAAACACCAGAAAATTTGACAAAAGCAGCGACTATAAAACCACTGGCAGCAATGAAAACAACAGTACCAGCTTGTACCACTGTGCAGACGAAACCATGTAATTCGAAGTGTCATTGTAATTGAGTAATGACAGCTCTGACAGTGCATTAGAATGTTCAAAAAGTAAATTAGTAAAGAGTTTTAGCCTTGTAGGCATATTGATACACGTGAGCTGGGCTTATGAAAATGTTTTTGTTGTTCTAACTGTGGGGATATATTTTTGTTTTTTTAGATTTTTATGTTTCTTTTTTTTTCATTGTTGTGCTTTAAGTGAAAGTTTACAATTCAAGTTAGTCTCTCATACAAAAATTTATACACACATTGTTATGTGACCCTAATTGCTCTCCCTATACTGTGACAGCACTCTCCTCCTTTCCATCCCGGATTTCCCGTGTCCATTCAACCAGCTCCTGACTCTCTCTGCCTTCTCATCTCGCCTCTGGACAGGAGCTGCCCATTTAGTCTCGTGTATCTACTTGAGCTAAGAAGCACACTCTTCACGAGTATCATTTTATGTCCCATAGTCCAGTCTAATCTTTGTGTGAAGAGTTGGCCTCGGGAATGGTTTTAGTTTTGGGCTAAAAGAGAGTCCGGGGGCCATGTCTTCCGGGGTCCATCCAGTCTCAATCAAACCATTAAGCCTGGTCTTTTTACTATAATTTGAGTTCCACACTCCACTTTTGTCCTGCTCCATCAGGGACTCTGTTGTGTTCCCTGTCAGGGCTGTCATTGGTGGTAGCTGGGCACCATCTAGTTCTTCTGGTCTCAGGCTGATGAAGTCTCTGGTTTATGTGGCCCTTTCTGTCTCTTGGGCTAATGCTTTCCTTGTGTCTTTGGTGGTCTTCATTCTCCTTTACTGCAGGTGGGTTGGGACCAATTGATGCATCTTACATGGCTGCCCGCTAGCTTTTAAGAGCCCAGACGCCACTCACCACAGTGGGATGCAGAACATTTTCTTAATAAACTTTGTTATGCCACTTGACCTAGATGTCCCCTGAAACCATGGTCCCCAGACCCCTGCCCCTACTACTTTGTCCCTCAAAGTATTTGGTTGTATTCAGGAAACTTCTTAGCTTTTGGTTTAGTCCAGTTGTGCTGACTTGCACACTACCAGAGATATTTTTGTAAAAACTAATATTCTGCTGAAACACTGCACAAAATTTTACAGAGTGTCATTTTGGTGTCAGCCCTCTGACAGTGTCACCTGGTGCGGTCCACACTCCCCACATCCCCTCATGACGCCACTGTCAGACATACTACATGCTTACTGTTTATTCATTTATTTTCTATTTCCTGCCACTAGAATGTAAGCTCCGTGAAGGCGGGGATTTTGCCTGTTTGTTTTTTGCTCTGTCCTCAGTACCTAGAACAATACCTGGTACAGTCGTTGTTGTTATGGGCTGTCAAGTTGATTCTGAGTCATAGTGACCCTATAGGACAGAGTAGAGCTGCCCCATAGGGTTTCCCAGCCTGTAATCTTTACGGGAGCAGATTGCCAAGTCTTTCCTCCCACGGAGCGGCTGGTGAGTTGGAACTGCCAACCTTTTGGTTAACAGCCAAGAACTTAACCACTGTACCACCAGGTCCCCTACCTAGCCCATCCAAAAACCTGTTGCTGTTGAGTCGACTCCAACTCATAGCAACCCTATAGGACAGAATAGAACTGTCCCATAGGGTTTCCAAGGTTGTAGTCTTTACAGAAGCAGACTGCCATATCTTTCTCTTGTGGAGCTGCTGGTGGGTTTGAACTGCCAACCTTTTGGTTAACAGCTGAGTGCTTAACCACTGCACCACCAGGGCTCCTTCACCTGGCACATCCAAAGACAAACAAACAAACTCATTGTCGTCAAATCGATTCCAACTCATAGCGACCCTATAGGGCAGAGTAGCAATGCCCCATAGAGTTTCCAAGGGGCAACTAGCGGATTTGAACTGCCAACCTTTTGGTTAGCAGCCGAAGCTCTTAACCACTGTGCCACCAGGGCTCCATCTAGCACATAGTAGGGGCTTAATAAGTGTTTGCTGAATGAGGATTGAATCACTCTTGCTGCACGGCAACCTGCTGTCTATGGCACGTAGGCCCCTGGACATGAGGCCTGGTCTGAGGGTGGAAAGCAGTGGAGCAGTGCCGTGCAGTGCACGGTACGTCTCAGAGAGGCCTTGGGTGTAGGGAGTCGCCAAGGGTGGGTGGATGGTGGGATACAGAATGCTAAGCCTCAGGGATGAGTGGCCCTATCTTGATGAATTGCCCTTGAACCCACTGGGCAAGACGAATGGCCTGCTGGGGCCCAAGTCCATGGCCTCCCTGATCTCTAGTGTGGCCATGCTAGGTGCACTGAGAACAGGGACCAAGGGAACCCCAGTGATAATGATTCTGCCCCTTTACCCTCTGAAGACAGGTTGGAGCCAGGGCCTGGTCCCAAGTCTGCAATTACAATTGATTCTGAAATTTCTCCCTTCGCAGATGTCAGCCCCTCACCTTCCAACCCGCTATTCCCCAGACATGTTTCAAGGCGGCAAAGTCATCCATCAATGGTAGTGGTGGGTGTGTGGGTGGGTGGGGGTAACTGAGTCCATTGATAGAGGGCTGAGACATCCTCTGCACTAATCAACAGGTTAATAAGCTCCCCAATAAGGAGGTGGTGATTAATGAACCAATCACCTTGCCCTGTAATTGCTGAGTAGAATTGGAGGGTGGGGGTGTCAGAGACAAGGAGAGCTTGTGAGGCTGTGGGAGGCTGGCTCCTGGTCAACACCCAGGGATGACCTCAGGTCCCATTTACTTTCACTCTAAAGGTGGGGGGAGGATTTCCTGAACCTAGGCCTTCCTCTACACCTTCTAGTTTCTCCGCTGTTTCTCCTTTCCCCCATCTGCCCTTGGACCCCACACTCCCCTCGGCATTAGAGGGTTCCAGATATGCCACAGATTCCCTGTGGGCATCACACGAGCTTCCTTCCTCTCTCTCTGCCCCATCAGTACGCTACAAACTACTTCCCTGCTGGCCCTCACCCACCTCCTAACTAGTGCTGCTGGGTCAAAGTGCAAACCCCACCACCGCTAAAAGTCTCTGGTATCCTTGCCTCCTGTAGCCTGATGGTCATTGTCTAGACCCTGATCCTGGGATTACAGTCTCCCAACCAGCCCCTGGCTGCCCACTCCATCCCTATGTGAGCTTCTGTCTTTTGTCTTCCCGTGACCTATGGAGGACTGGAATGGTTTTATTTCTGCTGTCTCCTTCAAACTGGACACAGGCTTGTCTCTGTGTCTGTTTCTCTGTCTCTGTGTTTTGGGAATCTCCTGAGACTGGGGCTCTCCCAGGACGGTGGAGTGCCTCCCCCCTTAGACTGGGACTCCCCAGTGGTACTCAGACTGGGGATCCCCAAGGACACAGCCATGACTCTCCTTTTAGACTGGGGTTCTGGGAAGATGGGGCTGTGCCTTGCCCCTCAGACTAGGGCTCCCTGAGGAGGAAAATTTTGTTTTTCTCCCTCTGAGGTAGGGCCTATGTGTCACCTTACTGGTGTCCTTCATCCTCAGCAAGGAGCCCTGGCCTCTCCCATGTGCAGGGTCCATGAGGGCCGAATGACTGATAAGGAGCCATTTCCGGAGAGTGCAGGTAATTGAACCCGTAAACAAGGTGATTGAGGTAGACCTGGGCTCTTCATCTCAGGAGAGCTCTAAAAATAGCACCCTCAGCCATCTGTCCTGGAGGGTGGAGGGTCTGGCCCAGAATCGGGCCTGGATCAGATGGCCCCTCTGCCCACAGGGGCTGATAGGATGCCTGGAAGCCCTGGAGGCTCTGGTCAGGCAAAAGAAGGGGAGCTGTTGGGACACTCCCCAACAGCCCTTTGTCTCTCGGTGGTGTGGGCAGGTGGACGGATAGGGTTGGCAGCCTGGAAGCCCCTCCTCTATTTGGCTCTCTCAGAGCTGGTAGCAGGCCCCGGACTTGGCCTCTCCTCCTCTGCCCTCATGCCTGACTCCTGAGTCTTGATGATTATTCCTGGTGCTGAGCCTTTCCACCCTCCATGATTGAGAAGGTCTTTTCCTGGGGTCCACCACACCTCTTTTCTCTTGTTTGGCTCCTGCGTGATCTCACCTCTCAGATCTTCAGTTTCCTCATTTGGAAAATGGGAATAAACTCAGCCCGTTGCGTTATTGTGCCTGAGATCATGTAGTACCAAACCAAAAACCAAACCCACTGCCCTTGAGTTGATTCTGACTCAGCGATTCTATAGGACACAGTAGAACTGCCCTATAGGGTTTCCAAGGTGGTAAATCTTTGCAGAAGCAGACTGCCACATCTTTCTCAAGCAGTAGGGCTGGTGAATTTGAACCGCTGAACTTTTGGTTGGCATCCGAGCACTTAACCACTGCGCCACCAGGGCTCCTTTCATGTAGTACAAACTCACTGCCATCTAGTCGATTCTGACTCATAGCAACCTCACGTAGTACCAAACCCAAAAAAACCTGTTGCCATCAAGTTGATTCCAATTCATAGCGACCCTATAGGACAGAGTAGAACTGCCCCACAGAGTTTCCAAGGAGGTATTTAACAAATATTCATCCTCTCCTTTTTCCTTCTAACGCCCAGTGGAGACCCCAATGGGCTGGGACAGTGGTCTGTGCTGGGTAGCCCTGGTACCATCTAGCCCCCGAAGTCACCAGTGCCATGAGTGACACCTGGGGGCACACTGCCTCTGGAGAGGGCTCCATGCCAGGCCTGGGTGGACCCCTGTCTGCATGTGCCAGGCTGGATGCAGGTGGCAGACTCAGCTGCTCTGGGTAGAGGACTGGCTTCTGCCTTCTCCCCAACTCTTTAACTGAGAGAGGACATAATGGGATGTCCAGAGAGGCCCCCCAGGACATCATAAACAGCAGGTCAGGTGCAAGAGGTCGTGTGCTTCCACTCCTGCCTCCACTAGAAACTTTCCCCATAGGTCCTGGTCCACTTTTCGGCCCTTCTCCAAGGTGTTACCAAACAGGGTCTGGACAGGTGCTCTTTTCTGCGGGGCAGTCCCAGGCTGGAGGACCCACCCCCCACCACCACCATGAAGAGGATGGAAGCTCATCCCTGATCC
The DNA here is from genome assembly GCF_000243295.1 of Trichechus manatus latirostris. NCBI lineage: Eukaryota > Metazoa > Chordata > Mammalia > Sirenia > Trichechidae > Trichechus > Trichechus manatus. Next base: position 22,557,254 of record NW_004443964.1, read on the forward strand.
TAGGTAGGGGCTGCCTCAGCAGTCTGAATCCAAACGCCACACTTCCTCAGGAGGCTAGACCTGTCACTGGGGGGGCTGTGGGGTGAAGACAGGGTTCAGGCTAGGCACCTGGTCCAGAGGGACCCCGATCTTGAGCAGGGTGGCTGCCCCCCACAGCTCCTAAATGAGGTAGAGACATCACCCACTTGCTGGGTGTAAGCTCAGCGAACCGGCGGGGTGGAAGGAGAGAGGAGGAAGGGCCCTCCCCCTCGGGCTCCCGTTTCCTCTCGGGCTCCCCCTCCCTTCCCAGGTCGGGATATAAGCCCCGCAAAGAGAGCCGAGCAGCAGCAGAGAAGGCCGCAGCAGGACCTGCAGCAGTCCAGCACTTGGGACTTCCCTGCCTTTCACCTCCTGCTCTTCTCTGCTTCGGGAGCTGTCGCTGTAAGTGGCCTGGGGCCAGGGATGGTCCGGCGCCAGGGAAACTGAGGCTAGGATGGTGGAAGTTGAGGCTGAGTGGCGGGAAGCTGGATTGTAGGAAGGCCAGCAGAGGTGGGAAGGAGAGGAGCCTGGGAGCCCCCGCTGCCAGTATGGTCCTGTCCCTCCACCTGCCTCACTGGGCAGCAGCGTGTAGGGGTAGAGCGGGAGCAGGCAGGGCTTATTCCTGAGAGATGGGGAGACTGAGGCCAGAAACGGTGCAGTGCCCGAGGACACACAGCGAGCCGGGAGGCCCAACCGGGCAACCGCAGCCTCAAAGCTGCCTCCAGCCGTCGGGAATCGAGGCTCGCAAGGACCCATGCTCCCATGCTGCCTCTCCAGATGACAAAGGGGCGCAGGTCATGGCCCGCCAGGGTTGCAGTGCTGCTGGTTCTGCTCGCCTGCCTGGGGGAGATGGTCGACGCCTACCCCGCCAAACCCGAAGCTCCCGGCGAGGACGCCTCTCCGGAGGAGCTGAGCCGCTACTACACCTCCCTGCGCCACTACCTCAACCTGGTCACCCGGCAGCGGTGAGCGCCTGTGCGGGACGGGCGCGGCAGGGGGCTCCCGGGGCTCCCGCGCTTCTGCCTCCTCCACCCAGGGGCGTGCCCTGACCTGACCACACCCTCATCTGGCCTCGCCCCCTCCAGGTATGGGAAACGCGACAGCCCCGAAGGTCTACTCTCAAAACTGCTCTTCCTGGACGGCGAGGGAAGTCCCGTCAGGTCGCGGTAATGTGCCCCCCTCACCAAACGTCTGCCTCCTAGAGCATGGCCTGGTCCTGCTACGCCATGGAACGCCCACCTTGGCACCACCGCTCTCCAGATCCGAGGCTGGGCTCCCGAGTGACTCCTTTTCTTTCCCTCTACAGCTCAGAAGACGCCTATATGTGGTGATGACCCCGGGCCTCCTGGGAAATATGCCAACCACACCAACCTCATTTGCATATTTGCTCCTGACCCCTGGACCTGGAGTCCTTTCCCTGGCGGCTGCTTCTGGGGGTTCAAAGTGGAGTCCCCAGCCCTTTTCTCGGCGCTCCCGGCCCCTGGACGGGAGGGCTGTGTCTAGTCCTCCCCTGGTCCCAAAATAAAAGAGCAAATTTCACAGAAACAGAGTGTGTGTTTATATTTTCTTTTCGTTCTCCTTCCTGGAGGTGGCATCCAGGTGGAAGTGGAGGGTGGAGACAGGAGGGGGAGGGAGATAAAACTGGGGGCCTCAAACATGTATCAGCCCCGATCACTCCAGGACAAAGCTGGCGGAGGTGGGGGGGGGGTGCTCCCTCAGCTAGGAGCTTAGAGAAAAGCCGCAGGCTGGGCAACACTAAGACAAGGGATCTCCTGGAACTTTCTAGTCCGGCGGGAGCAGGATAGGGGCTTCTTGAAAAGGAGGAGGGGGAAGAACAGGACAAAGAGGAGGGGCCGGAGTCTGCGAGGAGGTTGGGGCAGGGTGGAAACAACATGCTAGGCAGACTAAGACAGTAGATGGGGACAAAGCTGCCAGCTTCTACACTTCAATTCCTATCAAAGATGAAGGGGAGTTGGGGAATGACTGGAATCTCCAGCCCTTTTTTCTGTGCCCTAGGCCCCAGGGTGGTTCCTTGAGGAGGTGTATTACTAGCCCCCTGGGCTGTAGTGGCTGGTGGTGGATGGGACCCAAGAGGGGGCTGTGGAAGAAGAAGAACCATGGGGGGCTGGTGTGTGTGTGCTGGGGGAAGAGGTCATTTCTAACATCTCCCATTCCCTGAGAAGGAACAGCAGTGGGCCTATGGCGGCTTCCTTTTTCCCCAGCATGCTCTCCCCTCCCCCCGCTGAATTCATGTTTAGTGGCTAAGTCACAAACTGTGCCTTCCTGGTGACAAAGCCATAGGAACACCCTCCTGCATCCACCCCTTTTCCTGGACTAGCCACCGAAGGCTGACCATGGATTTTAAACTGAAGTCTAACCAAATCCCTCACCACTCTGCACCTATGACCATAAGGCATTCCAGAGCCTTCTGGAGGGCTTCTCTTCCCTGAACACCCTTCCTTTCTAGTCCTTTTCCTCCAGGAAGCCAGCCTTAATTTTCCCTGATCTGTCCTGCACTCTTTTTGCCCTCCCTGTTCACCCAGCTCTTATGGCCACTGCTCTGTCTGCTGAGAGTTCTGTCAGCTTCTCTGTGTCCTGTCGCTCTTCTCTGGGGGTCTGGGGGTTCCCTGAAAGAAGGCCTGTGTCTCCCCACTCAGACACAGCCTTCTCTGTGCGGGGTCTCTCCTGAGTCCCTAGTTCAGCAGGACCTGGCTAAGCCCGAGGCAGGGAGCTGGGGGATGAGGGAGAAGAATCAGGTTGAAGCCAAAGCTCCAGCCCCAGAGAGGGTAGGAAGGGCAGCAAGGCTGGGCAGTGTCACTGAGGAGGGTAGGGGCCACGCAGGACTATTTGCATCAGGTGGCTCTCAGAGGAGAGAAGACTCTAAGGCTGGCTCTGCCACAGCTGCAGGGGAGACCCCTGCTCGGACACAACCTGCCCTAGGGGGCCATGAGGCTCTGACACCCACCCTCCCCTGTGCTGCCCTCCAGTCTCCCTCTGTCTGCGTGCCCTGCTCAGCCTGGTTGGCTAGAAGGCCAGGCCCAGGGCGGTGGAGGTAGGGCTGGAAGGGCGAGGCAGAGGAGCAGGTGCAGGGCCTGGTGCAGGTCACCGGCTATGTGGATTCTGGTGCTCTGTGCCTTTGCCCAGGCTACTCTTCCCCACTGCAGAGCCCTTTCTCTCTCCTTGGTCTGGGAAACATCTTCAGAGTAGCAGTCACCTCCTCCCAGAAGCCTTTCCAGATTTTGTGGGGCAGAGTTAGTTACTCTGGCCCTCTCTCTGTATTACCCAAGTCCTCAGTTTCTCTAAAGTGATGCTTTCACATCCACAAGATGGCCCCTCACTGCACTTGAGTAAACATCATCACCCAAGAACATGTGGAAACCTTAGACAGCCCCCAAGCACACACCTCAACAGAGCAGACATGGCCTTCGCAGGGGCGTCTCTTTCAAAACTAGCCAATCAGCTGGAAGCCTGCATGCCTGCCTTGCTCTTTCCTTCCTGATCAAAGTTCTGCTCTCTCTCTCTCTGCCTCGTGACCAACCCTGGTGTTTCCCCTGCTGGCCCTGCATGGCTTGCCCTGTTCTCCCCAGGGAACTGTGAGAACAACAGCCTTTCAGCTCTTACTGCTTCTCTCTCTTGATCTGGCGTCTGGCCTCACCATACCTCATCTGAGGTAACAAGGTTAAAACACTCTCCCCACTGTATTGCCAGTATCTGAGACCCACTTCCTATCCCATTTTGTTCCTGCCTCTCTTCCCCAATCCCACTTGCTCTACACCACAGCAAATGGAATGGGAGCCCACAACAGTGGCTTTGGTTCACTGCTGTGGTTGGGGGTGGAGGGAGTGTCTCTGAGTATCTGGTGCCCGTGGTCTCATATCTGTCTGTCTGCCTGTGAGAGCTGTGGTCAGTTTGAGGCTAATGGAAGAGAGACCTGGTATGGATTATGCATGACCATGAACAATTTCTGCCTGGCTTGCCGTATCTGGCTGACCGTCAGTGACATGGCTTCATCTCGTGTTCCTTTTGAGGGGAGTTGGGCAGTGGTTCCTGGGGTTAATCCACTGCTGATCCTACTCAACCAAACTCAGAGGTGGTGGGAAACTCAGATGTAGTAATAATAATAATAATGAAAATAATAATAGCTCTGCCTTTTTAAAAAGCACTTACTTATGTGCCTGGTGGTGTAATTGCTAAGCACTTGGCTGCTAACTGAACAGTCAGCGGTTTGAACCCACGAGCCACCCCACAGGAGAAAGATGTGACAGTCTGCTTCCATAGAGATTAAAACCATACCAAACCCACTGTCACTGAGTTGATTTTGACTCATAATAGCCTTATAGGACAGAGTAGAACTGTACCATAGGGTTTCCAAGGCTGTAAATCTTACAGAAGCAGACTGCCACATCTTTTTCCTTTGAATTGAGTGGTGGGTTTGAACCAGCTAACCTTTCCATTAGCTGCTGAGTGCTTTAACCACTGTGCCACCAGGGTTCCTTCCATAAAGATTATAGCCTTGGAAACCCTATGGGGCAGTTCTACTCTGTCCTGTAGGATCGCTGTGAGTTGGAATTGACTCGGTGGCAATGGGTTTTATGTGCCTGACTCTGGGTTATATGTTTTACAAATATTGCATGGCTTAGGTATTGATTTGGCTTTTATTTAAACAGAGAAAGAATTAACAGTGGATTAAACAAGTTAGAAATTTATTTCTCTCTTTCATAAAATGCTAGTGGCATCGAGGGTGGGTGCAGCTCTGCTTCTTGAGGGCATCCAAGAACCCAGGCTCCTATTCTGTGGCTCTCTAGCCCCTCATCCACGTGGATGAAGAAGGTCCACCATCATCACATTTGCATTTCAGTCAATGGGAAAAGCAGGGAAGGGGAAAGTGGAAGTGGTCTGGTTATTATGCTGTGTAACAAATTACCCCAAAATGTAGCAGCTTAAAAATAACCATTTTAGTTTGCTCGTGATTTTGTGGATCAGGAAATTGGGAAGTGCTTGTCTGGGTGGTTCTCATGTGGAGTCTCTCTTGTGGTTACAGTGAGAGGCTGGCTGGGGCTGCAGTCATCCTAAGGCTCACCTGGCCTGATGCCCAAGATCATGCCTGGCTCCCATATGCAGTTGATTGGCTATTGGCTGGGGGCTCAGCTGGAGCTGTTGACCAGAGCACGTACAAGTGACCTCTTCAGCACGAAGCTCTTGAGGGGGGTGGACTTCTTATATGGCAGCCCCCTGCCCGGCCGAGAGCATCCCAAAAGAACCAGGAGGAAGCAGCATTGCCTTGTCTGACCTAGCCTCAGAAGTCACATAGCATCTGCCACTATGCTCTATTGGTCAAAGCAGCCACAAGCCCATTTAAGAGGAGAGGATATGGACCCAATGTAGAAAAACATGCGGGATAGGAGGTATTTTTGTGGCTATTTGGAAAATACAATCTGCCACAGGTGGGCATGCCCACTCCTAAAAACAGAATGGCTCAAATCACTTCAGCTCTCAGCCCATTGGTTAAACCTCAGTCAAGGGCTCCACCTAGCTGCCAGGATGACCTGGAAGACGTCAATAGCTGAGTGGCATGTTCTCATCTTACGCTCTTTTAAAAAGGAAGAAGGAGAGAGTGGAAATGGGGACAACTAGTGCTGAAGATGGCTGTGATAGCCCCTGTTATGGATTGAACTGTGTCCCCTAAAAATGTGTGTCGACTTGGCTAGGCCATGATTCCCAGTACTGTGTGATTGTCCAGCGTCTTGTCATCTGACGTGATTTTCCTGTGTGTTGTAAATCCTACCTCTGAGATGTTAAAGAGGTGGGATTAGCAGCAGTTATGTCAGTAAGGCAGGGCTCAATCTACAAGAATAGGTTGTGTTTTAAGTCAATCTCGTTTGAGATATAAAAGAGAGAAGCGAGCAGAGAGACATGGGGACCCCATACCACCAAGAAAGCAACGCCAGGAGCAGAGTGTATCCTTTGGATCTGAGGTTCCTGCACTGAGAAGCTCCTAGACCAAAGGAAAATTGATGAGAAGGACCTCCCCCAGAGCTGACAGAGAGAAAAAGCCTTCCCCTGGAGCTGGCACCCTGAATTTGGACTTCTAGCCTCCTAGACTGTGAAAAAATAAATTTCTGTTTGTTAAAGCCATCCACTTGTGGTATTTCTGTTATAGCAGCACTAGATAACTAAGACAGCCCCCTACCACCACACTTTGGGCCCCTTGTCCCACTGTCTTGGGACCAAGTCAAGCCCACTTTGCGGTTCTGGCCGCTCATATGGAGCCTGGGCCTTGCCTCAGCTTTCCTTGCCCTGGGGACCCCATCTGCCTTCAGGTCTCCTGCAGTCTTCCTGGGTCCCTGCCTGTGGCCCGTGCACTGTGTCAATCCCAAGATCCACTGTCTGTCTGCCGGGGCTTTGTCCTGATGTGGGTAGTGGTTAGGACAGGTCCCAACAGGGCACAGTTCTGGGGGAGCCCAGACCCTTTGAGCTGGGGTTGGAGCTTGGCACCCCCTGGTGGCACACTGAAGCCTCTGCCAGGCTCACTAGAGGCCTGTCTAGAACTAGCCACTACCAGTTCACTACCGGTGTTTCATAAAGTGGGAAACTGAGGCCCAGAGAAGGGCTGGGACTGGGACAGAATGACCTTTATATTTGCTTTGTGGAATGTATGTTTCTTTCAGGTGAAGGATTATTGTTCTTCTTGCTATCAGAAATCAGAATTGAGAGGAAAAGGCAAGACACTGATGTTTACTGAGCCTTCCTCTATCTTATCTTGAAATGGTCATGATTAGCCCTATTTTACAGAGAGGAAAATTGAGGCTTAGCGAGGTGAAAGGAATTACTCACCCGGCTCACACGGCTAGTCAGTGGATGTAGGCCTGTCTGACCTCTAAGTGCGTTGTACCAGACACCCCCCCACAACCCCATCAAACACTTATTGGTGTTCTAATCTGGGACAGCAGGACCTCAGGAGTAAGAAGTCCTTGGCTCCCTACTCCACACTGATGTGTCATTCAGACATAGCCAGTGACTGTTCCTGGGCCTGAGCTGGGAGGGGGGCTGGGGAGTTGGGGAAGGGACACTGAGCGGGGAAAGGCTGAGAGACTACTGGGGGGTTGGGGTTGGTGAGGTTGGGAACCTAGGCTAGAATTTGAGTCCTGGGCTGCTGTGTGGTCTTGGGCAAGTGTCTTTACCTCTCTGAGCCTCAGGTTTCTCAGTTCCAGAAGTGGGAAATTATAGCAATACTTCGATAGCCCCACTGCAAAAAATGAGTGCAGGTTTTGAAGTTTGATTTTGTTTCAAACCCTGGATAACCCACTGACTAGCTGTGTGGCCTGAGCTTCAGTTTTTGCATCTGTAAAATGGGTAGTTGTAGAGATTCAGTGAGGTGATGGAGCTGAGAGCATTTTGGAAAATTTGAGGTTTTACAGATGATGCTGATTTTTGTCACTCCCCTGGTACTAGGGGCGCTGGGAATGTCTGGGATAGAAGGAGAAATAGCAACCAGAAATTGGCACCCCACTTTCCTCTAAACCTGGGCACTTTGTCATTCTGCATCGTACATACCAGTCAGCTGGGCTTCTGCCTGCCTGGGACCCCACCTCTCTGCATTGCCTAAGGATCTGAGGTCCCTCCTTGTTCCCATCTCGTTCTAATCCCAAATTGGAAAGGAAAGTTTGAGTCTCTAACCTTCATCCCTGGGATCTCAGAGCTGCAGCTTCAACCTTCTGCCCTCAGGGAATCTGTTTGATGACTGGGTTTAATCTTTGGGAGGCCGAGGAGAGGAGGAGGGGTTGTTTGAGGCCTAAAACCAGAACCTTTCGGGTGTCCTGAAGTCCTAGAACTTGGGCCTTCTTGAACCAAGCCTGCTCTGGTGCTTAATGGTGGCAGGGCAGCTGGGGTATCAGGAATGGGGGCCCGCAGTTTTTCAAGGTCCAGTATTATGCTGCTAGCCCCACAACACTGTCATGTCCCCCTTCCCCTCCCCCCCAGCGCTGGCATTGCAGGCACAAGGGAGACAGGAGGAGGGGGTGGAGAGGACGGGGTGAGGGCTAGATGTGAGAGAGGCTGATGGAAGGCAGGGACTGGTGGTGGGGGGCTAAGGCGTATAAAGAGGCACGGCCAAGGGCTGGGGACACCCATCCAGCCTGAGGCAGGTGCCCACTCGGTCCAACACCTGCTCACCTAGGACTCAGAATGAGGGGGATTGGCTTGCCAGGCTCAGTCGGGGCTCCTGGGACTGGGGCCTGCGCTGGCGGGAAGGAGTTGGTGCTTTGCAGGATTGGCGGCCTGTGGTTCTGCATCTGGAAAAACCTGTCATACTGGAAAAGCAGTCTGTTGAGGAGACTGGAATATGTGTGCAGGAAGGAGGGTTGTGGCTGCGAACAGGACCATGTGACTAGGAGTGTGTGTGTGTGTGACTGTGCCAGTCTGCCCAGGGCGACATCGGCAACAGTCTTCTCCAGGCCCTGTGTCAGCCTGTCCCCCTGGGGGTATGTCGGGGGCAGGGCTGGACCCACAAGACCAAGGGTTTCTGTCCTTGGTTCACAAGTTCATTCTGTGTCTTTCCACCCAGTGTGTGAGCTGAAGTGCCCCAACTTCCCATCAGCCTTTCACCCTTTCCTTCCACCCCTCCCCTACACCTGCCTCCTCAGAGCCATCAGGCCCTGGATGTCAGGAGTCCTGCATCTCCTGCCCCAGGTCCCCCAGGTTCCCACCTTCTCTGCCATACTTTTCTATTTTGCACTGGCTGAGCTCTGGCTGTTGGGCTGCCCGTGAAGAGGCCTATCCGTGCCCTCGGGGTGGTGTCTAGGAGATGGGGTAGGCTCTGCTCCAGTACTTGTGGTGGGCTCTGGGCAAGTTGGCCCTGGTCCCTGGGCACCAGGAGTCTGCACTCCATGGCTTGGCCCATGTCCTTGCTTCTCAGATGGCCGCCGCACACCGCTGCCTCTCCCTGCTGCTCCTGTCCATCTCCGTGGCTCTGTTGCTGCGGCCACTGCTGGGTGCCTGAGGAGCCCCGCTGGAGCCAGTGTACCCGAGTGACATTGCCACCCCGGAGCAGATGGTCCAGCGTGCAGCTGAACTCCGCAGATCCATCAACATGCTGACCGAACCAAGGTGTGTGTGTGAGGGAGGGAAGAGATCCCAGCCCCTGGGACCCTGGGCTCCCTCCGCATTCCTGGCCTTCCATGCCTGCTCCAGGGCACACAGGCACCTCTCCTGACCAGGCCTGGGCCCATGCTCCCTGGGTAGGATGGTGCCTAAAGGTAGGTATGAGGCAGGTGAACTGGCATCTGGGCACAGTGCTTGCCTCAGCTGCCTCTCCCTTCCCAGGTATGGGAAATGTTGTAGGGGAAAAACATCATAAAGTTTAGTAAAGCAAAAAGGAAGTTTTATTCGGCATATATTCAAAAGGGCAGAAGTGGGAAGCGGACAACCATGCTGCTAGAGCCATGTCTGCCCGAGTCCAAGGAAATATCACAGAACAGACAAAAGTGGGAAAACGGACAAGCATGCTGCCACAGCCATGTCTGCCCGAGTCCAAAGAACAGTTACAGAGCCATCAGTATGTATTAACATTACAAATGGGCAAAACCATTGAAAGCTTTGCCTTTTCGGATTGGCTAGAAACTGTGATCCTACATTTTAAATTGTGTTTCTTAACAATCATTGGTACAGGTTTCAGTAACAAGAGTCAGAAGGGTCTTCATTGGTCCAGCAAATTTCTATTCACTAAATGCTAATAGAAAAAGATAAGAGCGGAAAGTCTTTTGTGTTCTGTTTGAATGGCTTTACGTGAAAGTTTCCCTAAAAGATATTTTCCAAGATTCTTAGCTATTGTTTTTATACCTCAGGGCCCAGTTGATGTGTCCTTGTGAGTCCTTGTGAGCCCAGCTCCAGCTGGATCACATTCTCTATGCTCAAGGAGAGGGAATAAATGATTCTAATATTATTTCCTAAATCAGAAAAGAGACAACACACTGGACTTCTGCCGTGTGGCGCCCCCTGTGCACCTGCTCCCAGGTAGGTTTGATTCTCTTTTCTGTCTGGTTGGGGCTGAAGCTGGGGCGGGAGGGGGGTGCAGATTAGGGTCTTGAAAAGGTGGGGAGAACAGGGGCCCAGGGCTGTTCTGAGGACTGCCTGTCCACACCACACCCTGCCCCCTCCCTACAGAGCGCTCAGCCCGATGGACTTGTAAAGCCACCTCCTGCCTCCTCGACGCCCTGGGCAGTTCCCCCTCTGTACCTTGGCTCTGGCTGAAGCTTGTTCCCTGTTCCCTCACAGGCTAAATAAAGCAAATCGAAGTCATAGCCAATCTCTCTGTGGACCCCTGGTGGGGGCAGGGGCAGGCCTAGTGCACATGTGTGGGTGAGAGAAAGGGAGGAGAAAGGGAGGGGAGGTATAAATGATCCAGAAAGTCTGCAGGATCACCAGAGCCTTTCCGTGCACCCTCTCCACTTCAGAGGGCAAATGGTAGCCCCAAGGGAGGTAGTGAGTCCCCTAAGGTCATTCACCAGTCAGTGAGGCGACAGTCTTGAACTCAAGTCTTTTCCCATTTCAGCAGCCCCAGACCTTCCAGATTATCAGCATGATGACAGCCTTTCCCCCAGCAGTCCCCCATCAATGCTTTTCCATGTCTTCCCATCAAAACTGCCTGGTGCAAGTATTAATTTATACTACTATGTCCTTGGCGTGGAGGTGGGGCACTGGCTCAGCCTGGAGCAATGACTCTCCTGCTAAAGCAGTCACTGCTGCCTCGGTGCCATCAGAGCTGCCCTCTTTCGGACAAGCCTGAGCACATCTCACTCTGTTGTTTTCAGCTGGGTCATCGCTTTTCAGGGGACACAGGGTCCAGTTGAAGCATGGCCAGCGGAGGGGACTGTGATGGGGAGGAGTCTGGAGCTGGTGACACAGGACGATTGTTGGGTCGGGGGTGGGTGGGTGGAGTGAAGTCAGAGGATTAGAGCCTGGTTCCTGGGATGGCTTCTGCACCCTCACCCCTACCCAGCCCTCCTCCCGCTGCTACTCTGCCTGAAGGGATGGCGCTTGTGGATTTGGTGGATGAGGTGGTCGACTTTGCTGGGCTCAGCACCTCCCACTGACCCCACGGCAATGACACCACAGTTGTGTTCCCCTTCAAGACCTGGCTCTGTCTGGTATGTGCACATGATGTGAAAATCGAGCCAGACTCTAAAAGTCTTCAAGAGGACCCAGTTGCTACACAAATGCATGGCTCAGCTGATTTCTTAAATCCAAGGAGGTGTCTGGGTGGGGGCTGGTTTCAGCAGGACAGAGTTTGAGTTTGGATGATGGAGCTTGAAGTCCCAGCATTTTCTCTGGTGGCTAAGGGGATGGGTTCTGAGTCGGGGGAGAGTGTAGACACTTCCCAGGGGTAGGACCCTGTTCAGGACAAACAAGGTCCCCTAAAGGTTGATGGTTTGAAGCCACCCAGCAGCGCTGTGGAAGAAAGGCCTAGCAATCTGCTTCCATGAAGACTGTTGTTGTTAGCTGCTGCTGAGTCAGCTCCCGACTCATGGCGACCCCACGTGATTATAGCCAAGAAAATTCTACGGAGTAGTTCTACTCCAACACACGAGGTCACCAGGGGTTGGAATCAACTCCACGGCAACGGGTTTGCTTTTTTTTTTTTTTTTTGGTTTTCAGGATAACCTGTGTGTGTGAGATTTGGATTATGGGAGCTGCTTCTGCAGCCAGCTGGCCCCTGCACCTGTCCAGGTCTCCCTGATGGCCGCTGGCTGGCTGGCACAGGAGAGTGCCACTCTCAAACCCAGCTTCTCAGCGACAGGCCTGGCTGGACTCCTGACCCTCCCCCTGCTCTGCTCAATGCCAAAGAGGCAGACAGGGCCCAGGAAGCAAAGTGGGCACCTTATGCTCTGCGCACTGAGGGGCAGACAAAAGACTGCTGCTTGTTCCTGTGCCAATGCTGACACCCAGGCTGGCATCCGAAGCTGCCCCATTCTCTGTAGAAATGTGGAGGTGGGCGGGGGTGGTGGTGGTGTCTGGATGAAGTCCCTCCTTTAAGGTGTTAGAACCTCTTTCTCTGACCTCTACTTTCTCTGTGCTCAGAGCTCCCCACCCCCACAGTGGTGTAAGTGTGTAAGGAGGGGAAGGTGGGTGGGGAAGACCCCCAGGCAGCTGAGGTCTTTTTCTCCAGCAGAAGGAGCTCCAGGTTCCCTTTCTCCCTTGAGGACAGGTCCCCTCCTGCCCACTGCCCATAGAGGTCACACCAGCAACAGACTTTGTTTCTCTTTATTGTTCTCACTGAGGGGTGGGGAGCTGAGGCTTCACCTCTCAGGATACAGAGTGGTCAGCCTTAGGGAGACCTGGGTCAGAAATCTGGAGTCAAGGCCCAGCATGGAGAAGGAAGTCCCTGGGGCCCTGGTATCCCTTCCAGGGGCTTCCTCTCCCTCCCATCCAATCTGCCCGAGCTCGGAGGCCCCAGATTTGGTCCCAGCAGTGCTTGGGGTTCTCCTACCTGCGGTCCAGGGAGGGGGTCAGTGGTTGGGATTCCTTGGCGTTCGGTGGTGGGACTTTTGTGGCATTCGAGGGTTTCTTGGAGTTTTTATCATCTTTAGATTTCTTGGTGTCCTTAGACTTCAAGCTGGGGGACACGTCCTTGCAGCGGTCAGAGGGCTGCGGTGCAGGTGGAGGGGTACGTTTCTTCCCTCAACCCCTTCCTTCCTTTCTCCCTCCCCCACTCTGCTGACCCACCTGCTGTTGAAGAGCTTCTCCATGTACTTGTTGAGCTGGCCAAAGTTGGTCAGCCATTCGGCGACTCTGGGCCCCGGGGACTGTGACACTTCCAGCTCCTCACCCAGGGCGCCCTCGGGCCGCAGGAGCAGCTGCACCAGGTAGACCAGGACCAGTGCGCATGCGCAGCGCAGGGCCGGCGTCTGGGGTTGGGGGGTCAGACAGAGCCGCGGGACGGTCACGCGACGTCTAAGGGACGCTTAGATGGAGGAACTTATCTGCCCCTGGGACGTACACAGGTGCACGAGCGCCGTGAGAGACACCCAGGTGCCCAGGTGGAATGGTGCACACCTGAACATGCCCAGTGATGCACACAAAGCACCCAGGTAAACAGGGACGCACGGCGCGTAGGGGAGGCGCGCCCTGGGGTGTATATATGAGGAAGGCATATGCTGCTGAAAGGAGGCCTCCCGTGGTCGGCCCTCTAACCTCATCTTTCCCGCACCTCCCCCCGCCCCCACCTCCCCCACACTCACTCAACTCCAGCCCCTCTGGCCTCTTTGCTGTTCCCCTAAAATGCTGGACGCGCTGTTCTCCCTGCCTGGAAGACTCTTCATCTGGATATATGCTTGCTTCAGGTATAAACTCAAAACTCACCTTCTAAATGAATCCTACTCTGACACCCCTACTTAAAATTGCAGCCCGTCCCGTTATCTCGCTCCACGTTTTCTCCTATTGAGCTGATCACCGTCTAATTTACTATATTTTACACTTACTTATTATGTTTATTATCTGCATCCTTCCCCAGCATCACCCCTCCCCCAACGTAAGCACCACGAAGGCAGGGTTCTTTGCCCGCTGATGTATCATAGGCACCAAGAACAGTGCCTGCCACTTAGTAGATTAAATAATACCTGTGGAACAACGTAGTCGCAAACAGGAATACGAGTCCAGGGATTCCCACGTGCACACCCAGTGATGCACAGATAAGGCACACACAGTGATTCACACAATATGATGCCCATAAATACCCCCAGAGCCCATGAGACACTCAGCTCTCTCGACCAGGAGCTCCCCTCGTCCCCAATCACCCCAAGCAGGGACAGGAGGTCCTGGCTCCTCATTATCAGACTGGCAGAGAGGGCTGCCCTGGCCTCCCTTAGTGGGCCTGGGAGGGGCCCTTGGTGCTAGCTCCAATCTCATGGAGGGCATAGCTGACAGAGTCCAAGACTCAGACATTACCATGGTGCTGGGCAGGTGTAGAGCGGCTCCGCAAAGGGTCTCTGGCTGGGACCTCCGAGGCCCTTTATATTCCTTTGGATTTGCGTTCCCCTTCCCTCTGAGGCTCAAACCCCAGCTTGGGCTCCTCCTCCCGCCCCTGTTGGGAACAGGGAGAGGGTGGGGGTGGAAGCACACAGTGCCCAGAGCTAGGGCTGCCAGCTACCCTGACCAGGGCACAGACCCTGCCAGGGGCCTAGAGAGGTTGGTGGGTGGCTGGCAGAGGCCAGGAGGCACTGGGGAGGGGTAACTTTTAACTCCAAGTCTATAATCTAGGAAGGAACTGTCTCTGGGCTTGAGAAGGGGCTGTGCTTTCCCCACCGGTTCTTCTTGAGGTTGTGGGGGTGGTACTATACTGAGAGACCAGATGCACCTTCCTGTCACGCTGGACCCAGGACATCTGCTTTCCCTGCAGAGTTGCTGTGGGGCCCAGCATCAGACTCCTGGCCTCTAGCCCTACTGGCATGGGAAGTGGTGAAGTTGAGGTTTCTACCTTCAGGATTGCAGGCCTCACTACCCATCCTGAAGATTTTCCCAGCCTGCCCAGGGATTTTGGAACCTCTGATGGTGCAGTGGTTAAGCATTTGACTGCTAACCAAAAGGTCGGCAGTTCGAATCTACCAGTTGCTTCTTGGAAACCCTATGGGGCAGTTCGACTCCGTCCTATAGGGTTGCTATGAGTTGGAATCAACTCGATGGCAACGGGTTTGGTTTTTTTTTTTTGGATGGATAACCAGGTCCTTACCAAAACCCAAACCTAACCCATTGCGTCGGGTCAATTCCAACTGGTAGTGACCCTATAGGACAGAGTAGAACTGCCCCATAGGGTTTCCAAGGCTGTAATCTTTATGGAAGCAGACTGCCACATCTTTCTACCATGGAGCGACTGGTGGGTTCAAACAGCTGAGCTTTCAGTTAGCAGATGAGTGCTTTAACCACTGTGCCACCAGGGTTCCTAGATGGCACAAACTACAATTGACTACTAACCTGAAGGTTGGTGGTTTGAACCCACCCAGCAGTACTGTGGAAGAAAGGCCTGTCAATCTGCTTCCATTAAGATTGTTACTGTTAGGTGCCATCAAGTCGGTTCTGACTCATAGCGACCCTATGTACAACAGAACGAAACGCGGCCTGATCCTGTGCTATCCTCACAATCATTGCTATGAATCAAGGAATCCATTAAGATTACAGCCAAGTAAACCCTATGGAGCAATTATACTCAGTAACACATGGGGTCATTATGTGTTGGAATCAACTCGACTTTTTTTGTTTGGATGGATGACCTGCAGAACCTTCTGGAAGGTGGTAGGTCTTGCCTGGAATGATGAACTCAAGGCCTTGGGCTGTCTCAGGTCACTCAGCCTCAGCAGGCCCAAAACCCTTGACTAATAAGCCTTTCGTTACTTCCAGGATCAAGTCCAAACTTCTGAGCATGACATTTAAAGTCCTTCAAAACCTCAGCTTTCTTTTTTAAAAGCCTTTAAAATCAGCTTTGTGGAAGTATAATTTACATGCAGTAAAATTCACCCCTTTTAAGTGTACGGTTTGATGAGTCTTGCCAATATGTAACCACCCCCACAGTCAAGATAACGAACATTTCCATCATCCCAGAAAGTTCTTTCGTGCTCCTTTCCAGTCAATCTGGCCCCAGGTGACTACTGATTTGCTCTCTGCCACTATAGATTGGTTGTGTCTATTCTAGAACTTCATATAAATGCAATCGAACGGTATGTTCTTTCTCGTGTCTGGCTTCTTTCACTCAGTATAACGTCTTTCAGATTCCTCCCTATTGTTAGGCTTATCACCCATTTGTTTCCTTTTGTTGCTGAGGAATCCTTGGGTGGCACAAACAGACTACTAACCTAACTGAGAGGTTAGAGGTTTGAACCCACCCAGAGGTGCCTCGATTTGCTTTTGAAAGGTCACAGCCTTGAAAACCCTATGGAGTGCAGTTCTACTCTGCCACACATGGGGTCACTATGAGTCGGAATTGACTAGATAAACTAGTATGGCATGGCATTGCTGAGTAGTGTATTCCCTTGTGAGGAAGTCCCACAGTTTGCTTATCTTTACCTGTCTTCAGCATCTGAGTTTCAACCTACTCTCTTCAGCCCCGTTTCCTGCTGTTCCTCCCTCATGGAGGTACAGCCCTCGGTGTTTAGACTCCAGCAGCATCCTGAATAGTCGTGGTCTTTCCCATCCTGGAACCTTTGCTAGTGCTGTTCCTTGCATCTGAAATGCCCTTCTTCTACTCCGCCTGGCAGAATCCCACCCCAGCAACTCCTCTTCTGTGAAGCCACCCAGTCCCTCCCAGTCCTCCTCTGGGCTCCATGGCTCTTGTTCCACTTCTGAGTCTAACGGCATTTGTTGAGTATTCCGCCAGGTTATGTCCAAGTCTGGCTCCTTACAGACTCCTGGAGGGGAGTGGGAACAGTGGCTTCCTCACTCCCTAGGTCCCATGGACTCTGCCAGGGCCTGGAATACAGTAGATGCCTGGGGCTCATTGACTGTCTTGCCTGGGAAACAGAATACACAAACCCAGGGCCTTGATTTTACTTCACTCCACTGAGGTCTGAGGGGGGCTATGGGAGAGGGCAGGGCAGGTCACCTCCCAGCTTGGGCTGAAGCTGTCTGGGGAGAGATCAGAGAGCCTCAGAGAGAAAGAAGGGAGATAGTTCCTCAGTCTGGTTCTTTCTGCTTGAGCTGGGGTCTGAGTGCCCAACACCCCTTCCCGCAAGCCTGAGGCCTCTTCCACAGGAGATAGTCCGGGATTTCATCTCTCATCCCTGGGGTCTCAGAGCCGTAGCCCCAAACCTTCTGCTCCAAGCAATTCAATTTAGGTTAACCCTTGGGAGGCCGGAGGGGCTGTTCTGAAGCCTGAGACCAGAGGGTCAATCTCCTTGATATCCCCACCCATCCCCCTTCAGTCTGCCCACATTTCCAGGTTGCATGCCCCACCCTGATCCAGTCTGAGAATTATCCCTGATTCTCCCCAAAGCAGGTCCTCTGAAAACAGCTCCTGTCTTTGCAAAGGGAAGTGATTGGAAATCTCAGACTGGGAGGCCTCAGGGGCCTGATCCAATGCCAGGTGTCACTGGACAGACTTATTCCACCATGTTTATGGAGCACCTGTTACTTGCAGACACTGTTCCAGGCACTGGGGACACACTAATGAATGCAACAAAGTCCGCTTTGCCAGAAGCTTCCTTTCCATACCTGCCCCTTTTTTTTGGTAACAGCTTTTTTGAGATATAATTCACATACCATACATTTCACCCATGTAAAGTACACAGTTCAGTGGTTTCAGTACATTCAATAGAGTTGTGCAGCTAGCACCACAGTAAATTTTAGAACATTTTCATTACCCCAAAAAGAAACTCTCTACCCTTAATAGTCATCTCCCATCCCCCTACCCTCCTAGCTCCCCCCAGCCCTAGGCAACTGGGAATCTACTTTCTGTCTCTATGGATTTGCTTATTCTGCACATTTCATATCAATGAAGTAATACAATATGTGGTCTTTTGTGTCTGGCCTTTTCGCTTAGTGTTTTCAAGGTTCATGCATGTATGTATTAGCTCCTTATTTCTGTTTATGACCAAATAATACTTGATTGTGTGGATATACCACATTCTGTGTATCAGGCTGTTGATGAACATTTGGGTTGTTTCCATTATATTTGGGTGAAAATATATAAAATTTGTTCCCATTCCACAATTTCTAGAACCTAATGATCAGTGACATTGGTTACATTCTTCCCATTGTGCCAACATTCTCATTATTTCTGTTCTAGTTGTTTCACTCCCATTAACTTCAATGTGCAAAGACCTGGAGTTAGAAAACCAAAATGAAAGAACATGCTCAGCATTTCTCAAGCTGAACAGAACTCAAAAAATTCAAGCCTTGAGTTGCAATTTTGAAGGATTTAGTGGGCAAAGTACTGACTGACACAGGAAGCATCAAAAGGAGATGGAACGAATACACAGAGTCACTGTACCAAAAAGAATGAGTTGACATTCAACCATTTCAGGAGGTAGCATATGATCAAGAACTGATGGTATTGAAGGAAGAAGTCCAAACTGTGCTAAAGGCATTGGCAAAAAACAAGACTCCAGGAAATGAAGGAGAAACCAATTGAGATTTTCAAAAAATGGTGGCAGCGCTGGAAGTGCTCACTCATCTACGCTAAGAAATTTGGAAGACAGCTACGGGGCCAAGTGACTGGAAGAGATCCATGTTTGTGCCCATCCCAAAGAAAGATGATCCAACAGAATGCAGAAATTATTGAACAATATTAATATCACATGCAAGTAAAATTTTACTGAAGATCATTCAAAAGCAGTTGCAGCAGTACATCAGCAGGGAACGACCAGAAATTCAAGCAGGATTCAGAAGAGGACTTGGAACAAGGAATATCACTGCTGATGTCAAGTGGATCTTGGCTGAAAGCAGAGAATACCAGAAAGATGTTTACCTGTGTTTTATTGACTATGCAAATGCTTTCGACTGTGTGGATCATAACAAATTGTGAATAACATTGTGAAGAATGGAAATTCCAGAACACTTAATTGTGCTCATGTGGAACCTGTACACAGACCAAGAGGCAGAGGTCCAAAGATAATAAGGGGATACTGCATGGTTTAAAATCAGGAAAGGAAGGTGCGTCAGGTTTGCATCCTTTCACCATACTTATTCAATTTGTACGCTGAGCAAATATTCCGAGAATCTGGACTATATGAAGAAGAATGTGGCATCAGGATTGGTGGAAGACTTATTAACAACCTGTAATATGCAGATGACATAACCTTTCTTGCTGAAAGCGAAGAGGACTTGAAGCACTTACTAATGAAGATAGAAGACTATAGCCTTCAGTATGGATTACAACTCAACATAAAGAAAACAAAAAGCTTCACAACTGGACCAATAAGCAACATCATGATAAATGGAAAAAAGATTGAAGTTGTCAAGGATTTCATTTTACTTGGATCCACAATTAGTGCCCATGGAAGCAGCAGTCAAGAAATCAAATGACAAATTGCATTGGGCAAATTTGCTGCAAAAGACGTCTTTAAAGTGTTGAAAAGCAAAGATGTTACTTTGGGGACTAAGGTGAGCCTGACCCAAGCCATGGTATCTTCAGTCTCCTCTTATGCATGCGAAAGTTGGACAAGGAATAAAGAAGATGGAAGAAGAATTGATGCCTTTGAATTATGGTGTTGGCGAAGAATATTGAATATACCATGGACTACTAGAAGAACGAACAAGTCTGTCTTGGAAGAAGTACAGCCAGAGTGCTCCTTGGAAGTGAGGGTGGTGAGACTTCTCACATACTTTGGACATGTTATTAGGAGGGACCAGTCCCTGAAGAAGGACATTGTTATGGATTAAATTGTGTTCCCCTAAAATGTGTATCAACTTGGCTAGGCCATGATTCCCAGTATTGTGTGGTTGTCCACTGTTTTGTGATCTGATGTGATTTTCCTATGTGTTGTAAATCCTAATCTCTGCCTGTGGTTAATGAGGCAAGGTTAGGTTATGTTAAAGAGGATTAGGGTTGAATGCAACACCCTTACTCAGGTCACAGCCCTGATCCAATATAAGGGGATATTCCCTGGGGTGTGGGTTGCATCACCTTTTATCTTCCAAGAGATGAAAGGAGAGAGAAGCGAGGAGAGCGATGGGACCTCATGCCACCAAGAAAGAAGCACTGGGAGTGGAACGTGTCCTTTAGACCTGGGGTCCCTGGGCTGAGAAGCTCCTAGACCGGGGAAGATTGATAACGAGGACCTTCTCCCAGAGCCAACAGAGAGAGAAAGCCTTCCTTGGGAGCTGTCACCCTGAATTCGGACTTCTAGCCTCCTAGACTGTGAGAAAATAAATTTCTGCTTGTTAAGCCGCCCACTTGTGGTATTTCTGTTACAGCAGCGCTAGATAACTAAGACAGACATCATGCTTGGTAAAGTAGAGGGTCAGCAAAAAAGAGGAATTCCTCAATGAGATGGATTGACACAGTGGCTGCAGCAATTGGCTCAAACATAGCAACGATTGTGAGGATAGTGCAGGGCCAGGCAGTGTTTTGTTCTGTTGTACGTAGGGTCACTAAGAGTAGGAACTGACTCGATGGCACGTATCAACAACTGAAACTCCTTGCCCTCCAACCTTCTCATCTACGCTTTAAAATAGCTGTTGGCCATTTGGTCTTATATAGATAAAATTTTTTAACAGAATGCAATACTCAAGGTAGGTTTCCAATTTTTGGCTATTATGAATAATGCTGCTATGAACAGTCCTATACAAGTTTTTGTGTGCACATATATTTTCACTTCTCTTGGTCACATACCTAGGAGTAGAATTGCTGGGCCATATGGTAACTCTACATTTAACCTTTGGAGGAACCGCCAGACTGTTTTCCACAATGTCTGCCCCTTCCATTCCACATACTTTTACTGGTGCCTCGCCTGGGCCAGACCTCAGTGAGAATTCGTTAGCTGAACCTTAAAACCTAAAAAAAAAAAAAAAAAAAACC
Organism: Trichechus manatus latirostris; assembly: GCF_000243295.1. Classification (NCBI taxonomy): domain Eukaryota; kingdom Metazoa; phylum Chordata; class Mammalia; order Sirenia; family Trichechidae; genus Trichechus; species Trichechus manatus. The sequence goes on from NW_004443964.1 coordinate 22,577,772, forward strand.
AATAATTTCCAGACCCACGTTTATTTCCCCAGCCTCAGTGTAAGAATAAATTATTTTCATTCTTGTCATGTTAATATTTAGTGCCTCTTAACAAGGGCTTATTATGTAAGCTACTTAATTCCCTGACAAGACATCTATATCTTTTCATCCAACAGCACAGACAACTGTTCCCACAGTACCCTCCCCCCTGGACCGCGTTCTCGGCCTGATGGAACGCCCAATTCTGCCTCACTGTCAAGGTGAGCAGCTGTGAGATACCCTAGCAGCTTTGTGCCTGAGGCCTGTGCAGGGAGTGGGAAGGGAAGGAGGAGCTGTTCTCACGGCACCTTTGCTGGCAGAGGGACTCCCTCCTGTCCTGTGTCCCCCAGACCCAGGAGGAGCTGGAGGACAGCTCAGTTACGGGTTCATCACATTATGTCAAAAACAAAACAGAACAAAACTAACCCATTGCCTTTGTGTCGATTCTGACTTGTAGCGACCCTATAGGTCAGAGTAGAACTGTCCAATAGGGTTTTCAAGGCTGTAATCTTTATGAAAGCGGACTGCCACATCTTTCTCCCTGGAAGTTGCTAGTAGGTTCGAACCACCCATCTCTCAGCAGCTGAGTGGTTAACCCCTGCGCCACCAGGGCTCTTCTCCACATTGTGTCACAAACTAACAAATGCCTGATGTGCCCCATTCCCAGCCCCCTTCCTGCTTCCACATGGGGGTGCTTCTGAGAGAGTTGTTAGCCTCACACCGGACCCAGAAGAAGTGGAAGGAGTTTGGCTTTGACTTTGTAAAATGTCTATGCTGGAGGAGGAAGGTGGTCCCTGAAAGCCAGAAAGCTTTCGCCTTAGGGAAACCCTGACAGCTGCTGGTAAGTGCTGCTAAGCAGTGCTCAAGCCCAGCATCTGATGCTGAGTTAATATAAGATTTAGAGCGTATTAATAAAAGTACTTTAATCAAGTCTAGATGAAGTCAAGATTAGATTAAGCTGAGATGGATAACAGCGAAGGATTAGCGAGAAAGATAAATTGTTTCTAGGTGTTTGTTATTTTCTTTAAATGGTGGTAATTATATTTATAGTCTTAAGTCAAATTTAAATGCTTAAGTTCAGTTAAGGAGCCCTGCTCTCATAAAGATTACAGCCTTGGAAACCCTATGAGCAGTTCTACTCTGTCCTGTACGGTTGCTATGAGTCAGAGTTGACTTGATAGCAACGGGGTAAGTTCAGTTGCTTTTGTGAGTTACCATCCTTTTGTAAACTGAAGTATAATGGATGGAAAACTAGCAAATTTCTCAACTATCTAGATCCCCTAAGCCTAGCTCTCTCACTTTCTTGCTGTGTGGTCCTGGGCAAGTCATTTACCTCCTCTGACCTTCAGCTTCTTCGTCTACAAAATGAAGATAGTAATAGCACTCTACATGGAGCCTGCCGCCAGATGACCTGGGCTCTACCACTTACTAGTGTAATGCCTTGAGGCAAATTACTTAACCTCTCTGTGCTTCAATTTCTTCATCTGTAAAATGGGGTACTAATATTAGCTACCTTAACAAGCTGTTAGGAGGATTAAATAAATTAATCCATGTGAAGAGACTAGTACTGTGCCTGGCAGAGAGCTCAAAAATGGTGGCTCTGTGCAGATGTTTGGAGCACAGAGACTCATCCCACGACTGCAGGACAAACCTTTGAGTTATGAATAAACCTTGTGAAACTTGAAGAATGCAAATCTAACCAGTGGAGTGAATTGACCAGGCAAAGGTCCCAGTCACAGTGGAAAGAAAAGATTTGCCCCGTTTCTCCTAACTCCATCCAATCTTCTCCCCGCCCTGTAGCTCCTGGGCACTTCTGGTTCTTTGGGTGGGGTAGGTGAACTACCATAAAGGGGAATGCCTGGGTGTTCCCTTCATAAGCACTGACCTTGCCCTCTCCCCACGTCCAACACAGACCCTGAGGTCTGCTGCCCATGGGGGTGTCTGACAATGAGCAGGGTCTGCACCTCCCAGTCAGCTTTGGGCAATGGCAGGCCCTCCCATACTCTGTACTAATGGGGGTGAAGGTAGGGCAGCCCAAGCTCTTCCCCCAGTGGCTCTGGCCGGGAAAAGGGCTGTGGTCTATGGGAGGGGGGTAGCAGAGATGATCAAGGACTTCTCCCCCTCCCAGGGCCCCCCTGCTCCCTACACCAGCACCTTAGGGCAGGCAGCTGGGCGTGGAGGGCTTGAAACCTGTGTGGGGTTGCAGGGGACTGGCAGGAGGTCCTCCCCCCACCCTGCTTTGTCCCCAGGCACCTCAGAGAGGAGAAGTGCATAGGATGGATCCAGGGTGGCTAAACCTCAGTGCGGAGGGCAGGAGAGGATCCTAGGTGGGGGGTTGGAGCTGAGCAGCTGGTGCCAAGAAGGGTTGGGAGGAAAGACTTGTTGGGTGGTAAAGGCGGGGCTAGTCAGAGAGTAGCTCTGGGGCTTGGGGCTCCCTACCTTCCTGCGAAGGGATGTGGCCAGAAACTGGACTTGGGGACCTGGGTGACTTTGGACCAGGCACACTGGTCTCAGGGCCTCAGCTCCAAAGTTCAGTCATGGTGTAAACTCTTACCCTATCCTCAGCTTTTCTCTCCCTGCACTGTGACTGACAAACACTTTTATATGGGTTATCCATTCAGTCTTCACAGAACCTGTGAGCTAGATGTCACCCCTCTCCATTTTACAGCAGAGAAAGCCCAGTCCCGGGCCCCAGGCCCCCTCCCTTCTGTCTCAGCCTCAACTCAATCACTAAACGCTTCCTTGGTGCAGGGCAGATGGGAGGGAAGCAACACAGGGCAAGTGTGTATATGTGGGTGGGTGTGTGTGTGCACGCGCACAAGCGCATGGACATGCAGCATGGACACGGATGTGCATGTACTTGCAGCCCCCTCTCTAGGTCACCAGTTTAGGCGGGGACACCCTTCAATCTTTCCTTCTCCAAATAGCAGCTCAAATGCCTCATCTAGTCCTCAGAGTGTTAGTTGTTACTTTGGACCCCCACCACATCCCCCTGCACTCCTCCACCTTTGCCCCACATCTCTGCTCTGTCCGGGGTCCCTAGGGGTGCTCCAAGTCATAATCGGCTTGTGGAGATCTCCAGCAAGGGATATTGGGTCATTGGGGTGGTAGTAGGACTTCCTTCCCTTCCCAGGGTCTGCACTGACTTTTGCAAGCTTTTCCCCACCCCTTGACTCTGTCCTTGAGGCCCACTTTGCTGCCCCTCACCCACCTGGCACAACCAGCCCCTCCACTCAGGTGATGGGCTGCCTGTTCCTAGCCCCCTCGTGTGCTTATATGAAAACTATTGGCATGTCAGTGAAGGCATTGGAGGGTGAGGAAGACTACAGAAGTGGGTGGCATAGACGGGACTGGACAAGTGCCACTAAAGGGTGTGTGGGCAGTGAGAAGGGACATGCTGTCTCTACCAGATACCTGGGACTCCAAAAGCCCTGGAGGACCTACGTCAGTCATGGGCACGTCAGACAGCCAAAGACGGGCTAACCACCCACTGGCCACCTGGCACTTACTTAACACCTGCCCAGACCTGGGCCCAGAAAAGAACCACATTTATGGAGTATATTCTGTGTGGCTGGCACTGTGGCAGCCACTCTACATCTACCCTTGCCCTTAACCCTCCGCAAGGTGGAGGTTGTCATCTCCCTTGTACAGATGAGGAAATTGAGGCTCAGAGAGGTTACGTAACCCACCTAAGGACAGGCACACCAAGTAGCTGAGCTAGGAATTCACACAGAATTGTCTAGCTTCAGAACTTCCCACCCCATGGAGTTGTGGCAGAGTAAAGCAAGGAGGCAGGGTGAAGTGTGAGTGCTGGGCCAGGGTAAGGTGGGGGAGGAGGGAAAGGAGGCTGCTGCAGGGAGAGGTTTTGGGTCTTTGCCTTGCACACAGGCAATCTGATGTGGATGCAGGGCAGGCTGATGTGGGGCAGGGTGGTGGTGGGGAGGTGGAGGGGGTTTCAGGCTCTGTCTTGAGGTTTCAAGGGGAGCAGGGGGCCAGGACACTTAGTCCTCCTGGGAGGCCTTGGTTTGGTCCTGGAGGGGAGGCAAAGCTACCTTTCTGGATGCCTCGTTAAGGCTGGGGTTATGAATATTGAACTTTTCCTTTAGAACAGTGGTTTCCAAAGTAGGGTTCACAGTCCCTAGGGGTGTGTAAAATGATCATTTAGGGTGTGGGCATAAAATATTGTAACTTGTGTTTATAGTTTTTTTTCCTTTTTGTATTTTTTTATTGTGCTTTAAGTGAAAGTTTACAGTTCAAGTTAGTCTCTCATGCAAAAATTTATCCACACATTGTTATGTGACCCTAGTTACTCTCCCTATACTGTGACAGCACACTCTTTCTTTCCACCCCAGATTTCCCGTGTCCATTCAACTAGCTCCTGTCCCTTTCTGCCTTCTCATCTCGCCTCCGGCCAGGAGCTTTCCGTTTATGTACTCTCACGTATCTGCTGGAGCTAAGAAGCACACTCTTCACAAGTATCATTTTATGTCCTATAGTCCAGTCTAATTTTTGCCTGAAGAGTTGGCTTCGGGAATGGTTTTAGTTTTGGGGTAAAAGAGAGTCCAGAGGCCATGTTTTCTGGGGTCCCTCCAGTCTCAGACCATTAAGTCTGATCTTTTTCCAGAATTTGAGTTCTGCATCCCACTTTTGTCCTGCTCTTTGTGCCCCATTAGTCTCGTTTTGTTTTATGGGGCTGTCTAATCTTTGGCTGAAGGGTGACCCTTGGAAGTGACTTCATTACTGAGCTAAAAGGGTGTCCAAGGGCCATACTCTTGGGGTTTCTGCAGGCTCTCTCAGGCCAGTAAGTCTGGTGTTTTTTTGTGAGTTAGAATTTTGTTCTACATTTTTCTCCAGCTCTGTCTGGGACCGTCTGTTGTGATCTCATACTGGACTCAGTCTGGTGGAGGCCGTGGTAGTTGTGGTCCATTAGTCCCACCTAAGATAATTATTGTCTACTATCTAGTTAGTGAATACCCCTCTCCCTCCTTCCCCACCCTCGTAACCATCAACGAATGTTTTCTTCTGTGTTTAAACTTTTTCGTGAGTTCTTGTAATAGTGGTCTTATACAATATTTGTCCTTTTGTGACTGACTAATTTCACTCAGCATAATGCCTTCCAGATTCATCCATGTTATGAGATGTTTCATGGATTCATCATTGTTCTTTATCGTTGCATAGTATTCCATTGTGTGACTGTACCATAATTTGTTTATCCATTTGTCTGTTGATGGGCACCTAGGTTGTTTCCATC
>NW_004443964.1:22583797-22593089 GCF_000243295.1 Trichechus manatus latirostris
ACAATGTTGAGTCTTCCTATCCATGAACAAGGTATGTTTTTCCACTTACGTAGGTCTCTTTTGGTTTCTTGCAGTTTTGGTGTCTTGTAGTTTTCATTGTATAGGTCTTCTACGTCTCTGGTTAGTTTGATTCCAAAGCATTTTATCTTCTTGGGGGCTATTGTAAATGGTATTGATTTGGTGATTTCCTCTTCGAAGTTCTCTTTGTTGGTGTAGAGGAATCCAGCTGATTTTTGTGTGTTTAGCTTGTATCCTGATACTTTGCTGAAATCTATTAGTTCCAGTAGTTTTCTTGTGGGTTCTTTGGCATTTTCTGTGTATAAGACCATATCATCTGCAAATAGAGATACTTTTACTTCTTCCTTACCAATCTGGATGCATATTTATAGTTTTTTTTAAAAAACTCTAATGCTTTAAATTTTTTTTGTGAATGGTTTTTAACATACATTAATATGTTACTTCAATAGCACATATATAAGAATTAATATACAAATATACACATACTGGCATTGTGAGCTCCAAAGTTTTCTTTACTGAGAGGTAATAGAAAAGCCCCTGGGTGGCTCGACTTCTAAAGGAAAGTGGTGGTTTGAACCCACCCAGTGGCACCATGCAAGAAAGGCCTGGTGATCTACTTCCATAAAGATTACAGCCAGGAAAACCCTGTGGAGCTCAGTTCTACTCTAACACACGGGGTTGCCATGAATCACAACCCACTTGATGGCAATGTTTTTTCTTTTTCTTTCTTTAGCCAATAGAAAAGTTTTCAGAACTAGGCTCTGGCTGAGAGGATAGGTGTAGACAGACTCGGGATAGCTGTTGGTGGACCCTGCTGGCCATGACCTGAAGTGCAACATCACTGAAAGGGCAGGATCTGCTGGAAAGTCAGAACATCAGCTCTGAGTTTTACTTCTCTCTATGCCCTGAGTCCCAGAGTCCTGGGCTGAACATCCACCAGAAAAAAACTTTGATTTGAGGGGAAGCAGAGAAACTGCTTGCACCCTTGTGACCTCTGGGGCAGAGGTAGGGAGGGAGACAGAGATATTACAGACCCCAGAGAGGAAGGACTCCTTCCCATTCAACCGCGTCCAGCCCCTAAGTACCGCGGGATGCATTGTGGACCCTCTCAAACCTGTTTCCCTTCCGAGCTACTCCATTTCCCATCAGTAACACCCCCATTCCTTTGCAGCCCCAGATTAGAACACTTTCTGCACCTTTATTATAACATTCTATACCATCATAGAGAAAGTGCTTTTTGTGTCTGTGTGACCCCTCCCTGGTACACCACCCCACTGTGAGCTCCAAGATATCAGGGCCCTTATCTGGCTATCTTGGTATCACTGAAGCTGGCATGGTGTCTGCAACAGAATTAACAAAACAAAACAAAAACCAAGCAAACCCATTGCTGTCAAGTCAATTCTGACTCATAGCGACCCTATAGGATGGAGTGGGGCTGCCCATTGGGTTTCCAAGGCTGTAATCTTTATGGAAGCTGACTGCCACATCTTTCTCCTGCAGAGCAGCTGGTGGGTTTGAACCACCAACCTTTCAGTTAGCAGCCAATCGCTTAACCACTGCACCACCAGGACTTCTTGGAACAGAACTGGAGCTCAAGAAATATTTCTCCCCCATTCTGTAACCTCACAGGGCTTTTGTGAGAATCAAACCGTTCATCAATTGTACAGCCTTGAATGGATGTGCAAAGCCTGTTATTCTGCAAAGCCCTCATCAGAGAGGTTCTGATAGACTGACTAATGGGGGGAAGCAGCCTGTAAGAATCATGAGTTGGGCTCCCCGTCCCCAGGTGGACTAGAATCTGCTGTCCCACTTGTCCTGGGGATCCTGAGTGGAGTGGAATGTTTGCTGTGGGTTGCTATGGGGTGATAATTGCCAGATTGGGGAAAAGTTACTAATATTTTGAAGAGATTCGAGATCCTTCCACTTTCCAAGCAAATGCAAATAGCTGAGTGATTCCCTGTCCAGAGGTAGACAAGTGAGAGTGCAAGTAGCTTCACAATGGGAAGAGGACCTCTTTTCTTGAGTTGGATTAGGAGGGTCTTCTGGCTTGAAAGCAGAGGGTTGGAAGCAGTGTGCTACCGATAGCCTCTTTGGTGGGAGGCTCAAAGCCTGCAATTCCAGCCCCCACCGTATGGGGTCACTAAGTCACCTTCTTCCCCTGGCTCAGTAAAGGCGAAGGGCATCTAAACATAAGGGCTTTCAGCAGTTTGGTCCCGCTCAGTGGCTTTTCCCTCTCCCAACCCCCAAACCTATACCTTGGGGTTTAGAGGCCAGCTGAATCTCTTGGGACTCGAGGAGTAGTCCCCTGCTTCCAGGGTAGACTCTCAGGTTAAACCCATTCCGAGATTCCCAAGCGTATTTCCAGGATGCAGTCCTTTTCTGATCTTAGGGGCGAAGTAAACAAGGAAGAGGAATAACCTCACATGTTCCGGAGGGCGGCGGGCACGAGGTCGGACAGGTACCGCGGCTGGCCCCAAAGTTGGAGCCTCCAATATTCCAAGGCATCCAGTAGGAGAGGGAGGGGGGCGAAGGCGGGCAAGTGGGTTTAACCCGTAATTTACTTCTTGAGATGGGATTCGGAGGAAGGATAGCGAGTTACTTTTTCTGGAGGCAGGAGCATGGACCAGCGCCCCTGTCCAGGGCTAAAATAGGACCCCAAATCCCTTCGCGAAGATGTTTCCCTTTTTTGAGAGTTCTGGACCCAGGTATCCACCTGAGTCCTGAAAAGTTGTCCCTAAGCCCGAGGGCCTATGGGGGTATCTCCTGACCTTGAGGGTCCCATTAAAGTCCCCCAGTGCCCTTTCTCAATTGGTAAGAGGGATAATGAGGAAACTGAGGCATGCCTGGAACTGGACCGTGGGTCTAAGCCGAGGGGAGGGGGCGCAGTAATCGAGCCGGCCCCACTCGGCGCTTTCTGTCACCATTGCCCTTTTAAGGGATCCCTGAACGCCAGAGGACGCTAGTGGGTACCGGTCCCAGTCGGTGTTTCCTCGAGTAGGAAGCGAGCAGGGGGTCGCAGGCTGTGCGGTATCACCCAAATCACTACCTCCTCGCCGGCCGCCAGCTGCTCAGGAAGACTGCTTCTCTCCCTGTGGCCCGCGACGTCCCAATCTCCCCGCTCTCCTCTCCCCTCACGGTGTCCGCCCCTCGCGCAGAGGAGGCCTCGCCGCTTTAAGAGCTGGGTTAGCGACTGACAAGCGAACAAACGCCGAGCGCCGGGCAGCGCCAGAGCCGCCCCGAGCTAGGGGCTCTTCGGGCGCAGGTAGGCGCCCCCCCCCCGACCCTCGGGCCAACACCCTACCCCAGGGCCCCTGCCTCCTTTCCGGACTAGCACGGCTCTTGTGGCCCTATTCTTTGGGTCCAGCCTTCCCGGGCCCCCTCCCCAGGCCCGCCCCCTCTCTCTCGAACCCCTACCTCTGGCCCGCTTCCTAGGGTGCTAGAGGGGAAAGACCAAACCCAGCTGCCATTGACTCTGGCCCCTGACCCCGCCCTCTCGGCGGGGGCTCCAAAGTGACCCCGCGCACAGAGAGGTGAGCGGTGCGGTCCTGGTATCCCAGCGGCCTCTCCGTGGGCTGTGCGGGTTTGGGGGACTTCGGAGCCCGGCATTACGTAAGAACCCGTCCGGTAGGCTTCCGGAGGGGGACGTGGGGCAGAGGTTCCGCCGGGTGCCCCTCGCATCCCGGTCCCCAGGGAAGCCACCACCTCAACCTTCCCTGGGAGGGGGTCCCAGGAAGGGGGCGCGCTGCTTCTCCAGCTGCCCAGGGGTCGGGGGCCTGAGTTAAGACCTGGGTATCTAGGAGGTGATCGGTGCCAGAGCAAGGGACCAGGATTAGAAAGTTGGGTCAACTAAAGGTGGGGGAATGAGGGCTGGGGGACAGTCATTTGGTGACCTCATCCCCTGGTCTCCGCGGGCGCGCAAGCAAAGAGCCTTCTCTGATGGCTCGCAACACACCCCCCCTTCCCCCAGGTCCTAGCGCCGAGCGTGTTAGGGCTGGGCTCAAGGGGCGGGGGCGAGCTGATAGTCGTTCAGTACCAACCCGCCAGCCTTCAGGTTCCCGTCCCCTGCCCCTCAGTTCTGTCAAGCCCTCCCCATGGCCTGTCGGTCCCCATAACGCCTTTGCTAGACCTTTCTTCCCCGCACCTCTTTGTACGTGTATGGACGAAGGGGTGGGTGGGAGGTTGCAGGAAACCGCCCCCTTTAGAGCTGGCCTGCATCACGGCAGAAGGTCTGGGTGATGTGGGTAACCTGGGAGTACGGGTGAGAGGGCATCTGGGCCCAGGCTTTCCGAAGTCGAGGTACGGGCTCCCAGTATGTCTGGCCCCTGGCCTTGGCACGCAGCCAGGCTGGCTTGCCTGGCACTGCGTTCTCCTGAGGGCACAGCCTGGCCCCGCCCTCTCGGAGACTTGAGTGGGGGTGGGGCAGAGCACACTGATGCCGTGGGAACCTGATTCCCCAGGGAGAAAACCCAGGCAGGCTGGGCAATAATACTTCTGGGTACAGGGATTTCATACAGTATCTTTCCACCTGCCACCTTCTAGGGAAGGGGTGCATCTGGAGGCCCCCAGACCTTGCCAGTACCTCTGTTGGATCCTTCCCTCCTGCTCTCTAGGAATAGGGACAGCAGGGGTTAGCACTGAGGGCACTGGCTGGCACAGTGGATCCTGAGCCTTTCTCCCAGCCTGGGTGCTACCAAAAAAACAAAACTCATTATTATCAAGTCGATTCCAACTCATAGTGACCCTATATGACAGAGTAGAACTGCTCCTTAGGGTTTCCAAGGAGCAGCTGGTGGATTCGAACTGCTCACCTTTTGGTTAGCAGCCAAGCTCTTAACAACTGTGCCACCAGGCCTCCAGCCTGGTGCTAGCCTCCCCGAAAGCTACTTTCTTCCATGTCCTCAGGGGCAGAGCCAGGAGGGGGGGGAGTCATCCCCCCTTTGTGATTTCTGCCACCTGAGCTCCGGTGACCAGCACAGGCCTGGGAAAGGAATGGGAGCAGAGGGGGTTTTACTGAAGTCAGGTGGTGGTCCCTTTTTTAGGTGGGGAGGTGAAGTTGAGGTTCCTCCATCCCCAGGGCCCAGCATGCATTCAGTCCTAAAGTGGGCACTGCCAGCTGCTTCCAAGTTTCTCTGCCTCTCCCCACTCCCCCACCCCTGCTATGAGCCACTGCCTCCTGTTGTCATGCCAACTGGGAATTAGGGTTTTATCCACAGCACATGCCCAGGAAGGCAAAGGGAGGGTGGGTGGTATCCCCTCACCCTGATAATAGGGGAGCAACCTCAGTTTGGGGAGGCCCTGGGCTGGGAACTGGGGCTGTAGATTCCATGCCTGGTTCTGCCCGGAGGCCCTTGCACTCCTTGTCCCAGCTCTGGGCTAAGAAGGGGAGAGGGGAGAAAGAGGAAGCCAGAGGCCGTAAGGAGGCAAGATGTCATTTCTGTCAGGCAGACATTTCTGTCAGTGCAGCATCAACACTGGTCTCAGCTGGGATCCAGAGGTTAATAAAACGTGATTCTTGCTCTCAGGGAGCTTACAGTCTGGGAACACTGTCTTTCCTGCTTTTGACTCAAATTCTGGCCTCCCCCCTCAAAAAAAAAAAAAGAGAGAAGCGAGCCAGGCAGTCAGAAACACTTGAAAAAAAAAAAGGAAAAGAAAAGAGTCATAAGATCTGGTTTTTCACTGTAGCTCTTTATTAGCTTTATGTTCTTGGGCAAATCACTTAACTTTCTCTGATCCTCAGTCTCCTCCTCCGAGCAATGGGCATATATATAATACCTGCCCTTCTGCCTCCCAGGACTGTTGCATGATTGTTCTCCAACCCCAGTTTCTGGGTGGCACCCTATCCCTTCACCTTGTTGGCTGGCCCTGAGGGCCGGGGCCCTGATGGGGAGGCCCTTCCTATTCCTTTCCCCTTTGCTTTGCTCTTGCCCCTCCTTACCCCCTTCTCTCCCCCTCCAGGAGAGACATTTCAAAACCCTTGCTGACATCACCATGCCAGTCGCTGCCACCAACTCTGAGTCTGGTAAGAAGGGGATGAGGATGCCAACTTATTCCAGTGGTTCAGAGGGTGCCAGGCAAGGCCTTGAGGGTAGGGAGCAGCAGACAGGCACTCCATAGCTCCCTGAAAGAACAAACAGCCCCACTGCCACTCCACCCACTCAGCCATTCATTCAGGCAGCCTCTGTGGCTGTCTACTCTGTGCCAGGCCCTGTACTGCGACATGGGAGAGGAAGAAGTAGAGGTAAGACCTGCACTGTCCCAGGGCAGGGCTGGAGCCACAGCACAAGTCACCTCTGAGGGCAGGGGGAGACCAGGCTGGGCAGAGAAGTGACCTGCAGGATGTGGCCTAGGTGCTGGGCCTTGGAGGATGGCTTGGGGTGGAGGGACTACAGCAGTGGAGCCTGGGGCTGAGAAGTCCACTGGGCAGTGCTTGTGAGCATGGAGTAGACGAGCAAGTGCTGGAGGTGGGAGACAGAGCCAGAGAGCTGGGAGGGGGATGTGGGAGCAGGAAGCTGTGTGTGGAGGGGCAAAGGTACCACTGGGAAGCCTGGACTTGGTCTCATAGGAGGTTTTAGGACACAGGGTGGTCCACCTGGATAAGCGAGGAGCAAGCTGCTTAACCTCTCTGAGCCTGCAATTCCCCTTCTGAAAAAGGGATAAAAAGGTTGATTTGAGACACAAAGGCTGCAGCAGACTGTTAGGAGTATTCACGATTATCATGTTGCTTCTGCCACCAAATTATTGTTATGCCATCTGTGGCCTTGAGTCAGTCACTTCCCTTTTAGGACTTGGGTTTCCCCATCTGTAAGATGAGACGATGGGAAGAGATCAGAGTTCTTACCTTTTATTGGTCCTGAGTCTTTTTGAGAATCTGAGGACAGCAATGGGCTCTCATCATAGATGAGGGATTCTAGGCACAAAATCTGTATTCTACTTCTGGGGGTTCATGGACCCCCTTTAGTGTATTCAGAGACCCACTCAGGTTCAGCTCCCTGTGCTGGAGGCTCTGTAAGAGCCCTGCCAGTGAGGCCCACTAGGGTTTTGGTTTGATTTATCTGAGTTCCCTCTGCCTTGATGCCTCCTTCCCCTGAAGACCCTTCTCTTGCGCTAGGCCCTGCTGCTGTCCCTGCAAGAAGTTCCAGGGCCCCCACTTTGGTTAGAATGACAGCCTGTCTGTCTCCTCTGAGAAACTGAAGCAGGAAAGTGAAGGCTGCTGTGAGTGACACCCTTGTTCCCCAGAAAAGGCCTCTCCTCTATGCAGTGGAAGGACTGTAGCTATGTCCCCCAGCTTCTGCAGCCTCGGAGGGCTCAGTGCCTCCACCTCCTCTCCAGCCTGCTGGGCCCCCTGGGCTCTCCCCCTGCTCCATCCTGCCTGGGCCCCACTGTAAGCTGCTTAGGGGTTAATTAAACCCATCCCTCAGCCTGTGATTAAAGGCCCCTCAATCCTAAACCCATTAATGGTGCTTACGGGGGCATGGGGGGAGAAGCAGGCCCAGAAATTTAGCTCCCTGCTGCAGGCCACTTGATGGGACATAGCTGGGGGCAAGGCAGGGAGCCCAGCCCAGGGCTGTGAGACCTGCCTTCTCAAAGAATTCCGGGGGCCCCACTTCCCTGGGTACTGTGCCATGGCTGCTTCTGGCTTCCCACGTCCAAAGGAAGGACTACAAAATGCTCCTGTTCCCTCAGGCAGTTCTGCTCCCGCACCCCCCCACCCCGACTCCCATCTCAAAAGTGTAATAGTGGGCTCTACCCCTTGTCATATGGTGGTCATCACACTTCACCCAGGTCTGAAGGAGGGACAGCTGTGCCTCTGCCTCTGAGGTCAGGCTCCCCCCACCCTCCTTTCTTCCTTCCGCAAAGAGCCCCACCTTGGGCTAGGCAGAGGGCAAAGCTGGCAAGGTCCTTCACCCACCCTTCCCCAAGGGTCAGTTTGGTCATTGTCATTTTGGAAGGAGGGAAATGGTGTGGGTGGTCAGGGCTGCTGAGCCTTGCTATTGACTTCTTGCAGAGAGAGGCCAACTCGACTTAGAATAGGTGGAAGGGCCTTTCTCCTGAGGGTTGGGGGATGGTTTGGGAGACACGTGGATGATAGTATGGGATGAGCGTTTAGAGATCTTGCCCTGGTGTCTCCTGATCTGTAGCCTCGCCCTTTCTTCCACCTTCACCAGACTCTGTTCTTTCTTTGAACCAAGGCTGGGATGCAGAGTTTCTTTCTTCAGGTGGAGCTGTCCCTTTAAATCTCTCTCACATCCCTGGGTTAATGTCCTAGTGTGTAATCCTGCCTGCTGCCATGGCAACCAGGGGTGCTTTGCGACCTGGTGCCACCCCTCAGGGAATGACTGGCTGGTGGCAGCAGCAGTGCCCTAGTGGTGGCCTTATGGGTACAGGGGCTTAGAGGAAAGGGGGCACTGAGCTGCTGAAGTGTGGGGCCAGAGGGGCTTGGGGGCACCCTTCCCTGCCCACGATGGTACCATCACCCCCTCCCTGGCTGGCTGGCTGGCCAGTAAATGGAGGGATTAGGGGGTTGGAGGCATTTGCCCAATATCACAGTGGGGCCAGTGCCTCCTGGTGGAGGACTGAGAGTCATTCTCTGGGGCTTCCTTTGGTACTCCGTGGGCAGCTGAAGGGTCATTGTAAAGGATGCAGGGCCTGGAGAGGGGGCGGAGACCAGAGGGCAGAGGGCAAAGGAGGAGGGGGCATGGGGGTATATTAGACGAGGAACTTCCAGAAAAGAGGAGGGCGGCCATATCCCTTCCCTAGCTTGGGTTTCCTGCATCTGGGCTGTGAGGGGAGAGTCTCTGGGCACCGCGCCAGTCCTGAGGGGTATCACGCTTACCCCTCCCCTTTTCGCAACCCCTCCTCCCTACCCCCGCTAGTCCTATAACGAGGGAATCTGGCCACCCTTAGGATGAGTACTCTTTTCCACCCTTCCTCCTACCCAGTACTCCGTCTCCCCCTCCACCGCCCCTCCCCACCTGTCAGCTCTAGTAGGGGCTTTGGCCAATCAGCGAGGCGGGCAGGGCGGCTAAGCCTTGCTATTGGCTGATTGTGCCAAGGGCGCTCCCCAAGTCCCTCCTTCTCCAGCGCTGCCCCCTCTGGCTGGGAAGGCGGCAGACAGCGGCATAGTGGCCGCTACTCCACGAGCCTCAGGCTGGGATGTGGCGGGTAGCCATGGCGGGCAGCCCAGGCAGCGGGGCCTCCTTGGAGGGAATATCCCTGGGCTCCTCTGAGGAAGCGGAACTCCAGAGGGAAGGTAGGGAGAAGGCAGGGCGGAGAG
>NW_004443964.1:22593189-22704042 GCF_000243295.1 Trichechus manatus latirostris
AGGTTCGGGGCATCTGGAGAGGGAGCACTAGGAGCAACCCCTGGAGTCTGAAGGGCCTGAGTGGGGCAAGGTCCGCTAGGAGAACTGGCCTGGGTAGAGCGAACCGACTCTCCTGGCTCAGTCCTCCTCCTATAGCCCGCAGGCTGGGGGTCTGTGTGTGAGGATGACCGGGGAGGGTGGATTCAGGAGACCCTGGCGGAGTGGACCGAGTTCCCTTCCTGGCCTCGGTTAGAGCCTACTAAGTGCCTCGCAGGTCCCTGACCAATGCCAAGCCCAGGCCGTTTCTAGAGAAGGTGGGGAGGAGGAGAGGGAAGCAGGTGGGAGTCCAGGAGTTCCTGCACCATCTCTGGCAGCTCCTGTTTCAGTGCCCTCTCCTTCCCATCCCCATTCCTTCCTGGAGGAGGGGAGCAGTGACAGAGCATTGAGAGGTGCCGGGGACTCTACCCACCCCCTTCCTCCATGACTTGGGTGCTGTTAATGCAGATGTGGGTGTGGGTAGCAGGGTGGCAGAGTAATGATACCCCTGCCCATCTTGGCCCCCAGCTGGGCACGCTCTGCTTCTCCCTTCCTTCCCCCTAGAACCTGCCCCAGCCTGGAGCCCCACTCTCTGCCAGTGTACTTACTCTTCCCCTTCTTTCAGCCCCTTGGCTGCCTGCGCGGTGGTCCAGTTTCAGGTGCACTCATGTCCCTGGTTATGTCCTATACCAGGCTGAGAGTTTGCTGATGCCTGGGCTCACTTGGTCTGATTTCTGCCCTTGGGTGCCCACAATCACCCTAGGTTCCAGGGTGCCTGTTTCCCCAGGTCCTGCCAATGTTCTGGGCCTCGGCTTTGGCTTCTGATCATCCATGTTAATTTCTCAATGATTATTGATCACTGTCTGTCAGTGCTGAAGGGCCTGTAGACTCCATCTAGTCCAACCCACCCATTATACAGAAGGGAAAGACTGAAGCCAGTGAGGGACAGTGACTTGTGCAAAGTTACACTGAGTTAGTTGTCAGCTGGCACTGGAGGCTGTGCAGCCCTGGCCACCCATATAACTCCTGCTTGACTCTGGGCCTGCACTCAGGTACATGCTCCTAGCACTGCCTCTCTCATCCCTGAGCCCCATCAGGTGGAGGTGGCTGGGTTCCAGGCTGAGTGAGGAGCTTGTAGTTCTCTGGCTCAGGATAGAACCTGGAACCTGACACCTGCTTCCCCTTTTCCCCTCCCCCACCTCAGAGTCCACTTCCTGCTGCCTGGAGCCTCCCATCTGCCCAGGCTGGCATTACCTAGGGCGTACAAAGAGGGAAGTGCTGCTGGGACAAGGGGCAGGGGCAGGGCATGTGGCATGTTCAGATCTCCTTCCTGTTGTACCCAGCTGGTGCCTGTGTGTCTCATTGCCTACCCATTCTGCTCAGCCATGCAGCAAGTCCTGGACAACCTGGGATCCCTCCCCAATGCCACAGGGGCTGCGGAGCTGGACCTGATCTTTCTTCGAGGCATTATGGAAAGTCCCATAGTAAGATCTCTGGCCAAGGTACAGTGCTCCAGGGAGGCAGGCACAGGGGTACTGGGCCTGGGGAGGTACAGTGGGGAGTGGGGTGGTAGGTGGTAGCTGGGGGGGGGGGGTGCTTAGGAATGGGGCAGGTGGCATGGGAGACCGTGCGCCTGTGTGTGTGTGTGTGTGTCTGTGTGTGTCTGTGTACATGAATGAACATCAACACCCAGGTAATGAATCCAAGGAGGAACTGCAGGGAGGGGGGCTGTCCCCACACCTGGGCTGGTGAGTTGTGTGGACATGCCCGTGTGGTTGGTGTTTGGTGCCCCCAGCTTGTGGAGGGTATGATTGGTGGGGGGTGAGCATACCTGTGTGTTGGAATCTCCAGAGTTCATCCTGTCCGTTCCTCTGCCTTTGGGCCTTTTGTGCAGACTTCTTTTTTAAAAAAATTAAAAAAAAAATTATTGTGGTAAAAGACATAAAATTTGGCATTTTAACCGTTTTTAAGTATATATTGCAGTGGCATTTAGTACATTCACAAGGCTGTGTAACCATCACCACTATCTATTTCCAAAATGTTGTCATCACCCCATACTCTGTACCTGTTAAGCAGAATAACTCCCGCTTCCCTGCCCCCAGCCCCTGGCAACTTCTTTTTTTTATTGTAAATTTTTTTTTTAATTGTGCTTTAGATGAAGGATTACAGTGCCCTGGTAACTTCTAATCTACTTTCTGTCTCTATGAATTTGCCTATTCTAGATATTTCATGTATTTTGGTATTTGTCTTTTTGTGTCCGGCTTGTTTCACTTAGTATGATATTTCAGGTTTCACCCATGTTGTAGCATGTATCAGAGCTTCATTGTTTCTTTATGGCTGAATACTATTCCATGGTATGGATATACCACATTTTGTTTACCCATTCACCTATTGATGGACATTCGGGCTGTTTCCACCTTTTGGCAATTGTGAATAATGCTGCAGTGAACATTGGTATACAAGTATGAGTCTCTGTTTTCAGTTCTTTTTGGTCTGTACCTAGGAGTGGAATTGCTGGGTTATATGGTAATTCTGTGTTTTTGAGGAATCACCAAACTGTTTTCCATAGCTGTTGTACCATTTTACATTCCCACCAGCAATACATGAGGGTTCTAATTTCTCCACATTCTTGCCAGTGCTTGTTATTTTCAGTTCTGGTAATAGCCGTCCTAGTGGGCGTGAAGTGGTATCTCATTATGGTTTTGATTTTCATTTCTCTAATGACTAATGAAGTTGAGCATCTTTTCATATGCTCATTGGCTGTCTGTATATCTTCTTTAGAGTCCTTTGCCCATTTTTTAATGGAGGTGTTTGCCTTGTTGCTGTTTGTGAAGACCTCTTTTTAAGGTACCTGCCAGGCATCAGGTGGGGGAGAGACTCACTGAAACAAAATGGCAATGACAGAGGGAGATGTGCTAGGGCAGGTGCCTAACCCAGCCTGGGGTGGGCAGAGAAGGCTTCCTGGAGCAAGGGCCACTTGAGCTGAGTCTTGAAGAATGAAGAGGAGGGGTAGGGTATTCTGGGCCACAGAAGAGCTTGAGCAGAAACACAGAGGTGAGAAAGATCCAGAAGTACGATGCAGACTGTAAGTGTTCAGTATGAGGCTGGAGTGTCAGGTGTGAGACAGGAGTGTGGGCTGTGGGGATGTCACAGGTCTAGGAGGCCCTGGGCAGCTGTGTGGGGGGTTTGGGCATAGTCCTGTATGCATCGCAGAGTGTTTCATGGGCTTTAAGTGGGGGTGTGATGATGACAGATGGGTGTTTTAGGACTATCCCTCTGGCAGCCACATGGAGGATGGTTGGAGGGTTCTGGGTTGGTGGGTTGTGCCTGGAGTTGGAGGGACAGTTGGGGGCCTGTGTGATGGTTCCAGTTAGGGATGCTGAGAGCCTGAACTGGAGCTATGGTAATAGGGCTCGAGGGAGGGGAGGCAGAAAGAAATAGTTAGGAAGTAAATTGGCAGAAGTTGGTATTTGGGTATGGAAGGGGAGAGGTAGCAAGGCACTTTGGATTTTGCCTAGGGGAAGTGTGACATGGTGCCACCTTCCACTAAGAGTGCAAACGGGTCGGGGAAGGACGTCTCATCTCCTAAGAGGGAGGACAGGAGGGGAGCGTGGTGTGGGTGGCTGTGTGGGAGGCGAGGCTGGGGGGTCTTGGGAAATCAGGCCTACTTAAATAGTGTTTCTCAGTAAAGGCGGGGTAGTGGGAACTGGGGTTGGGGTTGAACATGGGGATTTGGAAATGAAGGTATGACTAGTCACTGAAGGGGAGGGGAGAGAGAGCCAATGAAAGCCAAGGAGCAGGGACCAGGACTATCCATGTCAGGTACCTGATTTTATGGAGTAGGAGGTGACTCAGTCTAGAGACACTGGAAAAGAAGTGGGGGGCTTTGGTCCAGAGCTTGTGCTGGGCGGGGCTATGGCAAGGCAGAGTGTGAGGGGGCTTGTAAGAATGGCTCAGTGCATCACCTCCCCGGCTGGGTGGGAAGAGGAAGGGGCCGGGAGGAGACAGAGGAGACGTGGCAGGGAGAACATAGAGATGAAGTTTGGGGGCTCTCTGAGGCCAAAGAGTATTTGCAGGGGTGGGGGTGGTAATAGCTGGAGGCTCAGGTCAGAGAGAGGGATGTGGGAGGTAAAAGATTTCCAAAGAGGAGCAGTTCTGGGGGATGACACGACAATCCAGAGTGGCTGCAGTGGAAGGGCAGGTCATTGGTGTGGAGGTCCAGGAATGAAGGGCTTGGGTGTGGGATGAGTGTCTGTACAGGTTTTGGAATCTAGGGTTATGGTAGGCATTGGGATGGAGAGAAGACTGAAGCAGTTTCCATGGTCTTCAGTAAATGGCCAATGGGTGACTAGAAAGTTGGCAAATGATAGTGATGGTAAGGGAGATGGTGATCCAGCAGGCAGTAAGAGCTTCCAGGTTGTCTGGGCAGGGTGGGGGTGAGGTAGGGAGGCCCTGTCACAGGGAGGCCAAGGCTCTGGTGTGGGGCTTGGAGGAGGACCAGGACCCACTGGAGGGAAAGAGATGATGCAGGGATGTGTCCCTGGGATGCAACCAGGTCACAATACCATCTTTGGAATGGTTGAGGACCCGGGGAGGTTGTTAACAACAGAAGATGAAACGTCCAAGAGGGTTAATGGTGGGAGGTTTAAGGAAGAGAAGACTGAGTAGATTGTAGGAGATTGGGGAAAGACAAATTGCTTTTTATCAGTGATCAAGGGTTATACTCATCCATGAAAATAAAAACAAGGAGTTATGCACATTTCAAACATAGAGAATGTGAGCTCCGTGAAGGCAGGGATGTCTGGTTCACTGCTGTATCCCCTAGAGCCCAGAACAGTGCCTGGCACATGGTGGGTGCTCCCTGAATATTAGTTGAGTGAATGAATACAAAAGAGTGTAAAATAACAGACCTTGGAGTTCCGTCTCCAAGATGTTCATGCTGGCTGCATTTGCTTTGGCTCTTCCTCCTTCTTTTTAGGAAATAAAAAGTACAGATACAGCTAATGCCCCCCACCTTCCTCACTTCCACTGCTCTTTCCACACTCCCTCGTCTTCATTTCCGCCTCCACACTAGTCACCACTGGCTTGACGTTGATGATGTCACTTCCTGAATGCTCATGTGCCTTGACTGCGTATGGGCTTAGCTGTAAACAATATACTCTTTTTTAATTTTGTTTTATTATTTTAACAATATACTCTTGGTATATGTGTTTTTAAATGTTATATAAATGGAGTTATACTGTCACTTGCTTATTGTTTTGAGATTTCTAGTAATACAAATAGTTGTTGATATAAGTAGATATAGATAGACAGATGTTCGCTTTAAGTGTTTGCGGTACTTCAATATACGAATAGACTCTGATTTATTTATTGGTTCCCCTCTGAGAGACAGGTGTGTTGTTGCTGATTTTTCCCTATTAAGAACTGCGCTGCAGTGGCCATCCTCATAGGCACCTCCTTCTGCACAGGTTTGAGAATTTCTCTAGGGTGGTCACTTGGCAATGAAATTGCTGAGTATGCGCATTTTCAGCCTTATTAAACCAAAACCTAACCCGTTGCTGTGGAGTCAATTCCTTCATAGTGATGCTATAGGACACAGTAGAACTGCCCCCATAGGGTTTCCAAGGCCATAATCTTCACAGAAACAGGCTGCCACATTTTTCTCCAGCTGAGCAGCTGGTGGGTTCCAACCACTGACCTTTAGGTTAGCAGTCGAGCACTTAACCACTACCCCACCAGGGTTCCTTTCAGCCTTACTAGTATTGACAAATTGCTGTCCAAAGGTACTATATCAGTTACTCTCACCAGCGATGGATGAGTCCCCAACACTTGATGCTAGCAGATTGATTAATTGTTAGCAGACTATTTTTTTTTAGAGCAGATTTTAGGCTTACAGAAAAATTGTGCAGAAAGTACAGAGAGTTCTCATATACCTCCTCCCCCCTGCACATCATTTCTCCTATTAACATCTTGCATTCCTGTGGTACATTTGTTACAATTGATGAACCAGTATTAACATATATTATTATTAACCAAAGTTCATAGTTTACATTAGGGTTCTCTTTTTGAACTGTACAGTCCTATGGGTTTTGACAAATGCTTAATGTCAGTATCTTACAGGATAGTTTCACTGCCCTAAAAATGCCCTGGGCTCCAACTGTCCATCCCTCCCCTTCCCCGACAACCTGGCAACCACTGACCTTTTTTCACTGTCTCTAGTTTTTCCCTTTCCAGAATGTCATATAGTTGGAATCATACAGTATATAGCTTTTCCAGACTGGTTTCTTTCACTTAGCAGTATACATTTAAGGTTCTTCCATGTCTTTCCGTGGCTTGATAGCTCATTTCTTTTTACTGCTGAGTACTACTCCATTGTATGGATGTACCACAGTTCGTTTATCCATTCACCTATTGAAGGACATCTTGGTTGCTTCCAGTTTTTGGCAATTATGAATAAAGCTGCAATAAACATACATGTGCAGGTTTTATGTGGACATATGTTTTCATCTCCTTTGGGTAAATACCTAGAAGCATGATTGTTGGATCGAATGGTAACCCTGTGTTTAGCTTTGTCAGACTGTCTTTCAAAGTGGCTGTACCATTTTGCATTCCCACCAGCAATGAATGAGAGTTTCTAGGTGAGCCAGCCACCC
This sequence comes from Trichechus manatus latirostris, assembly GCF_000243295.1. NCBI lineage: Eukaryota > Metazoa > Chordata > Mammalia > Sirenia > Trichechidae > Trichechus > Trichechus manatus. The sequence continues at coordinate 22,599,858 of NW_004443964.1, forward strand.
ATTCTGCATCTCTGAGTTCTAGGGGGTGTGCATACCAGCAGCACCATCACCCTTAAAAGTGTAGGAAGAGCCCCATCAAGACCGTGGGAGCAAGCTCGTGACCATCTGGGCAAGAATGTGGGGTCTTGGCTATCCAGAGCAAGGCCTAGAAAGGAGGAATTCATACTGTGAAGGCACGTCTCTTTGGCCCCGTGGATTCCTGGCACTGTGCGGGATGGGTATAGCTGGAGGAGGACCAGACCGAGGCCCTCTAAATCAAGAGGGTCAGGGAAGGTACTGCTCAGGAATCCCCATAGGGAAGTTGACTTCTGATCCCATATTCCCACAGGGACATGCACATCGAGTCATACAACACATGGGGCAAATGACATTCTTCCTCATGCTGATAACTTTAGTACCCAAATAACTACAGCAAAAGCCAGGACTGGGGAAGGAGTATAGTAGACAGCATGGGAGTCATCACACCTGCAGGTGTGTGTATGTGTGTGAGTGCCTGTGTGTGTGTGCACCCAAGGGCTTGTGGTCTGTGGATCAAAAAATCCATGATTTGTAGCAAAGGCCATTATGAAACTCCCAGTCTGAGCTCTGCTACATTGTAACCCTCAGACTGTATAAAGGTCAAAACAGTGGAGTTAGATTGAATCCGAACATCTGTAACCTTCTACAGCTGACTTCGGAGTTGGATTTATTAGACCACACCATCTCTGGGTCACTTTAACTGCTGCTTCTACAGTGAGATAGCCAAAGAAAGGAGGTCCATTCGGGATGGCAAATCTCAGGGTAGAAGGTCCTCTAGCCAGTCCCCTTCAAAGCATAACCTCTCTCAATAGCATTCCTTTCTGGTGACTATGTCCAACCTACTTGATAGCTCTCCAGTAATGGAATTGCTAGCTGAATGGCTCTATTACTCACTCACCCACTGATTCATCCATTCAACCTTCCATTCATCCATCCATCAATCCATTCATCCTCCATCCTCTGTCTAGTCAACAAATAAGTGTTGCATGCTTGCTGTGTACCAAGCCCAGTGCCGGGGCTATAACAATGGACTGCCAGATAGTTTGTTCTTCTGATGGAGCCCAAGTCTGTCTTCCTGTATCTTTCTCTCACTGGCCCTGCAATGTCCCAGTCTTAGGACCGCATGGTAAAGCCTAACTGAGAACTTACCAATGTGCTGTACCAGCTGTAAGTAAACTCCCTTCTCCAGAAATGTTCTTGGGGATTAGCTGGTCAGAATTTCCTCCCAAGAAGTTCTTAGTGTGGTTCTGGATGCATAGAGCATAATAGAAGATAGCGTGGTCTCTTCTTCAATTCTGAGACCTCCAATAAGAGGCTAATGGGCTAAGGTAATCCAGTGACTTCTTCCCTCCTTCTGATTGTAAAACGATCAGGAAGTGAATATCCATAAAGGCCTGTCTAAACTTAGTAAAGATGGAACCTACTTCTTCCTGCTTCTTATCAATGTTAATGATTATGTATACATGGTTAATGTAGTAGGCAGACCAGTGCTTTGATCAAAGATCCAGCTGTAAAAATGTGGTTCTTCTGGCATAGTGGCCCAGAAACCCACAGGAATGGAATCAAGTTGGAACTGCATATGGTAGCTGTTAGCCTCTTCCTCTTACCCTTGTGGAGTTGGGCTGGATTCTCCTTTCTGGGGGTGCAGCAGACAGTCTAGGCTGGGTAGATCTGGGACCTGGGAAGGGCAGGGCCTGGCTCTGGAGGGAAGTCAAGTCGAGTAGACAGATCATAAGTCCAGGAGGTTGGCTGTAGACAGCAGGTGGCAGCAGCCCTGGTAGGTGAGTGGCATTTGGGAGGGCTGACAGGGATCCAGCAGTAGGTATTCCAGTAGCATGCAGGGCCAAGGTGAGTAACTCAAGGCAGGTGATATTCAGAAATGCAGGCAAGTACTAGTGGGAACATCTGCCAGCTAGGAGGCATGTGAGGACAGTGTGTGAACTAATCCAATGAAATGAAGAAGGAAGAACACAGGGCTTGGAGTCAGAAGATTCCGTGGCTGGCTGTGTGACTTTTGTATGTCCGTTAACTTCTCTGATCTTCACTTATTTCTTCTGAGAAATGGGGATAATGATGCCTATTTCTCAGAGCCATGATAGGGACCATTCCCTACCAAAAGAAATCAAGATTCTTTGGAGTAATTGCTAAATTACAAAATGAGCCTATTCCAGAATGAAAGAAGATGCTCAAAGACTGATGGAGCATATCAAAAGGACACAGGTGTGAATGGCGCTCCCACTGGACACATTTGAGATAAGTTGAGACAATGAAGATAGTGATGATGACGGACTAGAACACACTGAGTTAAAAAAATATCCTTAGTGATACAGAGAAGTGAGAGAGGGACAGGGGGGCAGGGTGGGAGAAAGGGAAAGCTCTTTCTTACGGTAGAATGCCACCAAATACATGTAGATTGAATGATGGAGTTAAATAATCACTATTTTGCAACGCTTAATATGATAGCGAATTCAGGCAAGGATCATAAATGAACACTAAATCCACTGGTGAAAAGTTGTTCAAAACAGGATAGTCACACGGTTTCAAAGTATTACCCACAGATCTGTGCCTCCTTTGATACAGTAGGAAAGACATAGGTCACCTATATGGAATTCCTGCCAGAATGGTTAAACTGAGTCTAATCACGAGGAAACAATCAGATAAATCCAAGTTATGGAACATTCTATAAACTGCTGGCCTAGACTCTTTAAAAATGTCCTGAATGACCGAAAGTTTCTGGGGTCTATTCTAGATTACAGGAGAGCAAAAAAAGTAACAACCAAATGCAACACATGATCCTTGATTGGATTCTGAACCAGAAAAGTTAAAAAACTGTAAAGAACGTCTTTGGGACATCAGGGAACATTTGAACATGGACTGTCTATTAGATAATCTTATACCAGTGTATCAGTGTTAAATGTCTTGGATGTAATAATGATATTGTGGTTTATGTAGTGGAATGTCTTTGTTCTTAGGCTGTACATGCTGACGAACTTAGGGATGAAGTGACTTGTGTCTGCAACTATCTTTCAAATGATTCAGAGGGGAAGAAAGTCTTCCTGGGTCCCTGGGTGGTGCATGCAGTTTGCAATTGGCTGTTAACCTAAGTGGTGGTTTGAACTCACCCAGCAGCACTGTGGAAGAAAGGCCTGGTGATCTGCTTCTGTAACAATGATAGCCCAGGAAATCCTATGGAGCAGTTTTACTCTGTAACACACGGGGTGGACAGGAGATGGAATCAACTCAATAGCAATGTTTTCTGTTTGTTTTTTACTTTTATATATCCCTGAGTCCCTGGGTGAGGCAAACAGTTAATGTGCTCACCTGCTAACTGCAAGGTTGGAGGTTCAAATCCACTCAGAGGTGCCTCAGAAGAAAGGCCTGGTGATCTACTTCTGAAAAATCAGCCTTTGAAAACCTTATGTGTCTACTCTGACACACGTAGGGTCAACTGGTTTTTGGTTATGTATCCCTGAAATGGAACTCCTTTCTTCTCGAGCCACCTAACCTAACTCACTGCTAGGCTAGCCACTGGCAAAGGCTTCCTTTTCCTTTTCCAGAAGCACCTTGTCATGGAAGCCCAGAGTCAGTAGGGCAGTAAGTAGGTGCGGGACCCTCTCCTGGCACCGTGTACTGGTTTCTGGTCCTACCCCTCACTGGAGAGGCAGCAGAAAGCACTGGATTCGGGGCTTGAAGACCCAAGTTCAAGGCCTGGTGACCTTGGGCAAGTTACTCCATAGCTTCCTCACCCTGGGCTACAGGGTGTCCGAGATCCCACTTAACAATGATGTCACTTGGAAGAAGCTGCCCTTGAATTCAGATGCTCATAAGGTCCTGGGATCCTAGGATAGTTTGATCACTGTGGCAAGAGAGTGGAAATGAAAGTCTGCCCTTTGGATTCTCCCTTCCCTACACCAGATCCTACGCCATCCTCACAACAAAGGACCTGGCATCATTTTGTTCTATTGTACATAGGATCGCTATGAGTCGGAACCTAACAACAGCAATACACTGGGTTCTAGTCATCATTCTTGGGAAGGAAGGAGAAACAAGGTGTGCATGCCACCTGTGGTCTGTTTGCAGATGAGTGAGGGCCTGAAACGTGATAGCAGCCAGCAGTGCTGTAGGGGGGCATCTAAAGTCCAGATTTGGGGCTAGGGGCTGTGAAGGGGCCAGGGGAGGGGTGAGATGCCTGAGAGCTGTGAGTGTGTGTGGTGAGGTGGCACTGTTTGGTGCCTCTAGGGGAAGCACAAAGCCTTATATGTTCTGCCACCACCCCCAGGCTCACGAACGGCTGGAGGAGACCAAGCTAGAGGCAGTGCGCGACAACAACCTGGAGCTGGTGCAGGAGATCTTGCGGGACCTGGCGCAGTTAGCTGAGCAGAGCAGCACCGCGGCTGAGCTGGCCCGCATCCTCCAGGAGCCCCACTTCCAGGTTTCTGGGAGGGCCCCCCTGGGGCTGTGGTGGAGGGGCGCAGTGGCCATTGATACAAGACGCTGGGAGAGGGGCCGGTGGGAAGTTGGAGCTGGGGTAAGAGATGGGATGGGAAGGGACCACGAGACACTGTCCCACTGTCTTCCGCCCCTTCCCAATACCTCTCCAGTCCCTTCTGGAGACGCACGACTCTGTGGCCTCAAAGACCTATGAGACACCGCCTCCCAGCCCTGGCCTGGACCCCACGTTCAGCAACCAGCCTGTGCCCCCTGATGCTGTTCGCATGGTGGGCATCCGCAAGACAGCTGGAGAGCATTTGGTGAGGGTGCCGGTAGCTGGGGGGTGCATGGTTGGGAGAGGGCTGAAGACAGAGATGGGGTTAGCTTTGCTGAGGGAAGGGCTCAGCGCAGACCCAGGAGACCACATGCTGTGCATACGAGCATGACCATGTGCCAGGGCCTATCCATTCTGTCTACCTTCTCTCTTGTAAGTGACAAATTCGGGCAGAGGGATGGAAGAGGACTGGGGGTGGTGGTGGAATGGGGGCATTAGGGGCCCATTTGAAGCTCTGACTTGGAGCAGCTGGAGAAGGAGGACTCAGATTCCTAGAAACGCTGCAGACCCGCCTCATGATACCCTCCTCCTCCTCCACCCCCCTCCCCCCCGCCCCCAGGGTGTGACATTCCGTGTGGAGGGAGGAGAGCTGGTGATCGCGCGGATCCTGCACGGGGGCATTGTGGCCCAGCAAGGCCTGTTGCACGTGGGTGACATCATCAAGGAGGTGAATGGACAGCCGGTGGGCAGCGACCCCCGCGCGCTGCAGGAGCTCCTGCGCAGCGCCAGCGGCAGCGTCATCCTCAAGATCCTGCCCAGCTACCAGGAGCCCCATCTGCCCCGCCAGGTGGGCCCCTCCGCCTAGCCCGCCACCCAGCATGAGGCCCAAGGGATGGCTGGGCCACACCTAGTTTCCAGGGTCACAGGCTTCGTGGTGGAGGTCCCTCCTCTCCAACCCACCTGCCGAAGGCAAGATAGCGAGACCTGCGGGCCAGGGGCGGCAGAACACAGACCTCTGCGTGTGGTGCACGTGCACGCGCTCACGTGTGCTTTCGTGCCACTCTTGGGCACGCATGCACGTACAGAGGATGTGCACGCATGCATGGCCGGGGGGGACCTGAGGGTACAAGGGCCCTCATCTAGTGCAGCGGTCTTCGTGCTGGGGCGTAGGCGCGGAGGGTGACGTTGTCTTGTGCTCTGTATAGCTGCCTCCTGATTGGAGGATTGTGGAGGTCTGGCTGCTCCGCCCACCTCTCCTATTGGCTCTCTGTAGCCTCTGCCAGAGCCTCTTCCCCAAGCCGGGTGGGGCCTGGACTCAGATCCGGCGTTGTGTCTGGTCACTGACTCGGAGATCCTGCCGCCTCAGTGGGTGGAGCCAGGGACCCAGGCCTGCACAGATTTCCCACCCGTCTGTCTGAGTCCCTTTTGTTCCAGACCCGGAGGGAGGCTGGTACCAGGGAGGGAGGTTGGGCAAGCCTGGAGACATCCCCCCTCTAGAAAGGCAATGCCAAGCCCTCATACTTCTCTGTGAGAGGAGGGGGGTGGAGGGTAGACTATGTGACCACCCCCACCCCCAGGCCATCATCTTCTCTAGCCTTCCCCTGCACCTTCCCTTGACCTTTTGCCAATCCCTTGTACCCAGGTATTTGTGAAATGCCACTTTGACTATGACCCAGCCCGAGACAGCCTCATCCCCTGCAAGGAGGCGGGTCTGCGCTTCAACGCCGGGGACCTACTCCAGATTGTCAACCAGGACGACGCCAACTGGTGGCAGGTGAGCCCTTGATACCCCTGTGGTCTCTCCAGGTGTGGTATGGGGGGAGGTGAGGGAAGGGGGAGACCTTTACTTTGTCCCCTGTCCATTTCAGGCATGCCATGTCGAAGGAGGAAGTGCTGGGCTCATCCCCAGCCAGCTGCTGGAGGAGAAGCGAAAAGCCTTTGTCAAGCGGGACCTGGAGCTGACACCAACCTCAGGTAGGAAGTCCCGCCTCTCCACCAGACACCCCCAATCTGGGATCTGGTGTGGCCTTGCCTGGCCTCACCTGCCCATCTCCTTATGACCAGGGACCCTATGTGGCAGCCTTTCAGGAAAGAAGAAGAAGCGAATGATGTATCTAACCACCAAGAACGCAGGTGGGTGTCAGCCTCTCCCCCTGTCCTCCTCTAACACGGCATGGCACCCCCCCCCGCCCCATGACTGTGAATATGCTCTCCTTGCCCAGATGCTGCTAACCGTGTCCCTAGGCCTTGTCCAGTCCCTCCCTGCTCCCCTGCTCCTAGCCCTGCCGCCCACCCCAACTGATGAGCAGTGCCATCTCCCTGTGTCCAGAGTTTGACCGCCATGAGCTGCTTATTTATGAGGAGGTAGCCCGCATGCCCCCGTTCCGCCGGAAAACCCTGGTGCTGATCGGGGCCCAGGGTGTGGGCCGACGTAGCCTGAAGAACAAGCTCATCATGTGGGATCCAGACCGCTACGGCACCACAGTGCCCTGTGAGTGGGAACTGGGCCTGCTGGGTGGGGCAGGGAGCAGGGGCTGCCCCGAGGGTCAGGGCTGAGTCCATTGATGGGCATCCACATGGACATCAGGTCAGGTGGTGCCTTTGGGTGTGAGGTGTTGGCCAAGGCCTGGGCCTCACAGGGTTCTGAAGGGCAGGGCCAAAGGGGACACAGCAGGAGTCTGGAGCATGGGGGAGAGGGGACACTGGGTTCAGATTCCATCTTCACCATGTATTAGCTGGGTGACATTGGACAAGTTATTTAATCTTTTTATGATTTAGATTAAGGGTGCTGGTTGCACAGTGGTTAAGTGCTCGGCTGCTAACCAAAAGGTCAGCACTTTGAACCTGACGGCTGCTCGGTGGGAGAAAGATAAGGCAATCTGTTTCTGTAAAGATTACAGCTTTGGAAACTCTATGGGGGCAGTTCTACTCTGCCCTGTAGGGTCACTATGAGTCAGAACTGACTGGACAATATGTATGGGCTGGCCTCGCTTTTCCTTCTCTCATGTTACACTTGCTGAAAGCTAGTGTGTGCCTAGCTGGGGGCTCAGGTGAAATGAGATTATGAGCTGTGTGTGTGGCCTTGTGGAGGACAGGGCTTCTCCGTGACGGAATCATCTGGGTGGTAGACGCTCTGAGTTCCTGGAGGCATGAGGCCTGAATGCTGGCCTCAGTTTGGCTTGGCCTTGCTGTGTGGCTTTGGGTTGCACACTGCCCTCTCTGGCCCTCAGCTTCCATCTGTAAACACTGGGTTGGAGCAGGTGATCTCTGAGAATCCTCCCAACATGGACTCCTGTGACTGTGTGTGCCAGTGGTAAGGGCGAAGGCAGCAGTTTTGGCAAAGTGGAGGGCAGGCACATCCCCAGGGCTGAGTGACACACGTAGACATGTGTGCGTGCATATGCGTGTCTGAGGTGGTGTGGCTTGCGTGCACCCACTTGGGCTCCTCCTCCTCTTAGACACGTCCCGGCGGCCCAAGGACTCGGAGCGGGAAGGCCAGGGTTACAGCTTTGTGTCCCGTGCCGAGATGGAGGCTGACATCCGTGCAGGGCGCTACCTGGAGCATGGCGAGTATGAGGGCAACCTGTACGGCACCCGTATCGACTCCATCCGGGGCGTGGTTGCGGCCGGCAAGGTGTGCGTGCTGGATGTCAACCCCCAGGTACTGTCCAGCCTGCCCACTATCCTTTCCTGGCTCTCCGCTGCCCCCGTCTCCCATCTACTTCCAGGCACTTGTCGTCCAGGTATCCTCCTTCAACTACTGCTAGGTGCCCAGTCCCCCTGGAACCTCTCTCTCAGCCTCCCAGCTACCCAACTCCTCCTCTAGCCTCTTGCAGTGACCCCAGCCCCAGCCACCTACAAGCTGCTCCTCTCCCATCCATTCCCAGCACTCATTTCCCAGGCCCCCAGGTATTCCTCCCTCATCCATTCCCAGGTGCCCCCCAGTCACTTCCAGATAGCCTTCTTCCAGATCCCAGGATATACCTAGGGATACACTCCACTACCCTCCACCTCTCCTCCTGCAGGCAGTGAAGGTGCTGAGAACAGCTGAGTTTGTCCCTTATGTGGTGTTCATTGAGGCCCCCGACTTTGAGACCCTGCGGGCCATGAACCGGGCTGCGCTGGAGAGCGGAGTGTCCACCAAGCAGCTCACGGTGAGGGTGCTTTGAGATGCGGTGGGAGGGGTTAGTGGCGGCCTGGAGTGATGGGGGCCAGAAAGGGAAGTGTGCAACCCAAAGCCACATAGCGAGACCAAGCCGACCTGGGGCCAGCATTTAGGCCTCACACCTCCAGGAACTCCAGCTGATGAAGAGAAGGAGGAGGTCTCAGGGAAGGGGAGAGGGTCATGATTAGTGCCTGCCCAAATTTTCAGTGAGGTCTGAGAGAGGACGTAAAGTGGCCAGAGTCTCACAGGGAGTCAAGGACACAGCTAGCCCAGACACAGGAGCTTCCGATTCCTGCCCCCTGCTCTGTTCACTCTGCAGGGACCAGAGGGTCAGTGGGAGGTCCGAGGGGCAGAGGTGGGGTGAGGTGGACTCAGACTCAGAGGCTGCTTACAGCTGGGGAAAAGCTGAAGGGAGGGAGGAAGCAGAGGCAGGAAGGCTGACTGGAGGGATGAGTTAGCATCAGGGAGGGTGTGGTGCCAGGAGGAGAGGCTTCAAGCCCTTGCGTTATATGACGTGACTCCAGGGCACCCAGGAGTTGTGCCTTGCTTCAGCCCTCCCCGGAGCCCTGGTGGCACGGTGGTTACGAGTTTGGCTGTTAACCAAAAGTTTGGCAGTTGGAATCCACCAGCCACTCCTTGGAAACCCTATGGGGCAGTTCTGCTCTGTCCTGTGGGGGTGCGGGGCTTGCAGAACTCTGGGCTCAGGTCCCTCTGCTGGCCATGCTTGGTACTGCAGCTCTCAGTCACCAGGTTGTCCAGGGCTCCCATCTGTTTTTGGGGCCAGGGGAGATTTGGGCCCTTGCCTGAGCCCTGCTCTGGGCACTTCATCCCTAGCAACAAACCCAGAAGACTGGGGCCTCTGGGAGGCAGCTGGGCCAGCTCTAGAACAACTGCCTCAGCTTATTTAATTCAGCTGCCTGGCCTACTGCTTCTGGGTCTGGCGTGGGGGTTGCCCCTGGCACTTGTGTGTGGCTCTGGTAGGTCAGGGGGCCTAGTCAGACTATGGAGGGAGCACTGGACTTGGAGCTGGCAGACCCTGTTCAGTCACTGGCTGGCTGTGTGACCTCTTTGTACCTCAGTTTTTTCCATTGTAAATGGGGAATCATTATTCCCACCCTGCACTACCCAGGCTATAGTGATGACTACGTAGGTTGTAAACAGGGCAGTGCTTAGCACACAGTAAAGGTTCCTTCCTTCCTTTCGTCCATTCTTCTGTCCATGGTTGCAGGAGAGGTGCCTTGGGCATGCAGGGAGGGACTCCTGCCTCTCCTACCCAGGAGTTTTGGAGAGGGGGCTAGTGATGGGGGTGAGTTGGGGGCACTGACTGGAGGTCCCCTTGTTCCGGGGCAGGAGGCGGACCTGAGGCGGACAGTGGAGGAGAGCAGCCGCATCCAGAGGGGCTACGGGCACTACTTTGACCTCAGCCTGGTCAACAGCAACCTGGAGAGGACCTTCCGTGAGCTCCAGGCAGCCATGGAGAAGCTGCGCATAGAGCCCCAGTGGGTGCCCGTCAGCTGGGTGTACTGAGCCCTGCTCACCGGACCTCGCCTCTCTGGGTTGTGACCCAGAACCCTGAGTCCGCCCCCTTCCCCAACCCTGGCCACCAGCCACCACCCTTAGCCCTGTCCCTGGCTGTCCCTAAGGCTGGCTTCAGCATAGATGTGTGCACTGCCAGGGGGTGGATGTTCATGGGGTGCCTCTGTGCCCAGGTGCTACCCACTCCCTATGCCCACTGGCCACCAGATGTCCCTCTTGGGGTGTGTCAGAGTCACCTTGATAATGCTCAGTCCAGAGAAGAGAAAACCTGCTTTGGGACCATGTGCTCAGTGGGTCTGCTGCCCCTGCTGGCTGTCCCTCTTCAGTCGCCTCTTCTCCTCTGGACTGGCCATGCCCACCCCATTCTTGGGCCTCCCCACCTTTCACCCCTGTATCCTAGGAGCAGACCTGGGGCTTGTTTCCCTGTGGCCAAGGGCATGCATGGCCCACTAGCAGCCAGGCAGGCCAGGGTGGTGGTGCCAGCCTGGTGCCAGCCTGAAACCTGGAGGAGCCAAACACAAGCCAGCTGCCCTGGCTGCTGCGGCGCCACTCTTGGCTCCCTCAGAAGGGGGCAGAGGCCCCAGGAGCGGACACTGCCTTGTCCCTCCCTCATCCACAGCTTTTCACTGCCGAAGCCTCTCTACAGACTGTGTCCCTGCCTGTCAGTTCTGCCCCTGTAGGGTATGGCTGGCAGGGGCCAGCAGGCTCAGCCCAGGCAGGGGTGGGTTTGGAGGGCTGAGACGAGGAATCTGCTGCTGACAGAAGAGCTTAAGCTCTCGACAGCCCACGGTGGGGACACATCTGGGCACCCTGCCCATGACTATTATTCTTTGGGTCTTCTCTCTGGCCCGGTCCAGGTGCCCTGCTTGCATCAGGCACATCAGGCTGCCTTGGCACCCCTAATTCTAGGGGACTGAGGCAGGGTGCACTGGGTCCTGGAGCATGGGCTTGGAGAAGGAGGTTTGTACGTTAGCTGGCTCCTTGCTGCACAGCCCCAGGGGGCGCCATTCACGCTGTAGTCTGCACAGTCTATGGCTCAGCACTCTGCAGCCCCTTGGTTTGTGTTTCTGGTACCGATGTGTGTGCGTCAGGCCTGATTTTGGGGAGGGGAAGCAATGGGTTGTTTTACTTTGGAGTCACTCTTTGGGGACCCTTGTTGTGGGTTCCCTATCAGCCCCCGTTTCTTATAAGACCCTTCTCCCCAGATTCCAGAGCCTTGCCCCTCTCCAGATGTCTTCCTCAAACTCTCTTCTGTTGTCCCACTACCCTAAATGCCCCCCCAGTCCTTGGGGAGGGCAATTTTATAAATAGGAAAATCCTTTCTAAAATGCTGTCCTGGATGCCCCCAGTCATCTCACTCCTCATCCTTCTCTGCCTCCTTCCCCAGGTGAGCCTGCCCTCACTGGGGACCCCCTTCCCCAGCCCCCTACCCAGCCCCTTGTCTCCCCACCCTTCTGGTGTCTCGTCTGTCTTTGCTGCAGTGTCAGCCCAAGCTGGCCCCTGAACCACTGTGTGCCCATTTCCCAGGGAAGGGGAGGGAGAATAAACAGAATATTTATTACAAATGTTAGAAAAATATTTATTATATTAGGAATCTCATTTGCATTTGCATAGGATATGCAAATGAGATGTAAAGGCCCAGCCTTCGCCCGTCTCATTTGCATAGCTCTGCATACACTGTGCAGTCATCTTTATACTCTTCCCTTTAGTCAGTGCCCTTTTTATCCTTGACTCAGCCTAAGGGGACTGGGAGCGGAGGGAAATGGGGTGTTTTCCTGCTTGGTTTCCTCTGCCAGTTCCCACCTCACCTGGCAGACATGGGAGTAGAGGCAGGGAAGGGTCTGCTGTCACTGCCACCTTAGTGAACCTCCAAGCCCCTTGCCCAAAAGACCATCACCTCTGACACAGGTGTTCATGGACGTGTCCAGGCAGAGTGGGTGCTTTGTGGGGAGTTGGTACCTAGCTCTTTCTGTAGATCTCCCTGGTGATGCCCAAGGGGCAGGGCTGGCACCTCCTCTCCTGCCTCTTCTCTGCGCCTCCTTTCTGCACAGCCCCCTGCCTCCTCTGTCTGAGCTCCACTCCGCGCCCATTCTAGACACTTACCAGAGGGGAGCGAAGGCTGTCCGAGTTCTCAGCTCACAAGGGTCGGGGCTGGGTTGGCTGAGTGCTCACCGCGTTTGTTCTGTGACTCGATCCTCCTCCTCTCACTGTAGGCCTTTGTATTTCAAGGACCTCAGGATAAAGAGGACCCTGCCCCTACTGCCCAGACTCAGTTCCAGCCCCTCCCTTTCCCCTCCCTCAGCCATCCACTCCTCAACTTTCTCTCTGACTGGTTTTTGTTTTTTTTTCCCTCTTTTGATTAAATGTCAAAGCAAAGGCTTCTGGGCTCTGTCTTTGGTTGGGACTGGGGAGGGGGGTGGGTGGATGCCTTGGGAGAGGGTAATACTGGGAGCCCTGAAAGCTGGGAGGCACAGCACAGATGATTCTGGAATGGAAGTTGGAGAGACATGTTGTGTGCTCTGGGATATCTGCTTTTCCCCTGTGCTCCTCCACGCTCCCCACCCCCAGAGGAAGCTCTTTCTGAATGCTTGTACCCAGTCTGTGAGCATTTGGGAGGGCTGAGGGACTCCATGGCTAATCCACTCCTTCACCTGGAAGTTGCTGTGTGGCCTCCAACAGGTCCCTCTCCCTCTCTGGGCCTCAGATTCATTCTCTGAAAATGTCTCAGGACTCTCCCAGTGACAACACCAGGATTGATTCCAGATGCTCAACAACAGGGGCCACTTAGAGCTGGTCGAACTGTCACCCAGATGTCACTATGAGGGAGGAGTCTCGCACGCCTGTGGAGATTCCTACGTTCCTCTGAGCACAGTCTACTAGATGTCTACCTCCCTCTCTAGTCTGTGTGTGCCTTGAGGGAAGGACTCTGTCTTGTACTCCTTTGCAAAAGACTTCTGACACCAACTCCCCACAGTTAGGCCAAACTTCACAGTTAAGGGCACAGTCTTTCACAAGACTGCCCTCACTTCAGACACCAGCTGCAAGGTTGGGGGTCCCCAGAGTCACCCTCACTTCTGACCAGCTGGCTCCAAATTTGAGGGTTCCCATTATCTTATATTCAGGCATTCTCGTTATACATAATCATATGGACTGTACTCGAAAGTCCCCATCCCTTCCTCCCACCCCTCCCCCGCGCTCACCCTCCTGGCCAGATGTAAACACTGTTGGCAGTTTATGTGTTTCCAGTATGCACGCATGGCTTGTGTACGTACCCGCGTGGATTTGATTACCCGAATTAGATCACAGTGCTTTCTGACTTAGTCACCCAATATGTCCTATTTCTATATGCTGTTGTAAAGTAAGTTATCACTACACCCAAAGCCTCTAGTAAGGTCCCTGGGTGGTGAAAACGGTTTGCACTCAGCTGCTAACCTAGAGGTTGGCAGTTGACACCCACCCAGCGGTATCTTGGAAGAAAAGGCCTGGCCATCTGCTTCTGTTAAGATTATAGCCCAGAAAACCTTATGGAGCAGTTCTACTCTGTAACACATGGGGTAGCCATGAGTCAGAATTGACTCAGTGACTAATAACAGTTGGCACCCAACTCACCATTCCTCCTTATGAACCTGGCCTTATACAGCAGTCACCCCTTATTCACAGTTTTGCTTTCCGAGGTTTCAGTTACCCTCGGTCAACCACGATCCGAAGATGTTAAATGGGTGCATAGCGTGATGAAATCTCGTGCCTTCCCTCTCTGACGCTCACATAACTTTTATTACAGTATACTGTTATAATTCTATTTTATCATTATTGTTGTTAATCTCTCACTGTGCCTGATTTATGAATTAAACTTTATCAGAGATATGTAAAAGTGGAAACCCTGGTGGCATAGTAGTTAAGAGTTTGGTGGCTAACCAAAAGGTCGGTAGTTCGAATCCACCAGGCACTCCTTGGAAACCCTGTGGGGCAGTTCTACTCTGTCCTATAGGGTTGCTATGAGTTGGAATCGACTCGACGGCAACAGGCATCATAGATATGTATGTATGGGACAAAACATAGTATATATATGGTTCCGTACTATCTGCAGTTTCAGGCATCCAAGGGGGGTCTTGGAACGTAATCCCTGCAGATAAGGGGGGACTACCTGTATTTAACATTCCAAATGCTAATATTGGCATTTGCCCTGGGACAACTCCACTTTTCCTGTGTGCCTATTCACTCGCCGTGCCAGTAAGGGTGGTTTTGTTTTGCGGCCCTCAGAGATTTCCCTCACTTCCCCAAATCCCAGATATGCAATAAAAATTGTTCTTTGCAGGATCTCATTGTTTAAAAGCACAAATGCTTTGTTCACTACTTTGCCTGAAATACAACATCCGACTTCCAATTTTCCAGACACCAGGTAAGCCCTTTAGATTTCTGTGTGGCTGTAGGGAACGGAAGGAGCCCTCCACAACAGGACTGAGAGTTTGTTTCTTTCCACTCTGATGAGCAGGGCCTCAGGGAAGGATTTTCTTCGATTTAGAAAAATAATGGGTATTGCTCACATCAGCATGTGAAGGAATAAAACCCACAACTACCAAATCAGAATAGAGGGTAATTCTTTAAATTAAATATATTCAGCTGAATGATAAAATTTCTGCATTGTCCTTAATTTTCTCATTTTGACACAGACAAATTGGTCCATAGGCTGGCGTGTGGGGACCACCACCCCAGAGTACAAGGGCAGGTATGTGGGGAAATGCAGCGAGAGGAAGAACTGCTTCTGGAAGGAAGACCAAGCCCTGCATGAAAGGTGGGGGTAGGAGTGGGGGCCTTAAACACTTAATTTGTGAAAATGCCAGGCACTGTGCCAAGACTTGCAAAAGTGCAATAAGAGACAATACAAATATGAACATCAGGGGGCTGTCTGTATTACACTTTCTCCTTCTCTGGCAGAGATGATGGTCAGAGGTCACACACCTGGCACATCTGGCTCCCACAGTGCATTGTGGTTCCAAGATGGCTGCCCTGATGAGCTGGGCTCCAGTGGCCTGAGAGGAGTCCTTTCTTAAGCAGGTGCAGTGAATGCCTGTAATTGGCAGCTCCAGCTTCTGGCAACTCTCCAGAGCCTCTCTCTCAGGCTCCATCTCACTTTCTAATCTCTTTTCTCCTTGATCTCTGAACATAAGACCATTTTCTCACTCGCTCTAACAACAGGCCTGACCATGGCTATCTGTTGTTTTTAACTCTTAACGGTCATTATTGAAATTACTAAGTACTCTGAAACCTCCCTCTAGCTGAAAGGACAGATCCCACATGTGGAGCTGTGGCTCTGAGGATGTGTGTAGCTCAGAGGGCGTGTGTGTGTGTGTGTGTGTGTGTGTGTGTGTGTGTGTGTGTGTTATGTGTGTGTTTGTGCATGGATCTGACTGGGGACTGTCTACATTAGAGAATGTTTCCTGCATTACAAATGTGTGCTCATTTCTCAAGAAAAATTCTTATTATTTCTTTGCCTGTTCTGTGTCTTCTGATTACTTTTAGAGAGACATAGTGCCTTTTTAATATTTTACTTTAATTACCCAAAGGTAATTAATGGTGATATATTCAGAATCTGCAGATAACCACCACATGGTTACTTATAATAGTGAAAGTAGAAACAAACTAAATGTCCAGCAATAGATAAATGATTAAGTTGTGGTGCAATGATATGATGAAATATTACACAGCTGATAAATATTTTATTTATAAAAGGTTTGTAATAACATGGGGGAATGCTTACAATAAGTGGGAAAAGCAGGATACAAAATTGTTCTGTACAAAATAATTACTCTGCAAAATAACACCAAAAAATAATGTGGATGAAAACCAAAGAAGACTGGAAGGAAATGCAACAAAATGAAATAATGATCATGTCTGGGCAGTGGTGAGACTATGGGTGACTTTCTTTTTTTTTTTCTTTCCTTTTTTCATCTTTCTACATTTTCCTTTTTAAAGAAAATAGAAAAGACAATAGCAGTTCCACTACTCTATCCCCCTCACCCCTTCTCTGGTGCTGGACTCAGGATCTCACCCAGGTCATCTTCAGGTTCCCCTTGGGTTTCTGCCGTGTCCCCTGCCTCCTACCTTTTAGAGACCCACCTGCACTCTGTGGTTTCTTCCCCCTAGATGGCCTACCCCTGTCCTCAGCCGCCGGAACCCACAGGCAATTAAGCCTTTCTGGACAAGAAGGAAGCCAAACTTTTCTCCATCCTCCTTCCAAAGTCAGGAAAGCAAGGCTGGGCAGGGAGAACAGAGAGGCAACTGCTCCTGCCAGTCCTGGGCTCACACCGGACCTGGGCCTGGACTCAGGTAGGCCTCAAGAAAGTTCCCAGCTGGGTCACTGTATCGTGGGCAGAACAGCTATTATAGGGGGCAGGTGGGAGACCCCACACATCAACTGTGGACTCTCTAAACTGGAGGATCTGAGAATTCCTGGGACCACTGGTCCTCAAACTCAAGCTTAAGAATCACTAGGGTGCTTGTTAGAAATGCACAGTCCTGGGCCCAGCCCCAGAGATAGTTTTGGTGGGGCCAGGAGTCACATTTTTTAAACTAGCTTCCTGAAGGACTGGGATGAAGGTGGTTCACAGCTCACTTTGAGAAACCAGAATCTGGTCTAACCACAGGCTGTCCCTCCTCATCACCAGCTTATGCAGGAGAACGTGGTGCTGAGACCACCAAAGTCAAGTGTGAGGATACAGTGGAGGAAGGAAAAGGGAGGAAGGGGTCCTGTTGCTGGGGACCTAGGCCCAGTGGCTTTACCCGTTGCCCGGGGGTGTGAATATGTTACCAACCAGTTGCTATCACATTGACTCTGATTCATGGTGCCCTCCATGTGTGCCAGAGTAGAACTGTGCTCCATAGGGTTTTCAGTGGCTGATTTTTCGGAAGTAGGTGGACAAGCCTTTCTCTGGGTAGACTCAAACCGCCAACCTTTTGGTTAGCAGCTGAGCACGTGAGCGTATTAGGGAGGTCCAAGTCTCCAGCTGGAACTGTGAGGTGGCCATCTGTAGGCTCCAGGGCTGACAAATGCTTCCAGGTCACCGGGGGCAGGCAGGAGGAGAGCCTCGGCTGGGGAGGGTTGGGGAGCCTGGCATCTGGGCAGATGAAGTCTGCGGTGGTGGCATAAAGCTTGTGTGAGTTAGTGCAAAGTAGGTTGTTCAGCTTCATGGCAGGCCTGGCCAGGAGGGTGCGCTAGACAGGAAGGAACTCTGAGTGGAACAGCTTGTCCCCAGACAAGTGGTGGGGAGGCACTGGGATGCTGTCCCCCTTGGGGTTCTGGGAAGAAGGCTCTTCTTCCTCTGACGTCTGTAAAGGTAACAGTGAGGGTTTAAAAGCAAAGTCCAGTTGGGAGAGTCCACCCCAACCTTTGTCACAGGTCTCAAGCCTCTGCCCATCTGCAGGCGCAGGAACAACGTCTCCTCCTCAGAACCCTCAGGCTTTGATTCACCCCACGAATCCACCCACCCCCTGAGGGACCATCCTCATTGCCTCAGGCCAGGTTCTGGCTGCAGTTACGGGAATCCTGCCAGCCCAGAGCTCTTTAAGCCCAGAACTTCCTGACAAGCTATTCTAGAATTTTCTGGACGGGGACAAAGGGGATGTGAAGGCAAGAGCCCTGGCTTCCTGGGTGGAATGGCCTATGAATTTGTGATGGGGAAGGTGGGCGGATGCAGGAGAACAGAGATTGGGGAGGGGATGTGGAGGAAAGAACCCTCTCCCGCTTCCCCACATTGTCAGAATGGAGTCTGTCCACACCTGGCTTAGGCACCAGATCTCCGTGTTGGGGGGGCAGAGGGCTTATGGCTGGCACAAGACCCAGTGGGCCTTGAAGTTCCAGAAAGGTTGATCACAGAGTACTCTGTGACCCATTTGTTCCCAGGCACCCATAACAGACTCCATCAGAACAGCCTGGCCTTGGCAGCAGGGATGGTCTGGAGAGAGAGGGCGGACACCTGGGGAAGGGGTGGACAAGGCAGGTGGGGGCCGGGCAAGGAGAAAAACACTACTTTGGAGTCAGACTCCTTGGTCCCAGTCCTGGTATTGCCACTTCCCGTGTCTCTGTGTGACACTGGGTAAACCGTCTAACCTCTTAGGCTCAGTGTCCTCAGCTATAAAATGGAAATAATAATGTTGCCCTCAGGGTGATAATAAATAGTTCCGGTAATGTCTCATTGCTCAATAAATGGGAGCTCCTGGGATGATTAATTTGTTTGCATTATTGTTATTTCTACCCTCTAAGTGGAGGCCCCTGGGTGGTACAAGCATAGGGACGGATTACCCAATAAGCAAGGCACACACGGGCTTACTTACTAATCTGTAGTGCCCGACTTCACATGGGTTTCACCACAACCAAGATCAACGATGTGAAAAACAGGTGAAATGGTGCACTACAGATTAGTAAGTAAGCACAAGTAGGCCCGTGTGTACCTTGCTTACTGGTTAATCTGCCCCTGCCAAATGGCTAAGCACTCCACTACTAGCTGAAATATTGGTGGTTCACACACACCCAGAGGTGCCTCGGAAGACAGGCCTGGCGACCTGCTTCCAAATCGTCACAGCCTTGAAAACTCTATGGAGCAGTTTTACTCTGTCTGTGTTCATGGGGTCACCATGAGTTGGAATCAGCTCGATGGCAACAACAATCCTTTAAGCAGAAAGAACCTGTAGGCTGCTGCCTTTGTAATAGGCCAGAGAGTGAAGATTCACTGACTAACAGTGCAGGAAGGATTCTTAAGACATCATCAGTCCGAGAAGCCCGATAGGATGGAGAAACTGAGGCCCAGGGAAGGGAGGTAGGCAGTCCGGGATCGGCAGGGAAGCCCACCTCCTGATCGGGCCTGGCTGCTCCCCTGTGTCCTCCGGTCAGGAACCCAGGCCCTCCTGTCCCCTACTCCCTTGCCGTGCTAGGTGGGCAGCTCCTTCAGAGCAGAGGCTGGAGCCGGCCAAGACCAAGGCCCCCAGCTGAGCCTCCCCAACGGTCAAATGGGTACTGAAGCCAAAGAAAGAAGCTCCCATTTACCAGGCACCTACAGTTGTCTCATCTCACTGGTTACTAATCACAACCGTGTGAGATGTGGAAACTAGGGCTCAGAGAGGTAGTGTAACTTGCCTGAGGTCACACAGTTGGAAAGTGGCTCAGCTGGGATTCGTACTTGCAGCAGTTTGACCCCACACCCAAACTCTTTCCCTACCATGTAGCCATGTGGCAGGGCATGTCACACTTTCCTCTTTGTCTCAGTGTCCCTTGTCTGCTAACGGGGGCCTCTGCCTCCATCAATACCCCAGCTGTGGGGGGATGGGGCAGAGGCAGATGTCTGAGCTGTCTCTGTTGACATCTTCAGCCTCATGGGGACAACTTAAGAATCAGGGCAGAATTCCTCCAGCTAGATGTGATTTGGGGAACAAGAGAATGGGGGAAGGAGATTTCACAAGTGCTCAGTGTTACCCGTGGCCCTTATCCCTCCCAGCCCTGTCCTCCTGAAGCCAGATCCATTTCCCATTAGTTCCATACTTACAACTTTGCAATTTGGTCACAACCCAGCCACTGCTGACCACTGACCACTAGCTGCCACAGAAGTGTTGCCCTGCTCAAGGTGACTGAGTTTGAGGAAAAGAACCTCACGGGCAGAGACCAAACCATAGAGATAGGCCGTGGCCAGGACCACAGCCTGATGTCCAGTGTAGCTGCAGTCTCTCTTCGGTCCCCGGCCCATGCTGTGGACGCTCTGGCCTGTTCCAGCAGCGTGATGGCAGTTTTCTCTGCACAGAAGGTACCTCTCCTCTGGGTTGTTCAATACACGAGCCATATATGAGAGCCCCTGTTTCTAGGCACTAGAAAAGTAGCAGCAAAGAAGTAGAGAATGCTGATCTGAGCCCAGCACCCGCTGTGGGGCCATTGGCTTCCCCTAAGTCAGGCAGTCACTGCCTTTGTACTTCTTCCCACTTTCATGGCCATGGACTGATGTCCCTCCTGAGTCTGGGGAGGAAGCCTTGGGCTGTGGGCTTTGTGTCATTCTTTATACCCCTTGTACTCCAATGTGGCGGACAATGGAAGAAGCACAGGGCTTTGCAGCCAGCCCCACAGACCTCAGTGAGTTCCCCTAACTCTGCCTCTTTCTGGCTGGGCCACTGTGGGCAAGTTACTTATCCTCTCTGAGCCTCTATTTCCTCATCTGTAAAATGGAGGCAATAATACCTACTTTGTGTAGGAGTTACGGAGATTCAATAATATATGTCAAGCCCCTGGCACACAGTAGGTGCTCAATAAAGGAGTAAATGGACGAATGGACGGAGGCCAATCCTTCTAGTGACAGGAAGGATTGCTTCTTGGGAAGGAAGATGCTGGCCTGACCCCTAACACTTCCCTCTGAGTGTTTACGCCCCCTTGAGGCTTTCTCGCAGGGCAAGTACAGCTCCCTCTTCTCTCTTTGACCTGAATGTGGGCAAAGAAAACACCTCAACTCTGCCTTCAGACGCTGCTAAAAACTACAGGGAAACCGAAAGGGAAATCAACCAAGAAGGAGCAGAAGCCTTCAGTTGGCCCTGGGTACAGGACTCTGCCTCTCACCTTCTGGGGTCTAGGAGACCCTGTTCCAGCCTTCCCCCAACAACAAGGGGCCACCTCCTAGAGCCCCTCTGCCCTCTTCTGTCCCCTCCCACATCATCAGGGTGGGGACAGGTGCCTCAGGCAGGAAATAGTCCCAGGCAGCCCCTCGCAGAGTGGGCAGAGGAGGCAGCAGGGCAGGAAGCATGGCTGATACAGGCACAGCGGCGGCACTAGGGTTGGTGTCACCCGCCCGCCATGGACCATCTCCCGCACCAGACCATACAGAATCCTTAGTAATGGTTTTTGTACTAATGTTACTTAGAAATTATAATTCCTGTATATCACTCCTTCTTTTCCTTTAATTAACTACTTCATTCTCAAAAAAGTTATTGATATAGGTGTACAAATACTAATTACCACATTATAGCTAAAACACTTGCAATTTTGACAAAATCAGCACCTATAAATGCACCACAGCAATGAAAACAACAGCACCTGCTTGTAGTGCGTACCAGGGCACGTTAAAACCCGCTGCCGTTGAGTCAATTCCAACTCATAGCAACCTTATAGGACAGAGTAGAACTGCTCCATAGGGTTTCTAAGACTGTAAACCTTTACAGAGGCAGACTGCCACATCTTTCTCCTATGGAGCGGCTGTTGGGTTTGAACTGCCAACCTTTTGGTTAGCAGCCTAGCACTTTAACCACCGCACCACCAGGGGGCTCCATAAGAACCTGCACCCATCTAGCTACAATGTGTTGTTGTTAGGCGCCATCGAGTTAATTCTAACTCATAGCGACCCTTTAGGACAGAGTAGAACTGCCCCATAGGGATTTCTAAGCTGTTATCTCTCCAGGAAGAGATCAACAGGTCTTTCTCCCGCGGAGCACCTGTTGTTGTTAGATGCCGACCCTGTGCACAACAGAATGAAATACTGCCTGGTCGTGCGCCATCCTCACAATTGTTGCTATGCTTGAGCCCATTGTTGCAGCCACTGTGTCAATCCATCTCGTTGAGGGTCTTCCTCTTTTTCGCTGACCTTCTGCTTTACAAGCATGATGTCCTTCTCCAGGTCTGCACTACCAACCTTTCGGTTAGCAGCTGCGTGCTTAACCGTTGCACCACCAGGGCTCCTTGGAGCTCATTAGAAGGTTCAAAAAGTAAATGAGCATAGAGTTTTAGCCTTATAGATACATTGATACATGCAAGCTGGGCTTATGAAAAGTATTTTTGTTGTTGTAACTAACTACAGGGATACTTTTATAGACAGTCATTTTGGTGTCACGCCCTCTGACAGCGTTATCCAGTGCAGTCCACACCCCCTCCACCCCCTTTGTGATGCCACCGTACAGGTACCCTCCCGACCTCCCCTTGGCAGGACAGAGACCTCACACCCCAGCCCCTCTTCTGGAGCTGGGTGGGGGCGAGCCCCGTGGCCCCAGGACCACAGCCAGGAGGCCACGCTCTGAAGATGGTCGCTGGCAGCTCCTCCCCTGGCCGTGACTTTTACCTCACTGCCTTCCACCGCCTTTGGCCTTGTGGAGCTTCCTGAGACAACAACAGCTGCTTCCTAAGCCAAGGCCGACATCCCACTCCCATTCCAACCCCTCCCTGGCAGGGGCAATAGGTCTGAGTCTTTTGTCTTCACTGGCGCCAGGAAAGAAGGGAGTAGCAGCCCGCCTTTCCTGCCCCCACGTTTGAGGGAACTGGAGTGAAGGCATCTCTGTAAATAACTGAGGGAAGAGGACCCGTGGGGTGGGAGGGCTGGGCGAGGCAGATGGGGCTTCGGTTTCCTGAATTGTGATTTGCCGGAGGAGTAGGGTGGGAGGGGACAGTCTCTTCTTGCAGGGGTCAGGGAAGGGCCCTAGAGCAGGTGGCCTTGGGTAGGTTCCCCTCTCCAGGAAGATGGGCACAGAGACACCCATTTCCTCGGCCCCCTGTTCCTCAAAGTGCCACCTTCAGTGAGGTAGCCAAGGAAGGCACATCTCAGAGTGTTCCAGAAAAGGAGAAATGCGAGTGGGCAGATCTGGGTCCTACCTTCCACTTGGGCCACCGCCTGCTGTGTTACGTTGGGTGAGACTTTTACCCTCTCTGGGCCTCAGTTTCCTCTTCTGCAAAAGCAGACTAGACTCTATTGTCACACTTTGGGGTGCTGTCAGAGTTCCCTAAGACAGAATTTAAAATGCAGGTTCCTGGGCCCCCTCCTTAGAGGTTCCAATTTAGTTTTGGGGGCAAGGTTCCAGGAGACTGCGTTTCCAACAGCAAACCCCTGGGTGTTCTGAGAGGGGGTTTGTGCCAAACTTAGAGAACCACTGGACTAGATGATCTCAAAGGTCCGCTCTGGGTCTAGCTCTGTGGTTCTCTGATATTAAAGGGGGGCAGGAAGAGGGCACTGGGCCTGGGGAAGAGGACACTCACATAGCTCCTTCTGCTACTCCTCCTCCAGCCTTGGCCCTGGTAGGAGACGGGTGGGGGTGGGCACTCACTGCAGCTGGCTCACACCTGGTGGGCTGATCTCGGGAAGCAAGCCCGACCTCTAGGTCAGGTCAGACACAGAGGGGCAGGTGGGAAGACACAGAGGCAGGGCCCAGGAGGCCTGACTTCCAGGCCCAAGGGGATCTGAGCTTGGGCTTCAGCCTACCTCCTTCCTTACCAAGTGTGGGAGGTGGACCTTCTGGTTCTTCTCTGTCTCCATGGCCAGTGAGCTGAGAGAGACCCAGGAGAAACACCTGGAGATCGGGAGCAGCCAGGAGTAGCCTGCAGCTGCTCCCAGAGAGGTGAGCTGGCCCCCTTGCAAACAGGGGCTTTGCAGAGGGAGTTGGTAGGACAGGTTGGACATAGAAGCCCCTTACAGCTTAGCCCCTTGGCAATGACCCAGCCTCTGAGGTCAGTGCCATGGACAGCCCCTGTGTCTTGCCAGAGACTGGCTGAAGAAGGAATGCTGTGTGCCAAGGCCGGGCTTCTTAACCTTAGTATACGCACACATTGTCAGCAAGTTGATTCCAACTCATAGCGACCCTATAGGACAGAGTAGAACTGCCCCCATAGGGTTTCCGAGGCTGTGATCGTTATGAAAGCATAAAGAGCGGAGTGGCTGGTGGGTTCGAACTGCTGACCTTTCGGTTAGCAGCCAAGTGGTTAACCACTGTGCCACGAGGGCTCCCTAATGTGCACACAGGCCCCTGGAAATACTAAAATGAAGATTCTAATTCAGCAGGTCTGGAGCTGGGGTCTGAGAGTCTGCATTCCTAATAGGCTCCCAGGGGATGCCACTGCTAGTTGGGGACCACAGTTTGAGAAGCAAGGTTCTAAGAGGCCCTGAGGTTGTGACCAGGCATGCTCCCGCCCTGGATGCTCCCTCCAGACTCCTCTGAGGGGGCCTGGGGAAGCAGGCAGAACTGTCTGCTGTGCAAGGGATGGAGCTGGAGCCCCTTGGTCACACATGGGCCCTGGGAAACTCAAAGGATCCAGGGCAGGGTCTGCTGCTGACCCCTCAGAGGCCACATGGCCCCTTGGGAGGTGCCTAGCCACAGCCAAGAGGGCAGTGACCAACCACCTCTCAGCACCTGCAGATGGCTCTGTTCTGGTAAGCCCTGCAGGGATGCCAAGAGGCTGGGGCAGGTCTGAGGGTGAGCAGCTTTGATGGGCTTCAGCTGCATGGAGACCTCTGGTTGAGGAGAGGAGATTGGGCCATATCAGACAGTTGGGGAGGACTCTCTTGGGGCTGCAGAGTGAAGAGCTGGCCTTTCCCAGAACTAGGCCAGGCCTTCCCATTGTCAGGGCAGGCCAAGTTCTCAGGCCTAAGCCCAGCTCTTACTAGGGTGGGGTTTCTTCCTCAGAGTTACACGAGGACCCCTGGCCACCTTCATTGGGATGACACTTGCCAATTTATAAAGTGCTTTTGCACACATCCTCCTGGCTCCACCACTTCCTAACTGCGCAACACTGGACAAACTGTTTAACTTCTCTGTACCTCAATTTCCTTCCCTGTAAAATGGGGGTACTTGTAATAAGTGGAGCCCTGGTGGCGCAATGGTTAAGAGCTACGGCTGCTAACCAAAAGGTCGAAAGTTTGAATCCACCAGCCACTCCTTGGAAACCCCATGGGGCAGTTCTACTCTGTCCTATAGGGTCACTATGAGTCAGAATTGACTTGACGGCAATGTTTTTTTTTTTTTTTTTGTAATAAATAGTTCCTAACTCCTCCACAGAGGAGATTAAAAGAGATAAACAATGTAAACCTGCAGAACAGTACCTGGCACACGCTAGCTCTTATTATCGTTATTTCTGTTAACCCTCATAATCTGTGCTGCTCAATACGGGGCTACGAGCCACATGAGGCCATCGAGCGCTGGAAATGTGACTACTCTGAGGTGAACTGTGCTGTAAGTGTAAAATACACCCCAGATTTAGAAAAAAAAAGAATATAGAATATGTATCATAACTAATTTTTTATGTCGATTCCATGTTGAAGTGATAATGTCGTATATATGGCGTTAAATAAACTATATTGTTAAAATTAACCTCACCTGTTTCTTTTTTCCCTTTTTAATGACACTACTAGAAAATGTTAAATTACATATGTGGCTTGCGTTCTATTCCCGTTGCACAGAGCTGCCCATAATATCCCTGTGATGCAGAAATCATGTGTATCCGTGATCTGAGGAAACTGAGGCTCAGGGAGGTTAGGTGACTTGTCCAAGGTTACACAGCTAAAGAGTAGCAGAGCTGGGATTTGAAACCAAGCCTATGGAAGGGTCTGAGCACCTCTAGAGACCTGGTGGCAGACGTGGGGCCACAATATTCATCCTGCTCAAGTTCAAGGGCTTTGTTCAGTGTTACCCAGTGGTCAGCCCCCCGGCAAAGGGCTGAACCTGCAGAGCCTGGAGATGGATTCGCTGGGACTGACTGGGACAGAAGTGACTGATGAACCTGGACAGGAAGCTGAAAATCCCTTATGTTCGTATTCTCACATTGGGATTGCTTTTTCCTCATGTTTATTGCCTCGTGGCTCCCTTGGAAGGGAGGAGCTGGCTCCTGATGCCTGTATCTCAGCTGGAGACACTGAGGCCCACAAGGTCTCTTGGGGACTAGACAAGGAAGCTGTGGGTCTCAGAGAGGTTCCCAGCTGAGAGCCACCCACCGCCTCCCACCCACCCTTGCTCACCTTCTTTCTTCCAGCGGAGCACGTGGCTGCCGAGGCCAGCCAGCCCTGTGGCCAGCAGAAGGGCCAGCAGCACCAGGACTGGGGCCAACATGCGGACCATTGGGATGGACACCCTGGGGGCGAGATGGGAGGGTCCCAGTGGCTGTCACCAGATAAGCCGGAGTCTATGGTCTTTGGGGTCTCTCAGGCACAGGGCTGGGAAAACCAATCCCAGCGTGAAGCCCAATTCAGTCCAGCAAAGATTTGAGGGGCATTTACTGCTGTTGGCACTTGACATGCATTATTTTATTTAATTAGTGCAGACTCTGAAGCCAGCCACCTGGGTTCAGACCCAGGCTCCACCTCATCCTAGATGGGTGATTTGGGCAAGTGACTTAACCTCCTAGGACGTCAATTTCCTCCTCTATAAAATGGAGATGATAATAAGACTTCGGGTCTCTGGGTGGTGCAATCAGTTAAGTGCTCAACTACCAGCTGAAAGTCTGGCTGTTCCAACCCACCCAGAGGTGCCTCAGAAGACAAGCCTGGTGATCTGCTTCTGAAAGGTCAGAGCCTTGAAAACCCTCTGGAGCAGTTCTACTCCGCACACATGGAGTCGTCATGGGTCGGAATCAACAACTAACAACAACAATAAGACTTTAGAGGGTTGTTGTGAGAATTAAATGTGTTTGGATGAGCTTAGCACAGTGCCTGACACAAGTTAAGCTAGTGCCAGTGTTAGCTGTTAATTTTCACGACCACTGTTTACTTAGATAGGACTGGTCTGATTTCACACAGGAGGAACTGACACTTGAAGAGATTAAGCAACTCACACAGCTGGGGTCTGAGCTCAGGGCAGTGGTACACTGGGCCATTCTCAATGACCTGTACTGGTTGATATCATTGTCACACTGGGCAACACAGCATTCTTATTCTGAGTCCCAGTCACATCCCTTCTCCTTCTCTCTCTGAAGGACCTCAGAGGGCACCAGGGACCCCAACATCTGGTCAGCCCATGTGTTTGCCCAACTGGTATGCAAGGGGCCCCAGGAGACACTTGCAGATAGGTCTGAACCTGCCAACAGTTACCTGGATGTCAGTAACCAAGTGCAATTACAACCCCCGAGAACCACTCCTTCAGGCTGGAAACTCCAGTTGGCTAAGTCTGGTGCTTTCATTTTTACTTTTCAATTTTTTTTTTAGGTTCCATATCTTAATGCTTGGCACAGGGCCCAGTACAAAGTGTTCAGACAAAAGCTATTGAACTGGGGTAGCTGTCCCCTGTGGCCAGGACAGGGAGAGGGACTAGGGCCATGGTTGTACTCTCCAACTTGGTGGAGGGAGGCCTATGAGTCCAGGGCAACAGGGCTGCTGCTTCCTGTAGTGCAGGTCGTTCACTGCTCAAGAGCCCTGCTGAGGTAGTAAGTGGGGGCTGAATTCCAGCCTGCCCTCTGAACCCCAAGCTGGGGCTATGATAAGATCCTACGTCCACCTGGAAGAAGGGGCGTCAGGTTCTTATTTGCACAAAGGAACCTATGGTTTAGTGACAGTCAGAAGGGTGACCTTGGCCACCTGGGGCTCACCTGGACTTGGAGCTGCTGCTGCTGGGGATGGGGCTGGTGCCTTTTGCCGAGGTGGAGTCCAGCTGTGTGGCCAGGAGGGAGCTCCCTGCATGAGGAGA
Organism: Trichechus manatus latirostris; assembly: GCF_000243295.1. NCBI lineage: Eukaryota > Metazoa > Chordata > Mammalia > Sirenia > Trichechidae > Trichechus > Trichechus manatus. Next base: position 22,627,457 of record NW_004443964.1, read on the forward strand.
GGTCTCTGCGTGAGGAGAGGTCGCTGCATGAGGAGAGGTCACTGCATGAGAGGCTCCTGTGTATAGAGAGTGTCCTGTGTGTGGGTACAGGGAGGTCTCTGTATATGGAGGGGCCTCGGCCCCTGTCTTCCCCTGCTTGGCTGTGGTGACTCTCAGGTGGAGACCGGGAGAAGCTACAAGTCCAAAAGCAATGCCTCGGCGGTTTCCCTGACCCTTGAAAACCCCAGCATCCCCAGACCTCTGACCCTTGACTCCTAAACCCTAGCCTCCACAGGACCAATTTCTCAGAGAAGCCCCAGCTAAAGGACACCCCCACTAAGCAAGCAGAAGCCTAAATGAGGCCAGTTTGAACAAGCAGACCATATATTAGGCACACCCTACGCTGCACATAAGTTTCCACCCCTTTTTGTGCCCACAAACTATTCTCTCTGTGAGGAGGTACAATCATGCCCCTGCCCCTACCTCATGACCCATTCCAGTGACCACGCATGTAGCTACCTTTCTTCCATCCCCTACCATCCTGGACAATTGTCCCCTCCTCCCTCACCAGAAGAGTAAGTTTTAAATCACCATCATGTGCCACCATCTATGCCTCCTAAGGCCTTGGCTCCCTTCACCAGCCACAGAGCTGGACAGGACAGGGTGGCTGGGATGGAGCCTGAGGTCAGGGCCTGAGCCTGGCCCTTCCTGCTTGCCCCGTAGACCCCGAGTGGAGCAGACAAAGCATGAGCTTCATGGTCAGGCTGTGTCCACTTCCTGGCTCTGCCACTTCCTGGGTGACCTTGAGTGAGGGACCCAACTCCACTGAGCCTCCTCCATTCTCTGCCCTCAGCTGGACATTCCAGCTCCCAGGCTTGTGGGGGTAGCTGAGTGGTCACAAAACACAGTGTCAGGCACCAGGTAGATACTCACTGGGTGTTTCTTGAAAAAGGGGTGGAGGAGGGACAGAAGAACCATTCATTCGCTCACTCAATTCTGGGGGCTGAGTTTGCCGAGCTTTCGCCTTGGGCTGGAAGCTCCTTGTAGCAAGAGGCTGGAAGCGGGGAGGAGGGGAGGGAGGACAGCAGGGCCCTAGAGGAAAGGGAGAGGCTGGCCTCAGGGGAGGCCCCACATTGCCTCTGTGAACCAGCTTCCTTTCCTTGGGAGCAGTCAGCAGCTTTCCCATGCCCATCTCAGAGCAGCTCCATCTTCTCCCCTCAGCCAATCATGAGCCAAGGGTGGTGGATTCCAGTTGAGCAGTGGTGTTCGCCTCCTCGAAGTCTCCTTGGCCTCAAGCTTAGCTCAGGCCTTCCTCTTCCTTGCACCCCACTGCTTCCCAACCTGCCCCTTCCCATCCTTCACACTGATGCCAGTTTTGTCTGTGAAAAATATATTGAATCTCATCACTCCCTGCTACAGAACAGTTAACGGCTCCCCAGTACCTATAAGATGACATTCAAACTCTTTAGCATGCCTTTCAAGGCCTTGCAAACTCAGGCTTCAACCCACCCTGGCAGCTTTACCTCTTTCCCCAGCCAGTGCTCTAGCCATTCAGAGCTGCCCTCCACTCCCAATTAAGCGTCCTCCGTGCCTTAGGCATGCTGTTCCTCTTCAGCCAATGCCTTTCCTGTTTGTCATGGATTGAATTGTGTCCCCCAAAAATATCTGTCAACTTGGCTAGGTGATGATTCCCAGTATTGTATGATCTACCATTTTGTCGTGTGATGTGATTTCCCTGTGTGTTGTAAATTCTATCACTATGATGTAATAAGATGGATTAGTGGCAGTTATATTGATAAGGTCTACAAGGTTAGATAGTGTCTTAAGCCAATCTCCTTCGAGATACAAAAAGAGAGAGAAGTGAGCAGAGAGATAGGGGGACCTCATACCACCAAGAAAGCAGCACTGGGAGCACAGTGTGTCCTTTGGAACTGAGGCTCCTGCGCGGAGATGCTCCCAGACCAAGGCAAGACTGATGACAAGGACCTTCCTCCAGGGCTGACACAGACAGAAAGCTTTCCCTTGCAGGTGACACCCTGAATTTGGACTTGTAACCTACTGGACTGTGAGAGAATAAACTTCTCTTTGTTAAAGCCATCCACTTGTGGTATTTCTGTTACAGCAGCACTAGATGACTAAGACACTGTTCTTCAGCACCCAGCTCAAAAGTCGCCACCTCCCTAACGCCTTCCTCAAAAGGAGCAAATCCCTTTCTCCTTTGTGTTCCCCCAGCACCCCGTGCACGCCTCCAATAGAACTTATACTCCATTATGCCGTGATTACTTGTTTACTAAGATGGACTAGGAAGAAAGGCCTGTCGATCTCTTCCGAAAATCAGCCAATGAGAACCCTGTGAATCACAATGGAACATTATCGGATCTACAACCGATTGTTGGGCTGGAGCAGGACCAGGCAGTGTTTCACTCTGTTGGGCATGGGGTCGCCATGAGTCGGGGAGATTCGATGGCAGCTGACAACAACAACTTGTTTACTGGGTCTCCCCCACTAGGCTGGGACTCCTTGAAGGCAAAAGGCCTACTCTCTGTGCCCAGCACAAGGCCAGGACCAGCACAGTGGACAGAAACCTGTTGTGGCTAAACCCCTGGCGCCGCCAAGCTCCCCCAGCATCCCCATGTCCATCAGTCACCTCCCCAGTCTGTCCTGACTTACGTACCACCCTGGATCCTCCCCCTTCCTCCACCATCCTCTGTTCTAATACTAGGTCAGTTTAGTCTCAGATTTACTAAGTAGATGATCAAATCTTCTGCAAACAAAGAGTATTTATCTTTTCCTTTCCAATATTTATACTTCTTTGTCTTGTCCTATTTCATCGTCTAGGGCCTCCAGGCAATGATGGATAAAAGACAGGAGAGTGGCACACTTGTCTTATTCCTGATCTTCCTAGAAATCCTTGCAATGTCTCTCCCTTAGCTGAAGTTGGTTCATGCTGGCTCATGAGGGCTGATTGTAAATTTTCACAAATCTTGGCAGCCGTTGGAGGCAGGAAATTGGTCATGGGAGAAGCATTTACACCACAGAAATCGTCAAACACCACAAATCAGAGCTCCTCCCCCTGGCCGAGCAGGGTGTTAAAACATTTACCGGCAACCACTGCCATTGTTGTTGCTGTTTGCTGCCTTCGTTGAGTCAGAATAAAATGCTGCCCGGTCCTGCGCCATCCCCATAACCAGTTTCAGGTTGTATTGTTGTGATCATACGGTTTTCACTAGCTCATTTTGAAAGCAGATTGCCAGGCCTTTCTTCCTAATCTGTCTGAGTCTGGAAGCTCCGCTCAAATCTATTCAGCATCATAGCAACATGCAAGCCTCCAATGACAGACAGGTGGTGGCTGTGCATGAGGTGTATTGGCCAGGAATCAAATCCAGGTCTCTCCCCTGGAAGGCAAGAATTCTACCACTGAACCACCAGTGCCTTCACACCACTACCATTAATTGGTCTCTGTCTCAGTCATCGGGTGCTGCTATAACAGAAATACCACATGTGGACGGCTTTAACAAAGACGAACTTATTTCCTCACAGTAAAGTAGGATAAAAGTCCAAATTCAGGGTATCAGCTCCAGGGGAAGGCTTTCTCTCTCTGTCAGCCTTCTCATCAGTCTTCCCCTGGACTAGGAGCTTCTCTGCGCAGGGACCCCGGGTCCAAAGGACACGCTCTGCTCCCGGCACTGCTTTCTCGGTGGTATGAGTTCCGCCTGTCTCTCTGCTCACTTCTCTCTTTTATATCTCAAGAGATTGCCTCAGGACACAGTCCAATCTTGTAGACTGAGTCCTGCCTTACTAACACAACTGGCGCCCATCCTCCCTCATTAACATCATAGAGGCAGGATTTACAACGTATAGGAAAATCACTCAATACCAGGAATCATGGCCCGGCCAAATTGATACACACATTTTTTGGGGGACATAATTCAATCCATGACAGTCTCCGTCATTTTCAATATCCCAACTGTCATCAGAGAGAGGCCAACAAGGTCTGATACAGGAGGATTATATAATAATATAAATTAGTTATTCGTGTATATGTCATACACAAATAAATAATTACAAATAAGAGTAAGAATTAAGGAAGAACAAAAAAAGAGACCCTAAATGTAGGTAAAACTGATCACAACTAAGTAAAAATTGTCCCTAGGTAGTACAAACAGTTAATGTGCTTGGCTGCTAACCGAAAGGTTAGTGGTTTGAGTCCACCCAGAGGCACCTTAGAAGAAAGGCCTGGGAATCTACTTCTGAAAAATCCACCATTGAAAACGCTATGGAGTGCAGTTCTACTCTGATACACACAGAGTTTAGGGAAAAATGAAGTCTGAATACAGACAAGAATTGGAAGGGACCAGAGAATCCTGTGAATAATGGAGAATAGGTTCAATGTGGTTTTGATGCTGCTGTGATTACTTGATGAGTTTAAATTTATTTCCCTGAATTAAAATAAGAACCCGTGGAGCTGGTGGTGGGGACGGGCCCCAGTTACGAGACTAGCAGAGGAAAAGAGCTGACTCCAAAGCCAGAAAAAACCTGCGTTTGAATCCTGGCTCCACCACTTCCTGCTGTGAGAACATGGGTAAAGCATGTGTCTCTCGGAGCCTCAATCCCCCATCTGTGAAATGGGGATACAAAGCCTTACTTCGTCCTCACTGCCTGGCAGACTGGGGCTGCCCACTTCCTGGCCCCTCTCTGGCTTCCTTCTACTCAGCTCAGCAGCCCAGGTAGAGTTCTGGGCATCTAGAGAGGTGCTCCGCCCCCTGCCTGGGCCCCACAGCTCCAGCCCCAGCCCTTGAGAGTCCCCCAGCCCAACAAGCTCACCAGTCTGTCAGTTTGTTGTACCGTATAGACTTGCATGTTGCTGTGATGCTGGAAGCTATGCCATCAGTATATTTCAAATACCAGCAGGGTCACCCGTGGTGAACAAGTTTCACTGGAGCTTCCAGACTAAGATGGAATAGGAAGAAAGGTCTGGCAATCTACTTCTGAAAATTAGCCAACGAAAATCTTATGGATCACAACAGAACACTGTCCAATTTGCTGGCTTTGGACATATCATCAGGTGCGATCAATCACTGGAGGAGGACATCATGTGTGCTGAATCAGAGGGCCAGCGAGGGCAAGGGAAACCCTCAGTGAGGTGGATTGACACAATAGCTACAATGATAGACTCAGACATGCCAGCACTGGTGAGGATGATCCAGGACCGGGCAATGCTTCGTTCTGTTATACCTAAGGTCAACGTTGCTATGAGTCAGAGTTGACTGGATGGCATCTGTCTATCTATCTATCCTTCCAGAGGGTGGTTCCCAGGCACTCCCAGCACCTGTCCCTGAGAATTAAAATCTGGGGATAGGAGGCTGAGAGGGAGAACTGAGGTCACAAGGAGAGTGAGGCCAGTGTGGCCATGGCTTGGGTGACGCTGTGGGTGGGTCTGGGATGTAGCAATGGTTGACTCCAGTCCTGAGGAACATCTCTGACTCCAGGGAGGGAGTCTTTTTTATTCCCTGGGATGTCCATCTTGTCCCCAGCCCATAGCAATCTACATCTCACACATCTGGGTAGAGAGCAAAGACTCTGAAGGTGGAGTCTGACAGATGTAGGTTCAATCCCACTCTGCCACCTACTATCAGTGTGACCTTGGGCAGCAGGAGCGAAAGAACAGCTAGGACTCACGACACACAGTCTGCATCAGAGCTGTGAGCACTTGACCTGCATGATCTCACAGAATCTTCCAGATACCCAGCGAAGTTGGTGCGAAACCGCGTCTACCTCTGATGACCTGCCCCTCCCTCTTACACTCCCCACCCCTTGTCCCCCAGCCGGGGGAAGTAGAGACATTTATTACCTGGAAAGACGACCAGAGTCACCAGGAGAGTCTCATCGAAGCCCAGTCGTGTGACCCCACACCAGTACTTCCCGTCATCCCCCAGGGTGAGGTTCCTCAGAGTCACGGTGAACGCCTGCTCCTGGAGACTGTCGCGGATGGATACCCTGCCCGATGCCACCTCCTGGCCGTCTTCTCCCGCATAGATGGTGCCAGAGCAGCGGGAGATGAAGATACCGCCCATCCTGCACCAGTATTTCTGGTTCCTCTTCAGCTTCTCCCTGTAGGAGCACCTCACGGACACCGTGTCACCTTCAAACCCACTGATCTCCTTCGGACCCTCCAGGGCTGTAGATCCTGAAACCACAGCACGGTTGGAGGTCGGAATCTGCTGGATCGACGTCCCGAGTTAAGACCAGATGTTCCCGATTCACGGGGAGGAAGGCAGGCTTTCCTCGGTCACCCCCTTCTGGGGGCAGCCTTGTGAACCAGATCCCTCTCCTTCCGGGGTACCCAGGGCTGTTGCTGTTTTCCTACACCTGGCGTATTGAAGGAGGGCAGTGTCTAGATTCAGACAAACGGGAGTTTGAATCCCAGCACTGCCACTTAGTAGCTGTGTGATCTAGGGAAGTCGCTTGACTTCTCTGGGCCTCTGAGTTATTCATCTATAAGTGACGATATCCTATTTCACTGAATTTAAGATGTCACCATATGTAAGACACACCCTAATTTTATGTTCCAATAGGAAAACAAACTGCTAATGGAACAACTGACAGTTGTAAGATGCGTCCTGCTTTCAGATGTTAAAAGGTAAAAAACAACCAACAACAATGAAAAAAACAGGCCTGTGAATTGATGAAATGAAGTAATTCTTTATCTCTCGGAGGTTCAATAAATATTTGCTGAGTTTAATGGGACATCCACAGCGGTGTCTTTCTGCCTCCAGTCTTGGCACAGAGTAGGGAGAATAGGGAGATAAAGCCACCCCCACAGCCAGGCAACGAGGGCAGACCGGAACCCATAGGGAAAACCTGGGATCTCCCGGGAGCAGGTTCTAGGTTCGCTGAGGCTCAGGAGGCTGAGGACAGGTAGCATGGGGTGAAGCCAGGAGGCATGGACATGGTCACTACCACATGGGCTTTGAGGAAAGGAAATACACGTCCAGGAGGTCCTCTGGGGTGGGCTAGGACGTGAGACCCCCTTCCTTCCCACGCACGGCCCACCCCCATCTCACCTGGGAGCAGGAGGCAGCCCCACAGCAAGAGGAGCCACATTGTGGGCTCTGGACACCGCGGGTACAGACGCCAGAAAGTGTGACTTCTCTCCCTGCTGTCGCTGGCTTTAACTTCTTCCAGAGGCAGGACTAAGAAAGGAGGGGAGGGGCTGTGCAGGGAGGCCCTGTGTGGTGAATTCCCTACTGCTCCCTGAGCCAACTCCAGCTGATCCTCCCTGGCCTAAACCCTCAGAAGTGCTTCTTCCAGTCTCTAGATCTAAACCCTAGATTCTTCTGGGGACTTAACACATGGTTCATGCACCCAGGGGTCTGTGAGGGGAATTCAGGGAGTCCATGAACTTGCAACAGAAAAAATTATGTCTTGGCTTTTACTAACTTCTAAAATATGGAGTCCCTGGGTGGTGCAAACGTTAATCTGTTTGGCTGCTACCTGAGAGGTTTGAGTCAATCCAGAGGCACCTTGGAAGAAAGGCCTGGTGATCTACTTCTGAAAAATCAGCTACTGAAAACCCTATGGAGCCGAGTTCTACTCTGACACACATAGGGTTGCCATGAGTTGGAGATGGGCTCCACAGCAACTGGTGGCGTGGTGGTAACTGACAGTTAGCTTTTCATTCTGAGGAAGGTGTTGGTAGTGCCTGTGACTTTGTCACCAATAAAAATCAGACTTTATCACATCAAGTTGTTGATGATATCGTGTATGCTCATGCCATGGAAAATCACTGTAGCTATTAGACCTGCCACTAGAGCTGGTTATGGTGCAATGGTTAAGCCCTCAGCTGCTAACCAAAAAGTGGGGAGTTCAAACCCACCCAGCGGCTCCATGAGAGAAAGACCTGGTGATCTGCTCTGTAAAAATTACAACCTAGAAAACTCAATGGGGACAGTTCTACTCTGTCACATGGGGTGGATATGAGTTGGAATTGACTTGACAACCACTAACAAAAACAACAATAAGAGGCACATTTATTACTACATTAAGCAATTAAAAATATTTTGATATCCATTTCAATATTATTGGTTTCCTTTTAAGCATATGTATTTTATTTTATACATTTAAAGCCCATTATTCTAAGAAGAGGTCCCTAAGCTTCACCAGACTGCCAAGGGGTCAATTGCACAAAGGTTAGGGGCTCCTGTCCCTCCACTCCCATAGCCTCTGGGAGAGCGCAGTATCGCCATTGTCCATGGGCGGCAGTGCAGGCAGGAGTGCAGGGAAGCTGCAGGGCTGGGCTGAGCTGGATACCCTGGAGCCATCTGCAGGCCGCCCTGCAAAGCTGCTGTCCCCAAGCGGGCTGAGCTGTCTTGGCATTTTAAAAAATGAATCAATGGTTTCCCTACCACAGATCTGAATCTTCCTTGAGAGGAACAAACCAAACACGCATGCTAGAGGGAATCCCGCATTACTTTCTAAAAAGCTCCATGGTTTTTCCAATTGCAAAGTTCATACAGGTTGTAAGCAAAATTCCATACAATATAGAAATGTAAAAAAAGAATTGGAAAGTTCCCTGCAATCCCCAGTCTCCCTTAGAAAACCACTGACAACATTCTGGCATATGTCCTTCCATATGTGCTGTTGGAATTTTACCCACTTGGCCAATTAATATTTTGAAGCTTAACTCAGTGGTTCTGGGAGGGGAGAGTGTGTGTGTGTGTGTGTGTGTGTGTGTGTGAGTGCACACGCACGTGATAGTGTGTGTGTGTGTGCACGTGTGTGATTTTGGTAATACAGGAGGATGTGTTTTTGTTTCACAATGACTGGGGGCACTACTGGCATTTGATCGGCGGGGACAGGGATGTGGACATCCTGCAAAGCCTGAGACAGTCTGCAGGAAGAATCGTCCGCATTCTATACGCACAACTTTTCCAGTGTCCCAGACATTCATGTGGGTGAGAGACTTGTTACGATGATCTTGACCTAGAACCTGACTCCCTTTTACAAGTACCAGCTACAAAACATAGTTGGTTTCTGCAGTTTTCAAAATGCAGATTAAAATAATATTGATTCTAGCATGTCATCGTATATCTCTGCTTTCTTTCTTTCTTTTTCTTTTTTTTTTGTCCTTATACAGAATGCTTTCTGATCTGCTTACTTTTCTTAAATCCCAACTTATTTACTATTAAAAGGGACAAGGATGTGACAGTTCATTCTCTTTTCTAGCGTTACGGGGCCTGAGCATTGACATTTTGAAATATGTGTTATTTGATTATAAACGGTTTTCCTTTTATTTTTCCTCTTATTATAGCTCAGGTGTTATAGTGTGGTTTTAAAACATCAAGTGTGTGGGAAGGCATTTTATTTATGATTGTCATTTTGGGAGAGTAGAGGAGGTGCTACCAAAATGTTCATTCATATATCGAGAAGGGGTTGGGTCTAACAGGGCCATCCCTGCTTCCTTCATGCATACTCTAAGACCCTTCCTCCACAGCTCACCAGCCCCACCTCACCAGCCCCATGCCTAGCCCAGGAGCTAGGCTTGAGGAATCCACTAGAAATAAATTCTCCAGGCTGGGGACTAGAGCGAGAATTGGGGAGGAGGGCATAGAGTGAGGTGCTGATGTGAGCCTGGTTGAGGGGACCTACACCTGGTCCCACCCTTCATGCCATGTGCTGGGGTGGACAATAGGGGGACAGCAGATAGGCCCCCCTGGTGGGTTTGGGAGTCTGAGAGGAGAGCACACTTGTGCTCTGCTTCCTGCCAGTAGCCTGGGAGGTGCCTTGCCACCATAGGGTGGGAAAGCAGAGGGGGGCATAAGGGCCCCTGGACGGGTGGTGGGCTTGGGGTGGCCTCATTACATCCTCATAAAAGCCCCATGTGGCTCAGACACGCCTCTGAACGCCTGTGGGCCTGGAACTCCATGGCTGGGCTGAGGGCATGGGGCAGGAGATACAAGGACGAGAAAACAGCCATGCAGGAGCCTACAGGAATTTGGAGAGCTCAGCAGATGCTAGCATGAGCAGACCATGGCCAAGGTTGGCCCCCTACTTTTCTAGGTCCTGATGGTAAACATTATGGATTAAATTGTGTCCTCCCAAAAGATGTATTGGAATCCTAACCCGGATACCCGTGGATGTAATCCTGTTTGGAAATAGGGTTTTCTTTGTTATGCTAGTTAGATCATACCCTTTTGGTTAGCAGCTGTAGCTCTTAAGGTGGGTTCTAGATCTAATCACTTCTGAGTTATAAAAATAACAGATTAGACACCGAGATTCGAACTCCCCCAGGAGTAGGGTGTAGATGCCATGTGAGGATTGTCTGTAAGTCAAGGAACCAAGGAACATCCAGAACTACAAACAAGGAAGGAATTAATATGGCTACTCCCGATTTGGACTTTTAGCCTCCAGAACTGTGAGAAATAAATTTCTGACAAAAGCTACCCACTGTAGTATTTGTGTTACAGCAGTCCTGGGAAACCGATATAGTAAGTACAGACCTCATGGACGTAGAATCTCCTCCGAGAGAAGAAAGGGGCAGGAGAACCCTGAAGTGACTGAGTTTACTCTGCATCAGCTGACGAAACCCTGAATTGAAATTTAGGAGACAGGTTAAGTCCCAGCTGAGAGGCCAGGGTTAGAAAGGCTTGTTAGCCCTGCAGACAAACTCTGGCCAGAAAAGGGCCCAACTCGGTATGTGGTCACTCCAGTTTAGTGCCCTTTTGGTTTGGACTCGCTGGAACTGAATACTTCAGCCCGTCTAAGCTGGTAGTTTGTTCTTCTTAGATCCGGGTTTCTCAGCCTCAGCACTATCAACATTTGGGTCCGAGTAATTCTCTGATGGAGCCCTGGTGGGGCAGTGGTTAAGAGCTACGGAGAGCTATAGCTGCTAACCAAAAGGTCGGCAGTTTAAATCCACCAGCTGCTCCTTGGAAACTCTGTGGGGCAGTTCTACTCTGTCCTATACAGTCACTATGAGACCGAATCAACCTGACAGCAACGGGTTTTTTGTTTTTTTTTTTGGTGTTTATACAGGTACAGTAAGAAAGTTTTGGATTCCCGCAAGTTTTGGATTCCTGGGCAGCCTTGTGCCTGCTGTGTTTTTCAAGACGCATGAGACACTTAAAAGAGTTTTAGCCACTGCATTATTAAGTCTGGTTTATTAGATTTACACAATTTTAGAAGATTTATTTGAATGTGTAAGTGTGTAGGAAGATTATGCTTGATAGTTTGCCTTGTTAGAAGTTTGAAATGTTTGACAGAATCAGATATACCCTGTTTGTAATTGTAGCTTAAAGTGCCTAAGGGAATTTGATTGATTAAATATGCAAATAGTGTTAAATGCTTCAATGAATTTGATCTGTCAAGTTTATGAATCAATCCAGCATTTATCAAAAAACAAGTGAAGGTAGTTGTTATTATTTTATATTAAATTACTAAATTTATAAATACCATAAAACTATTTATGCATTGAGTTAAAGATAAGAAAACTAGGTTTTAAAATGTATGTCTTCATAACTTGAAATACTGATTAAAACATAAGTAATTGTAACAGTTCTTTTCTCTGCACAAAATCTCCCTTGGAACAGAACTCACAGTGATAGATATAGAAATTAAGTTCAGTTATAGAAAAAGACCAAAAAAAAAACAAAAACAAAAAACCAAATCCATTGCCATCGAGTTGATTCTAACTCATAGCAACCCTATAGGACAGAACAGAATTGCCCTAGAGGGTTTCCAAGGAGTGTCTGGTGGATTTGAATTGCCAGCCTTTTGGTTAGCAGCTGTAACTCTTAACCACTGAGCCACCAGGGCTCCAACAGAAAAAGAAACGGAGTTAATTTGGGGGGGTACACTTCAGTTTGTGACCTCTGATATTTGTATCCACTCCCTAAATGGAAACATGTTGTACGCATTGTTCTGCAACTTGCATCCTTCACTCAACAATAGACCTTGGGTATTTTCCATGTCAATACCATCAATCTCACCCTTTTTGAAGGCTGCATAGTACTTGATTGATTCCCTGAATGAACTATAATTTACTTAACCAAATTTGATTAATGGGCATTTGGCATGCTTGCAATTGTTTGATATTACAAACAGTGATGCAATGGACATCCATTTATATGTCTATCTATATATGCATGCACATGTCTTCCCACTGATGTGAATATTTCACTGGGATTAATTCCTACAAAAGAATTGCGGGGTTGAAGGATCTACATATCTAATTTTTAAACAGATATGGGCACACTGCCCTCCAGAAATGACCTATTCACACTCTCGCCAAGAGGAATGGTTTCTGTCCCCTCCTCACCAAAACTGGGTATTGTCAATCTTTTTAATCTTTGCCAGTCTGATAGGCAAAAATTATTTTGTTGTTCTTTTAACTTGTATTTCTTCTCCCATCATACATGAATCAATTCTAGGTGGATTATAGAACTAAATGAAAAAGGCAAAATGATAAATCTTTAAGAAGATAATAGAGAATATCTTCGTGGCCTTAGGGTAATAGTTCTTACACAATTCACAAAAAGTATAAACCACAAAGGAAAAGACTGATAAATTAGACTACATTAAAATGAAAAACTTCTGTTGATGAAAAAGGAGGCCTGGTTGCACACTGGTTAAGCACTCAGCTGCTAACCTAGAGGTTGGTGGTTCAAACCCACCAGCTGCTCCGGAGGAGAAAGATGTGACAGTCTGCAGATGTGGCAGTCTGCTTCCGTAGAGATTACAGCCTTGGAAACCCTGTGTGGCAGTTCTACCCTGTCCTATAGGGTTGCTAGGAGTTAGAACCAATTCAACGGCAACAGATTTGGTTTCGGTTGCTTGATGAAAAACCCTATGAAAAGAACGAAAAAACATGCCACAGAGTGGAACACCTGTCACAGACAATATAGATAAATCATTAAAAAATAATGTCGAGTGAAAAAGCCAGGCACGCAAAACACATAGTGTACTGTCTTGATCATCTAGTGCTGCTATAACAGAAATATCACAAGTGGATGGCTTTAACAAAGAGAAATTTATTCTCTCACAGTCCAGTAGGCTACAAGTCCAAATTCAGGGCATCAGCTCCAAGAGAAGGCTTCTCTCTGTCGGCTCAGGAGGAAGGTCCTTGTGATGCATCAGTCTTCCATTGGTCTGGGAGCATCTCAGCGCAGGAACCTCAGGTCCAAAGGACGCGCTCTGCTCCCGGCACTGCTTTCTTGGTGGTATGAGGTACCCACGTCTCCCTGCTTGCTTCTCTCTTTTATATCTCAAAAGAGATTGACTTAAGACACTATCTAATCTTGTAGACCTCATCAGTATAACTGCCTCTAATCCATTTTATTACATCATAGTGATAGAGTTTACAACATTTAAGGAAATCACATCAGATTACACAATCATACAATACTGGGAATCATGACCCAGCCGAGTTGATACACACATTTTTGGGAGGACATAATTCAATCCATGACACGTACTACTCCATTTATGTGAAGTTTAAAAGTAGGTCAAACTACATGGTATTGTGTATATATACATATATATATATTTTGATGAAACCATAAAGCAGAGCAAAGAAGTGATTCCTATAAAATAAGGGTAGTGGTTATCTTTGGGGGGAGGAGGTGATGTGATCTATGAGGGGCGCATGGGGGCTTCTGGGGGCTGGAAGTGTTTTATTTCCTCCTTGGGGTTGGGGGGGTGGTGACACAGATGCTCACTTTTCATTCGTTTGTGAATCTGTCTTATGTTTTATGCACTTGCTCATGTGAACTTTCTATCTCACAATACTATTTTTTTTTTCAAGAGAAGAGAATTTGGGTAACAAGAACAACAAGCAATAAGAAGTTATCAGAAATTTAAAAAAAAAAAAGTACTTGCAGTAATTTCCCTTGTTCACACAGAGATGTAAATCCGCTGAGCCTGCCCTTTCTTCACCTGCTTCTGACACAGCCTCTTGATGCATGTCTGGGAGGGAGCCCGTTTCTCATCTTGGATTGTTTCTTGTTCCCTTCGGTGTCTGGGCTGAATGCCAGACCAAATGATGCAGACCTATAGCCTGCGGCAATTCTCACTGTGATGTCTTCAAGGGTCCTTGGCATTCTGTTTTTTCCAGAGCAAGCTTCCTAAACTCCTCTCCCTGTCCAGCTGGACTCTGAGTCCTTTGCTCCTCTAGCTTTGACCCCTTCTTTCTGCTCCCTCTGTGGCTTCTCTGGCTGGAGTATCTTGGCCAAGCCCTGGCTGGGTGAAAGGACAACTGCCCTTGGCTTCCAGCCATCTTGGCCAACACAGCCCTTGTGTCACCTTCTCTGTCCTCCCTGGAAACCTTTATGATTCCTGGGCCCTGGGCTGCAGCTTTTTCTCAGCTGTCTCTGAAATTTCATACATCCGAACACCCCACCCTCTCCTTACTTTCCTTCCAATTGGCTTGCCCAAGTATCCCCGGAGCTAAAGGACATGCACGTATAAGATTTTGGTAAATATTGCTAAATTGTCTTCCGGTTAAGTTTGCACCCATTAACACTCTTTCCAAGTGTGTTGCTGCTGTATGCCATCAAGTTCATTCTGACTCGTAGTGACCCTATAGGACAGAGTAGAACTGCCCCATAGGGTTTCCTAGGCTGTAATCTTTACAGAAGCAGATTGCCAGGTCTTTTTCTCTTATGGAGCCGCTGGTGGGTTTGAACCACTGACCTTTCAGTTAGCAGCCGAGCACTTACCGTTGTTCTACCAGGGCTCCTTTTCAAGAGTGTTTATTTCCTCACATCCTTGACAGCACAGTATGTCAACAAACTTAAACAGAGATATAATTTTCTATTTTGAGTTAGAATTCTTTGATTATTACAGAGGTTGCTCGTCTTTCAGTACGTTTATTGGCTGTATGGATTTCTCTTGTAGCAAACTGCCTGTCTATTTTCTTTGAACATTTTTCTATTGAGCTTTTCATCATTCCTTGCTGGTTTGTATGAACTCTTTTTAAATTAAGGCATTTAACTCTATCATACTGCGTATGATATCATGTTGCAAATAATATTTTTGTCTATAAAAGCATTTACATTTTATTTAGTTGTATTTATCCATTTTTTTTCTTTATAGGCTTGAGTTTGGCTTTTGCTTAGAAAAGACTTCCCTCACTTCAAAATTATAAAAATAAATCTATTGGGAAAGTATTCTGGTGTAAGGAGTGAGGTAGGGATCCAGCTTTCTTTTTTCATAAACAGATTTTTCATAAACTTTAGTTGTCCCCACTAATTTCTTAAAGCAATTCTTCTCCCCCCGCTTATTTATAATGTCATTTCTCTCAAAAATTAAATTACCATATACATGAGGACTAGTTCTGCCTTATCAACATCTATGGAGATATGTATTAATATGAATTTAGCTATGGCTGCTAACCAAAAGGTCAGCAGCTTGAATCCACCAGGCGCTCGTAGAAACTGTATGAGGCAGTTCTACTCTGTCCTACAGGGTCGCTATGAGTCGGAAATGACTCGATGGCAAGGGGTTATCCTATTAATAGATTAGTATCCAGTATCTAAGGGATTAAAATACCTAGGAATAAATCTAACCAGGGATGTGAAGGACTTCCACAATCAAAACTATAAAACATTGCTGAAAGAGATTAAAGAAGACTTAAATAAATGGAAAGATGTTCCATGTTTTTGGATTGGAAGACTTAATATTGTTAAAATGTCAATACTACCCAAAGTGATCTATAGATTCAATGTAATCCTGATCAAAATTTGAACAGCCTTCTTTAGAGAAATAGAAAAACCAATTCTCAACTTTATATGGCATGGCAAGAGGCCCGGAATAGCTAAACCAATCTTGAAAGTGAAGAACAAAGTAGGAGCACTCACACTTCCTGATTTTAAAACATGCTATATAGGGTCACTATGAATCAGAATTGACTTGACGGCAACAGGTATACAGCTACAGTAATCAAAACAGCCTGGTACTGGTATAACAATAGACAAATAGACAAATGGAATAGAACTGACAGCCCAGAAGTAAACCCACACATCTATGGTCAACTGATTTTTGACAAAGGTGCTAAGTCTATTTGGCGGGGAAAGAAGGGTCTTTTCGGTAAACGGTACTGGGAAAATTTGATTTCCACATGCAGAAAAACAAAACAGGATCCATGTCTCACACCATACACAAAAACAAATTTAACATAGATTAAGGACCTAAATGTGCAAACTAAAACCATAGAATTCTTAGAAGAATAAGCAGGGGCAACACTGTCAGGCCTAGCTTTCAACAATGGATTATCTAATATAACAAAAGCACAAACAGCAAAAGACAAAATAAATTAATGGAACCTCATAAAAACTGAAAACTTTGATTCATCAAAAAACTTTGCCAAAAAAGTGAAAAGATAGCTACCTACTGGGAGAATATCTTTGGAAACCATATATCCAACAAGAATCTAATAACCAATATATGTACGAAACTTCGACAACCTAGCAATAAAAAGACAAACAACCCAATCATAAAATGGGCAAAGGATTGAATAGACATTTCACCAAAGAGAACATTCAAAGGGCCACCAAACACACGAAAAGATGCTCAACACCATTAGCCATCAGAGAGATGCAAATCAAAACCACGAGCTATCACTTCACTCCCACTAGAATGACTAAGATTAAAAAAAAAAAAAGAAAGAAAGAAAATAGCAAATGTTGGCAAGGATGTGGGGAAACTGGAACACTTATCCATTGCTGGTGGGAATGCAAAATGGTACAGCTGTTGTGGAAAACAATGGTTCCTCAAAAAACTAAAAATAGAACTACAGTTTGACCCAGCAATTCCACTCCTGGGTAAATATCCAAAAGATTTGAAAGCAGAGACTCAAAAAGAGACGTGTACATCAATGTTCATTGCAGCACTATTCACAATAGCCAAAAGATGGAGACATCCTAAATACCCATCAACAGATGAATGAATAAACAAAATATGGTACATACATATAATGGAATACTACTCAGCAAGCAGGAAAGATGAAGTCTTGATACATGATACAATATTGATGGAGCTTGAAGACATTATGCTGAGTGAAATAAGCAATTACAAAAGGGAAAATACTGTATGACCTCACTTATATAAAAAGAGAAGAAAAGGCAAATGTATTGTTAGACCAAAGTTTATTAGTGGTTACCAGGGGCGGGAGGGAGGAGGGGCAAAGGAGCGTTAATGGTGTTGGAAAAATCTCACTGATTAAGGGTAGATTTGCACAGCCAAATATTGTAATTGCTGTCAGTAAGTTGTACACCTGTAAAAAGTTGAATTGGCAAAAGTTTTGTGTGGTAGATATATTTACAACAATCACACACACAAAAAAAGCTGCTGAGGCTGCTTATGTACAACCAAACATTTCATGGCATTTGGTTCCTTGGTTTGGAGTGTTGGGGTCATGGATTCATAGGACATTCTAATTAATTGGCCTAATTATGTGTTTAATGCCTCTGTTCTACTTCCTGGTTCTTTGCATAGTGCTTGGAGTCTTAAAAACTTGCAAGCGGACATCCAAGACACAACAATTTATTTCTATTAACCTGAGCAAGAAGAAGAAAGAGAGTCAGGAATGGGAGGAGGATATGGAATGTGTGGCTAATTGCCTCCATGAATAGTTGCCTCCTTTGCCATGAGACCAGAAGAACTGGATGGTGCCCGGCTACTACTACTGAACATTTTGATCAAGGATTCCGTAGAAGAATCCATATCAAAAGCGGAAAAACGCAGAACAGAATTTCAAATTCATAGGAACTCTAGACTTTCTGGAGCCGTGGAGGGTGGATATTCTTTAAACCTTAAACCAAAAATATCTCCTGAAGTCATCTTAGAACCAAACAGTAGTCTAGCTTAACTAGTAAAAAGGTCTGCTTTGAGCGTTATGCTCTTTTAAGAACTACCTATATGGGATCAAATTGATAACAGCAACTAGAAATATTAGATAGGGACCTTAGGGGGTAGTGAGTTTATGTTAATGATGGAGGAATAACTCAGAAAAGAAGGGTGAGAATGGTTGCATAACTCAAAGAATGTAATCAATGTCCCTAACTTGTACATGTAGAAACTGCTGAGTAGGTATATGTTTTGCTCTGTATATCCTCAACAACAACAACAAAATAAAATTTAGAAGAAAAAAATTATTACCTTTTGTGAAGTTACATTAATAGTTTCCAAATATTAAACCATCTTTACATTTTTAGAATACACTCTACTTGGTCTCTCTCTCTCGCTCTCTTTTTTTGGTGTTCT
Source organism: Trichechus manatus latirostris (assembly GCF_000243295.1). NCBI lineage: Eukaryota > Metazoa > Chordata > Mammalia > Sirenia > Trichechidae > Trichechus > Trichechus manatus. Next base: position 22,645,694 of record NW_004443964.1, read on the forward strand.
GTTGAAATTATTAGCTAATATCATTTTTAGGATTTTTGCATCAATATGCATAAGTAAGATTGATGTGTAGGTTTTTTTTTTTGTGTGTGTGCTTTCTTTGACAAGTTTCAGCATCAATGTTATGTTCACTGCATAAAAAGAATTTTGAATATTTCCTTCTACTTCTGTTATAGAAGAGTTAGACATAGCTATTCCTTAAATGTTTGGGAGACTTCCCCTGCGGAACTATAGGCTTTGCGTGTTTTGAGGGAGCACTTCCTTTTTTTTTTTAAGGGAGTAAACCTATGATAATTGGACTCTGTGGAAATTAGCTTGCTAATATTCTCTCTCTCTTTTGGAGTTAATTTTGGTAATTTGTATAATAATAACAAACTGGTGGTAAAGTAAAGGGTGAGCAAAAAAGAAGAAAACCCTCAACGAGATGGATTGACACAGTGACTCCAACAATGGTCTCAAACATTGCAATCATTGTGAGGATGGTGCAGGACCAGGCAGTGTTTCATTCTGTTGTACACAGGGTCTCTATGAGTCGGAACCGACTCTACAGCATCTAATAACAACAATAAACTGAGTTTCTGGGCCAGCCAAGTCAAGGCCTCTAAGTACAATGACAGCATCGAGGTCCCAACACCCTGGGAATCATGGTATGCACTTTTTTGTGTCTTTCTTCGCTTAGTATATTTAGAGATGCATCCATGCTGTTGCATGGTTTAGATAATCCTTGAGTAGTAGTTTGTTTCTTTTCATTGACGAGTAAGTATACCACTGTATGGATAGTACCACAACTTGTTCCTCCATTCAATTATTGACGGACATATGGATTGCTTCCCATTTTTGACTGTTATGAATTCAGCTGCTTTGAATACTCTTGTACAATTGTGGATATATGGTTTTACTTCTCTTGGATAAATACCTAGGAGTGAAATTATTGGATCAAGGGTAGATGTATGTTTAACTTTTTAAAGAAGTTGCCTAACAGTTTTCTAAAGTGGTTGTACCATGTTATACTCACACAGCAGTTTGAGAGTTCCAGTTGCTCCACATCCTCACTGACATGGGAGTCATCAATCCTTTTCATTTTAACCCTCTAGTGCAGTGCCTCCACAGCGGTACCCTGTTATAGCTTCAAATTGCATTTCGCTGATGACAGATGATGTTGGACCAGCACTTTCTCATATGCTTATTAGCTATTTGCATATCTTCTTTTGTGAAGTGCATATGCAACTATTTTGTCTCTCTTTGTTTTTTGATTGGGTTGCTTGTCTTCCATTATTTAGTTTCAGAAACTATTCTGGATACAAGTCTTTTTGTCAGATATATGTGCTGTGAATATTTCTTCTGAGTCTGTGGCTTGCCTATTTATTTTTTTAATGGTGCTGTTTGATGAGCAGAAATTTTAATTTTTCCAAACTCCGTTTATCAATGTATTTTTAGGGTCCATGCTTTTTGTGTCCTTTCTAAGAAATCTTTGCTTATCCCAGGATTGAGAAGATATTTTCCTATGTTTTCTTCTAGTAACTTTATCAATTTAGTTTTTCTGTTTAAAACTATGGTCCTTCTTGAATAGATTTTTTTTCTTCTTTGAAAATTTTTTATATAGGGTGTGAGGTAGGGATTGAGGTCCTTGCCCACAAGCTTCTCTAGTTGTTCCAGCACCACTTGTTGAAGAGATTTTTCTTTTCCCATTGATTTGCTTTGTTGCTTTTGTCAAAATCATTTGACCGAGTTTTGGGATGGCTCTTGCTATCACTTCCAACACTAAGTGCCCCAGGTAAATATGTGCCTTATGTAGTCTTTGGCTACTCAAAGTGTGGTTCAGGGACTGACAGCATTACATCACTTGGGAGCTTGTTAGAAATGCAGAATCTGGCATGACTCTAGACCTACCGAATTAGAATCTGTATTTTTTTTTTTTTGTTCCCAGGTGATAGTTTGAAGAGCACTGGTGTGGAAAATTTTTGAGGAAGGAGGGAAAACGTCATCATGACATTTACCCTGACTCTCATAGCCTTCCCATGCGCTGGGGGCTGCTGGGGCCTGTTGACCCTTTTCCTCTCCTGGACATGCTACGTCAGCAGGGCATAGTTTTACTTGCTGCCTCCACTCAACCTCTGGGTCCACCCTTCCTGATAGGTGCTTCTTCGCTGTGGGGGAGAGGAGAGGAGACTCCCTTGCTTACTCCTCACCCCCTAACACCCACAACCACCTGCTCACTCACCCAGCAGCTCCAATTCTGGTGCCTTGCCCTCTCCTCCGTATACATCCTCTCACCCCTGAGCCTCACTTTCCTCAATTACAGAGCGGAGATAATAAATGTCTCTATCTCAGGGGCTACTGTGATGCAAAGTGATCTGAGGAGTGCCTGGGGGATAGAGACAACACAATAAAAGTCACTGATCTTCACGGTCATTTCAGAGCCTGTCTCTTAGGAGAAGCTCCTGGACAAAAGCCGCCTTTTTCTTGCAGCCCCATCACTCTACACCCGGGCAGAGTTGGGTCATGCCTTCCCTCCAGCCCGACTTCTCGCTTCCTTCTCCGCGCCCGCAGGGTAGCGTGCACAGATATATCTTTCCTTGCCCGTTGCATTGTCACAGCGAGTTGCCCTGGCGTCCGACCAGTCCCTGGCCTCTGCCTGAGAGCTCCTCAAAACGAGGCTTTCTGCCTTGGTCGTCTTTGAACCCTCAATCCTTGGCACAGTGCCTGGCACTTGGAGGGCTCTCAATAAATGTTTGTAAAACCGAATTATAGGTTGAGCAAGTGTCCGCCCGTCAACACACGGGGGGCGGGGTATGTGCAGGCGGTGGGGACAGAAGGGAAGGCTGGCTGTGTGCCCGAGTGGGGGGCGCAGGCCAGGGTGCTCTCTGGGGCTCGAGTAGGAGAAGAGTGAGGAGGGAGTACGAGGCAGGAGGGTGGAGCCTGGGCCAGCAGAGGGCTGACTGTGCCAGACGCCGAGAGCGCTCTCCCCTCCTCTCTCTCTCCCTCCTTCCCCCTCCTCTTCTCCTCCTGCTCCTCGGGCTCTGCCACCCCCGCCCCGCGCGGCCGTGGCAGGGAGGGGCCGGGAAGGCGGAGCCAGCGGCGGCCGAGGCTCCAGGCACCCGCGCGCTCCCGGTCGCCGAGCGGAGATCCTGGCGCGTCGAGGTAGGAGCCGGCGCAGGGAGCAGACAAGGGACTGGGAGCCGCGGCGGGAGGGTCCGGGGGCGGGCGAGGGGTGCAGAGAGGCCGGGCCGAGACCCGCCCCTCGGGCTCCAGCGCAGCCTCGCGGCTCCCGGAGCCCCCGCAGAGGGGACTCTCAGCCCGGCCCTGGGTCCCCGGCCTCCCTCCCCGCCCCCTCCCGGGCGCCCCACTCCTTTCCCGCCGCTGAGCATCCTCCGAGGCTGCCCCCGAGCGGCCCCTGGGCTCACCTCTCCTTCGCCCAGCCGCGCTCCTCGTTCGTCCCACAGGTCCCTGCAGAGAGGAGCTGGAGTCGGTGCCTGGCCGCCTCGGGGAAGTAGGGGGCCGCTAGAAGAAGCCAGAGGGTGAGCCCGGCGTGATGGTGGGAGGCTGGAGGGCCAGGGTAACGTTCTCACGCATCTTGGTGTCACCGGTGCTCGGCGTAGTGGGGCTGGCTCCATGTTTGCGGAATGAATGAATCATTACTCTCCTTGTACCCTTCTGAAGGAGGACTTTTTGAGGACCACGTGCTGCAGAGAATTTCGGCCGGGGAGGGGGGCGCTCCTGAATAGGGATCCCCCTCCTGCATAGTAGAAACCACCTCCTCTTTGCGCTCTATTCCCAAGGCTCCCGTTGGATCAGGTCCAGGCTTGGGGATGGTGGAGGGTGCTTGTAGGCCCAGCCAGGTACTTACTGAAGGTGTGGCGGGACGGAGGACTTGAGCGAGGCTCTTAGAAGGTCACAGGGGAGTGAAGATGCTGTGGAGGAGATCACCCTCAGGCAGGGCCACTTGGAACCTGAGGCCAGCCTGGAAGGGCCCACCAGAGTGTGGATTCTGACCAGCCTTGAGTAAGTTATGAGCCCCTCCAAGCCTCTGTTTCTTCATCAGTAAAATGGGAATATTATTATCTATTCCTCAGGGTTCTGTGTGGATTGAGGAAAATGTCATATGAAATCACTCAGCACAATGCTTGGCACATTGGGGCACTCAGCAAATCTTAGTTTTCTTTTTTCTTCCCCGAAAAAAGTGAGCAGAATTATTTGTCCCCATCCCCTCTAACCCCAAATTGGTCATGGACAGATGGGTAATAACGGTTGAGTGAATATGCTTGGTGGAGCTTCAGCACCTCCCTCCTCCGTTTCTTCCAGACTCCACAGGAGGAGCCACAGCTCAGGCATGCCGGTGCTGTCGGAGGACTCGGGTGAGTGCCTCGGGGCTGGTGCTCACCCGGCAGCCAGGGCTGGCGAGAAAGCAGGCTGCAGCTGGTGCTGGCACTCAGAAGCTGCCTTGTCGCCAAGCCCTGGGAATGAGAGCCTGGGGAGAGGATGTGCCCATACAGGCTCAAGTGTTGTTTGAGGGTCCACTGGAGTCCTGAGGGCCAGAAAGTGCCCGTTGCATTGCTTTTTTTTTTTGTTACACTCTCCTCAGGTTTGCATGAAACCCTGGCACTGCTGACTTCTCAGCTCAGGCCTGACTCCAACCACAAGGAGGAGATGGGCTTCCTGAGGGATGTGTTCAGTGAGAAAAGCCTCAGTTACTTAATGAAGGTAAAGTCCCATTGCATCTGCCTGGTTAGGATTTCTAGAGATCCTGGGGTAGCGCAAATGGTTTGCACTTGGATACCAGCAGAAAGGTTGGAGGTTCAGATCTACCTGTCAGTGCTGTGGAAGAAAGTCCTGGTGATCTACGTCTATAAGGTTAAAAACCAAAAACCAAACCTGTTGCCGTCGAGTCGAATTCCAACTCATAGCGACCCTATAAGGCAAAGTAAAACTGCCCCATAGGGTTTCCAAGGCTGTAGATCTTTTAAGGAAGCTGACTGTTGCATTTTTCTCCTTTGGATGGGCTCGTGGGTTCCAAGCGCCAACCTTTTGGTTAGCAGCTGAGCACTTAAACATTGTGCCACCAGGGCTCCTTTCAGTAAGATTATAGCCATTGAAAACTCTATAGAGTGCAGTTCTACTCTGAAACACGTGGGGCCACTAGGAGTCGACTTAACAGCAACGGGTTCCTAGCAGCGTGTGGCCCACAGAGGTCATCCTAGCCATTGCTCTTCCCCAGAAAGGTCTTCACTAGCCCAGCCAGGCAGGGCTTTCTCTTATGCCATCCAGTCGGTGATCCAGTCTGCAGGCCCAGATGTCCCCGCAGGCGTGGGTGGGGTGTGTGATGTCCGGGATAAACCTGGGGCAGCTGGCCTGGGAGTCTCCAAACTGAAACCCGCTGTTTTTGCAGATTCACGAGAAGCTCCGCTATTATGAGAGGCAAAGCCCCACCCCAGTCCTGCATAGCGCCATGGCGCTCGCTGAGGATGTAAGCCCGAGGTTTTTCCTTATGGTGTCGCCCCACTCCCTACCCTGTGGGTTCCCTTCATCTTGTCTTGCTGCCATTACTTAGCCAGGGGACATCAGCAACCGGGGCCCCCAAGAGGTGTCTCCGTCCCTCCTCCTTGTCCTCCTTCCTGGGTTCCCTGACAGGCAGGAGGAACTCTGAGGCTTGAACTGGGCCCCGAGACATGATGACATGGGACGTCCCGTTACTGTGTGTTCCTGAGAAAGTCTGTTTCCTCAGCTGTACACCGAGAGTGTGTGGATAGGCTCAGCAGTTCCCAAACTGTTCTGAGAACGGGAGCTATGAATAGGGCAAAGAAGCACATTGTGCCTGTGCGTTCGGGGCCCAACGCGAAGTCCTGAAGAAAAGAACTCTGCAGTGTGCCCGGCTTACCGGCTCACCGGCTCAGGCATCTCCGCTTTTAAAGGAGTATCTTAGTTTCTTGTGGACCTAGTGCTCTGGGCTGTGTGCTTTGCGAAAAGCTGGACCAGTTAATTACCAAGGCCATTCCAGCCCCTAGATAAATGCTTCTAACCCAGGAGATGATCTAGCGTGGGCTGGGTGCAGCCTGTGGGTGCAGGTCCCTGAGCCTTTCTCCACTATGGCATAGTGATTAGGAACATGTTAGACGCCTGGTTCCAGGGCGCACTGCCGCCTTTACTACTAGTTCTGTGACCTCAGACAAGTCACTCTCTGATCTCCAATTTGCTCATCCATAAAACAGCACAATGGTGAAGGACATAGGTGATAGAGCCAGGGAATTCCAAGTTCAAATCCTGCCTGTGCCACTTACGAGCTGTGTGACCTTGGGCAAAATATTTAATCTCTCTGAGCCTCAGGATTCTTATCTGTAAAATGGCAAAATAGTAGTACCTGTTTAATCTAGGTTTGTTGTGGGGATTAAATGAGAAGGTCCGTATAAAGCAAACAGCGCACAATCAGGGCTTAATACATTTAGCTCCTATTAGGATTCCCCTGTCCCTGGGTGATACAGATGGTTAAGCACTTGACTGCTAGCCAAAAGGTTGGTGGTTCAAACCTACCCAGAGGAGCCTCGGAAGTAAGGCCACAGCACTGAAAACCCTATGGAGCAGTTCTACTCGCCATACATGGGGTCGCTGTGAGTCGGGATCGACTCGACAGCAACAGTTTTTGTTTTGGTTTTGTTGTGAGGATTAAATGAGAAGGTCCGTGTAAAGCAAACAGCACACAGTAAGGGCTTAATGAATTTAGCTCCTATTAGGATTTCTCCTGCAGAGCTGCTCAGCTCTCCTGGTCCCTGGCATGCGTCCCCTGAGAGCATCAATCCTGGGGTGGCTGAGGGTCGAATGTGCCCTGGAGCTGCATCAGTCCCTGGGAGGGCCCCTGGCTCTGAGGCCTAGGGAGCAGTGGTTTCCCACAGTGCTCCCAGCAGGCTCAGGGCAGGGAGGCCCCCCAGCTGTCTGTGGTGTTTTCTCATCCGCTCTAGGTGATGGAGGAGCTGCAGGCCGCCTCCGTGCACAGTGACGAGAGGGAGCTGCTCCAGCTGCTGTCCACCCCCCACCTCAGGGTACTCACGCTGCAGTCCACGCCTGCCCACGCCTCTTGCGTCTCCCGGGATGCGGGTGGCAGGGGGTGCTAGGTTGTGAGACGGAGAGGAGAGTTCTAGTGAGGGCCCCTCAGGGCCGGTGTCCGGGGTGGTAGTCTCCCTGGCATGAGATCCGAGACCACCAAACCACTGCCCAGGCAAGGCCCCCGACCCCTGGGGAGCTGTGGGGCCAGCCCTCCATTTCTCTGACTTTCCTGACAGGCTGTGCTCATGGTACATGACACAGTTGCCCAGAAGAATTTCGACCCTGTCCTCCCTCCTTTGCCTGATAATATCGACGAGGATTTTGAAGAGGAATCAGTGAAGATTGTCCGCCTGGTGAAGAACAAGGAACCGCTGGTAGGTGGCGCCCACCTCTCTTCCTCATTCTGACCCTCTCCCTCCCACTGCATCCCACCTTGGCCCTTAAAAATGGGAAAGAAACCCTCCTAAAGACTTTGGAGTGAGTGATAGCAGTTTGGTCAGGGCTTCTGCTAATGCTAGTTCTTGTGGCAGCTTTGTGGGCAAGGCACCCTTACTCCATGGCCAAACCCCTTTGTGCAGTAAATAACCTATGGGGCCGCCCTGATCATCATGCTCTGAACCAAAGATTGGCAAATCTAGCCCACCACCTGTTTTTATGAATAAAGTTTTACTGGAGCACGGCCGCACCCATTTATTTACATATTGTCTATGGTTGCCTTTATACTACAATGGCAGAGCTGAGTAATTGTGACAGACAGTTTGGTCTGCAAAGCCTAAAATATTTACCTCCCCTTTCTCTTGAATAAGGAGCCCTGTGGTGCAATGGTTAAGCACTTGGCTGCTAACCCAAAGGTGGATGGTTCAAACCCACCAGTGGCTCCACAGGAGAAAATGCCTGATGATCTGCTCCCGTAAAGATTACAGCCTAGGAAATCCTATGGGGGCATTTCTGCTCTGTCCTATAGGGTCACTATGAGTTGGAATCGACTTGATAGCACAAAACAACTTCTCTGAATACTGGAGTCCCTGGGTGGTGCAAATGGTTAACAGTTAAGGCTCGACTGCCAACTGAAAGGTTGGAGATTTGAGTACACCCAGATGTGCCTAGGAGGAAAGTCCTGGCGATCTACGTCTAAAAACTCAGCCCTTGAAAACCCCATGGAGTACAGTTCTACTCTGACACATGAGGTCACCATGAGTCAGAATGGACTCTACAACTATTGGTTTTCTCTGAATACAATACTGAGGAAGCTGAGGGCACCAGGCATTCTTCACCCTAGCTGACAATTGCTACCATTTTGGTCCTGGTTCAGTGCTGATTTACTGAGCAAAGAAACAGTTTGTTTACTAGATGGAGAGAAGTGGTGGAAAGCCGGAGAAATGGGTGCTTGCGCAAGAAAATACTGCATTTGGCTTTCTCTGTTTTCACTTTCACCAAATGACCGCAGATGAGCTACTTCTGCAAACAGATGAGGATTTCTCCCCATCTCCGTTTCCTCATCTGCAAAATGGTGCATTTGTCAGCTCAGCAAATGTATTGTGAGCCCTTCCGTGTGCCAGGCACCGTGTTGGGCTCTGGCACTTCAGAGGTGAATGAGACAGTCCCCGCCCTCTAGGAACTTGCAGGCCTACCAGGGAGGCAGAAGGTTATTATGATCTAGTCTGAGGAGGGAGTGACTAGGGATGGGGTAGGAAAGCTTCTTGGAAGAGATGATGCCCAGGCTGAATTCCTGAAAAAGGAAAAGGAGTTTGCCAGAAGGAAAAGGGAGGGGAAGGGCATTCCATACAGTAAGAGCTGCATGTGCAGAATCATGGGAAGGGAAACAGTGTGGTGTATTCAGGGAGTGCCGAGCTGCCTGCTGTGACTAGAATGCCAAGTCTGAGGTAAGGAATGAGCAAGGTGAGGCCAGAGAGCTTGGTGAGGTCAGATCATAAAGGGCCTGATTGTCCACAGCCAGTTGCTTAACTTGACCTCAGAGACAGGGGGGAACTATTGCAAGGATTTAAACAAGGACTATCGTCCTAGTCCCTGAGCTCTGGCTGGGGTGTAATTGGTTCCCCTCAGCAACACCAAAGGGCCTCATAGCCCTGCAGTCGGTTATAGAGCCAGGTTGAGAATTTGCTGGCTCGTGCTATCCTCATTAAATGTCCATGCAGCTGGCAGAGGGCTGTGATATGAAAGAGAAAACACTGGATTCAGAGTCACAAAAAGCTTTGCTCTTCACCAGCTGTGTGACCTTGAGGAGTATGCTTAGCTTCCTGGAGCCCCAGTGTCTCATCTCGAAAATGGGCTTTTATTGTGCTTTGCAAACTGTAAAGTGCCGGGCTGGGCTAATGCCGGGGGCAGTGGTGGTGCACTGGCAGAATTCCAGCATTCCACGCGGGAGACCTGGGTCTGATGCCTGGCCAATGCAACTCAAGTGCAGCCACCACCTGTCTGTCCGTGGAGGCTTGTGTGTTGCTATGATGCTGGACAGGTTTCAGCGGAGCTTCTAGACTAAGACAGACTAGGAAGAAAGGCCTGGTGATCTACTTCCCAAAAAATCAGCCAGTTAAAACCCTATGGATCCCAGTGGTCTGATCCCATTGTGTGTGGGGTTGCCGGGAGTTGGGACTGGACTCGAAGGCAGCTAACAACATCCTAATGTGAGGTGTTGGTTTTACCGTGGTGCGCCCTCAGCTGGGGAGGTTCCCCACTGCTCTGCCCTCTAGGGCGGCAGAAGGAGGGTCGGGAGGCTCTCTCGGGCTCAGTGAGTCCGGATCTGAGGTTTGGGGCTGCTTCTTAGGGCCTGTATGCTCTGTGTCCGATGCAGGGTGCCACCATCAGACGGGATGAGCACTCGGGGGCTGTTGTCGTGGCCAGGATCATGCGAGGGGGCGCAGCAGACCGGAGTGGTAAGTGGTGGCAACGCAGGCCTGGCTGAGGTGGCAACCATTGTCCCAGAGCCTTCCTTCTGGGAGTGGGGCTAGAATTCTCAAACCCGGCAGAAATTTTAATTGTTTGGAAATACAGCATGCATGGAGTACTTTGGGGGTGATCAGGAAAGAGCTCATGTGTTGGCGTAGGCTGAGGACTGTGAGAGTTAAACATATAGCATGGGGTTGGCGGGTAATTCTTAACTGGGGGACAGGGGAGCCACGGGTCCCCCACCACCACGGTTGCTGTAGCAAGCAAGCCACTATTACTGAGGAGAGAGTATTCATCTCTTGGCTTTGGGCGGAAAACAGGCTGAGGATCACTGGCTGTGGAAGAACTACTCAGCTGGGAGGCAAACCCCCTGGCCATTAGGGGAGTGTTTTACCCCAAAAGGATGGGGATCACTGTGTGGAGAATCCAAGAGCTCCTTAAACATTAAGGAGCACCCGAATCCCTCAGCGGTCTTGTTAAAATGCAGATTCAAATTCAGTAGATCTGGGGTGAGCCCAAGATTCTGCATGTCTAACCAGCTTCCACCTGCTGCTGATGCCGCTGTCCTAGGGATCGCTCTGAGTAGCAGATAAGGCCCAAATACGCAGACACTTGTCATTAAACCAGAGGCTAATAGATGGGTGTGTTTAACGCTCTTTGCTGTCACCTTAAAGTTTCCCTACGAAGACTTGAGAAGGACATTCTTGGAGTTTTCTGTAAACTCAGGAAGGTAAAGAGTTAATAATGTTTTTAAAGAGGCAGAGGGTATAGCAGAAAGAACACAGGCTTTGCACATCAAAAGAACTGAGCTTGAAGGAGCCCGGGTGGAGCAACGGTTAAGCACTTAACTGCTAACTGAAAGGCTGGCAGTTTGAACCCAGCTGGTGGCTCCGTGGGAGAAAGACCTGGCGATGTGCTCTCGTAAAGATTACAGCCTAGAAAACCCTATGGGGCAGTTGCACTCTGTCACATCGCATTGCTATGAGTTGAAATTGACTCTGACTGCTCCAAACAATGGCAACATCCTCATTCCCACCCCAACCTGACCTCAAAGCACTAAAAAAATCTGTATTTCTTAAAAAACAAAGAAACAAATCAAAAAACAAAAAAAGTGCTGGTTCTATTATTTCTTAGCGGCGGGGCCTTGGGCAAGCTGTTTAATCTTTCTGGGACTCAGCTGCCAACTTGTAAATTGGGGCCTTCCACCGATCGCTGTGAGGCTGTGATGATGTGGGGGAGGCACCCAGCACTCCAAAGGGACTCAGTTCAGCCCATTGCCACCCACCACCTTTTGACCTCATGAGGCTGCCCTTTAGCAGGTTCCTCAGGCGGTCCTCATCTCTGGGCACCAGGGCTGGATCCCGTCCTGTGCTCATGCTCTGCCGTGTCTTCTCCTAGGCCTGGTGCATGTTGGAGACGAGCTTCGAGAAGTCAATGGGATCGCAGTACTGCACAAGCGGCCCGAAGAGATCAGCCAGATTCTGGTCCGTGCTTTCACGCTGCCTGGCGGCGTTCCCTGGAGACCTAAACCAGGGAACTTCCTGGGGCCAGGCAACTTCTGGCTCCACCTTCCTGTTTTCATGAGGAGGCGGCTGGTGAAGTGGTCTCGGTGTGCCTAGGGGGACAGGAGTGGCTCATCCAGCCCACCTGCCTCTCTCGCAGACCCCCTCTCAGCACAGCCATCACCCCTGGCTCCCTTTCCTGGGGTAGCTTCTCCGGGACCTTCTCAAAATAGCCTCTTCTTCCAAAGGGCCAGGGGAGCATGGGCTTTGAGGTCAGCCGACCCTGGGTTCGAATCCTGCTTCCACCCCTTTCTAGCTGTGCAACCTTGAACAAGTCATCAGTTCATTCCGCGCTTCAGTTTCCTTTTCTGTAAAGTAGAGATAGGGTTTCTCAGCCCATATGTGGTTTTCGTTAGGTTGTGAACATCTGGAAAAGGGTAAAGCACTTCACAGCTATAAGGGGATGGTTGGATATTAAATACTGAGACGAAAACAACCTATACAGTCTGTTTTGGGGAGTTTAAGTGAAAACTGAAATTTTTAAAAGCCCCAACCATAGTTTTGTCCTCTTTATCCTTGGGCATCCTGCCTGGACATAACACTCTTTATTAAATTCTGATGGTTTTTAGGGCAGGAACAGGACGAGACCTGGAGAGAGGAGGCCCCCTCTCTAAGGCGCCCCCTGCAGGAGACCTGGATTGCAGACAGACATACCAGTCTTTATGCTCTCACTTCTCCCTCTGGTTGTGGACACCACACTTCCTGTGCTCCAGAGCGAGCTGTCTGGGCTTTCTGTGTGGCAGATGTAGGGCTCTTGTGGTCTGGGAGCATTCTTCCTTGTGGGCTCCCCAGTGGGGGGTGCGGTCTCTGTTGGTTGGAATGAGGGGAACCCTGGAGAGATGGGGGTGACCTGAGAGGAGATCCCATCGGGGAAGGTGGAAGCAAAGAGGGAAGTATCAATTAGGGATCAGCCCCAAATCGGGCAGAAAAGAGGAAAATGAAATGGAAGCGGTTTGTTAAAATGACCCTTGAGGAAAGAAAGGAGAGTCCTTTGGGGCACTGGCAGTCAGGAGGGATGAAGAGTTAGAATTTAGTGCACGTTTGTCCTTGGGTTCTCATTAAAAATCTATCACTTTGTCCCATGAAAATACAGAGTCTTGGTTTCATGGCTTCCGAGTTTTGCTTCAGGTAATTCAGCCAGTTTTGAAGGGTGGGCCACAGGAGAGGCAGCACGCCTGACTCTCTTTCTGAACTTGAGTTTGTAGACCTGCGAAGTTAGACTCAAACTCATGGAGGGTCAAACCAGGAAGGTGATAAGCCCCTACTTTCAGGCCCAGTCCCAGGGATCCATCACCCTGAAAATCATCCCGGCCACCCAGGAGGAGGACCGCTTGAAGGAGAGCAAGGTATGAGGAGCCAGGCTCGTGGGTGCCCTGACTAGGGGCTGGAGGTGGTGGGATGCTCTAGCCCGGCCTTCTGAAGCTGTCATCCTGGGAGAGATCATACATTTGGTTCTAGTAATGTGTGCCCAATAGAGAACTTTAGTTTAAAGTCACAGAGTGATTCATTTATTTGTATCCTGCCTCTTTCTAAACAGGATTTGGCATGGCTTACTAATAAAAGACAATGTTATTTTAATAGAAATAGAAAATCAGGGCCATGAAGAGGAGGAGAAGTTCCAAGCATGCTTGATTCGGGACCAATTAAGCAACTGCCATTTGTTTAATTATTCACTGAGTTTTTGAGCCTTCCTTTTGTGCCAGGCACAGAGATACTGGAGAAAAAGATGAGTAACAGCTTCAAGGGTTCTGAGTTCAGAGGGGGAAGCCAGGAGGTCTTTCGTTGCCCTGTGAGAAGTGCTTCAGAAGGATTCTGTACAAAGAGTTACAGGTGTCTCAGAAGGCATCACAGTGTAGGGGTCACAGAATAGGTACCAAGGCTTGAGGAAGGTGGAGAATAAGTAGGACTTCCTGGTGAAGAAGAAGGGAAGGGGATTTCAGGCAGAGGAGAGGGGTCTGCTTATATAGAGGCTCAAGGGCACCATGGAGAGGAGCATGTTGGGAATCAATGAGAAAAGCCATGTGGTGGGGCCCAATGGGAGGGTGATGGGGATTGACCTGGGAAGATGGTTTAAAGCTACCTTCTGAATGGCTTCCAGTGCTTTGTTGAGGGGTTTTGGCTGTAGTCCCTGCTTGGTTTGGGATCACTTAGAAGCTGACCTTGAGACAAGGATTCAAGTGTAAATAGTTTATTTGGGAGGTATCCCCAAGAAACACCAGTACAGGAATGGGGAAGGGAAGGCAGCCAACCCAGTAAAGGGTATGTTATCAAGGAAGTTACCACTGTGGGCAACTGGAAACTAATCCCCACAATCTATGGTCAGGAAGTTCTTACTGTTATCTAACTGAATCTTTTCTGATTGGCACATAAAGGAATATGTTTGGATCTAACATATTCTAAGGAAGCCCCCTGGTCCTCTCCCTTTTTTTTTTTTTTTCTTTTTGCCACTGAAGTAATTGGGCCCTAGTGTTCTGAACATAGAAATAAATAAAATAAATCCATGCCACTGAATTCTAGAAGATAACAAGGAAGTGTGACAAAATGCTGTGTCCTTCCACCATTTCCTCTAGAGGGATGACTCCAGGGTGAAAGGGAGAGCTGGGGGTTGGCCCTGTCTGTTACAGATGAGGCAAAATAGAGCTACAGTAAAACCTGCGAAAGCAGGAACCTGTGTAAGGCAGAAACCTGTCAGAGAAAGAAAACTCAAATATCTTCCATTAATAGAGAGCAATAGAAAAGTGGTAAGACAGCACCCTGTCCAAGGCAGAAAACTTGTGGGACCCAGAAAAACAAGGCAGTCCCATCGAATTCCAGTTTTCACAGGTTTCACTGTATAAAAAATGTGGGTGTCAATTGCCCAATGAAAGGTGTGAGAAATCAGTAACAGTTTTATTGATATTGTGTTTGTATTCTAACATCTAGATTACTTATTTAGCAGGGTGCTGCTGACTTCATTAGGTGCAGTTAGCATATCAAAAATAACATTTGAGTTACAAATTCTGCTTGCATTTACTTTTTGTTCCCAGGACTAGTTTCTACTTTGCATTTGCTAAGAGGCTATTATGAGGACAGCAGATCAGATAAATAAGGAAGTATTTAGGTTGGGAAGAGGAGTATTAGTGATGGGCTCTGTCTGTTAATTTTCTGATTCTTGATGGATTGCCTGGCTATCATATCCAAAATGGTTGGAACAATAAGATTAATGTGTGCGCTGTGTTTCCGATTACCTTTCTGTTCTCGAGGCTACTTCCTGTTCCTAACTGTGAATGGTAGTTGTCGTTTGACCTTCGATGAGGACATAGACATGTCTGTGCTCACATGAAGAGGGGCAGCCTCACCAGAGCCCTTCCTCTGCAGGTGTTCATGCGGGCCCTCTTCCACTACAACCCTCGGGAGGACCGGGCCATTCCCTGCCAGGAAGCAGGCCTGCCCTTCCAGTGCAGACAGGTCCTGGAGGTGGTGAGCCAGGACGACCCCACATGGTGGCAGGCCAAGCGAGTGGGGGACACCAACCTTCGAGCTGGCCTCATCCCTTCCAAGCAGTTCCAGGAGAGGTGGGTCTGGGGTGTACTGTAGGAGGTGGTTCTGGCACAGATCTGTAACCAACCCCCAAGTCTCTGTCACCACAGCCAAAGGGGCACACTACTCTGTGTTGTTCCCTGAGGTAAGTACCAATTATGCTTGTGTTTGTTCTTCTTGTCCCATAACTAGTGATGATGGCTGTTTGGGATTTAAATAAACATATGGAAATTTACATTACTAGTGCATATTTCATAGTACATAGAGAAAGTTGGGAAATAAAATATAAAAATATAGAAAAGGAGGACTAGGAAAATTGCCCAGTCTTGTCACTAAACAGCATGATTTATTTCCTTCCTGTGCTTTTTATGTGAGTGTTACAGAATTTGTGGCCTTGCTTTTTTTTTTCTTTTTTTAAACAACATTTTGGCATTAGCTTTTCCCGGATTATTACATATTATATTGTGATTTTATTGGCTATATAATATTTTATCAGGGGAATGTATCATTCATTCATAGGCAGCAAGTATTTATTATGAATTGAGCTGGTCTCTGACCGGCCCCTGGGAACCCATGGTTTCTGCCCTGGAGGAGCTTACAGTTTATTGGAAAAGCCAGATGTTGTTCAAAAGGTCACTTTATATAAATGAGATGAGTGCTAGGGAGGAGGACATGGTTCTCTGCAAGTTTATACTAGGAGGGTTTGCCCTCACCTGGGTGTGCAGGGGGAGCTGTTGTGGTGCAGCGGTTAGGCGCTCAGCTGCTAACTAAAAGGTCAGCGGCTTGAACCCACCAGCTGCTTCGAGGAAGAAAGATATGGCAGTCTGCTTCTGTAAAGATTGCAGCCTTGGAAACCCTATCGGGCCGTTCTACTCTGTTCTGTAGGGTTGCTATGAGTTGGAATCAACTTGATGGCAATGGGGTTTTTTTGTTTTTGTTTTTTGGTGCGCAGGGAAGGCCTCTCTGAGGAAAGATTGCATATAAGCGACTTCACTGCTTCCCTGTGGCTGCCCTTTTAGGTTGTCTCCAATTTTTCACTACTAGAAGGCTGTGATAATTACCTTGGGCATAGAGTGTTCCCATATTTCAAATGATTTCCTTAGGTAGATTTCCAAAGTGTCTGTAAATCTGGGTCAGAGGGTGTCACGTTTATAACCCCATTACTTCCCATGAACTTGGTAGCCCTCTTCACATTTGTTGGTGTGTGGGACCTGGTAATGACAGAACCCCAGAGTTGAGCCATTTCAGTGGTCCTCACTGTGTGGTCCCCAGGCCATCAGGCTCAGTATCACCTGGGAACCTGTTAGAAATGTAAGTCCTGGGGTACGCCAGGCCTGCTGAGTAAGAAACTCCAGAGACTGACCCTGCCATCTGTGTTCTAACAAGTGTTCCAGGTGATTCTGAGGCACTAAAGTTTGAGAAATGCAGCTCCGTTTCCTCAGGGCAGCCCCAGACCCTTCTACATCTTTAGCTTCACAGGTCTTGGCAAAATCTTACCAAAGGGTGTGGAGGAGGGCTGTTTAGCTGCATTTGAATGCAGAAATCTAGACACCCCAAGAGCCCTGGGGCATTTGCCCAACTCTAAGGTGAGGCATGGGAGGCTGCCTCTCCATTCACAGCCACATTGGATAATGTGGCAGGGCTGAAATCACATTGTATGTGTGGGGAGACATTAAGTTAGGGTCACTTCCACCCCTCAGCCTCTCCTGGGAGTCATTCTGCTGTTTTCTAGCTTCCTCTGGAATGGGAGTGGTGGTGGGGGTGAGAGTGAAGAAGGGGGCTCCCTTCCTGGGCCATCAGCCATAGAAAAGTAATGACCAACCACTCATGGTGGTTACTGGGCTGGATCCCTGTGGGTGACCATCTTGGGCTAGACGAGCTTTTCCCAGAGCAAGAGACTTGGTTTCTTCTTCCTTGTGAATGAATGAACTGTCCTCATGGAAGTGTCCCCCTTTACTGGACTCAGTGCTGGTCAGGAGGCCTCGGAGCGCCAGGCTTTGCCCACCTGCAGATCAGGCCTCGGTTTCCCCACATCTTTTAGAAGACTCCCTCTGACTGGTCCTTGTGTCCCAGTTCATGGGCCCTGCCCATACCCTTGTGTCCCCACAGGCGACTGAGCTACCGGAGAGCCACAGGCACCCTGCCGAGCCCCCAGAGCCTCAAGAGGCCCCCCTGTGAGTAGATTGGCAGGAGTAGTACTTCAGGGAGGGGCCAGGGCGAGGACGCAGGGGCTGCATGCCTGGAAGAAGGAGGCACTGGGCTGGAGGGGCATCAAGGGTCCTGTCTAAGTTTGCAGGGCTCCAGAGGGGTGGGGTGGGGGAAGCTATTCCCTGGAGAGGAGCTTCTATATTTGGGGTCCATAGAGGACATTGGGCAGCATATTAACACCTCTCCCAAAATTGTATGCAAAACGCTCTGTGTTTGTGTGTCCCAGCTTTCGTTCGATTCTTTAGAGGCGTTTCTGACCCGGAAAAGTTTCAGAACCACTGATGTTGCAAGGGAATGGAGGTGGCTAGGAGCAGTCCCATTCCTCTGTGTTAAGGTTGCCAGATTTAGTGACTAAAAATACAAGCTGTCCAGTTAAATTGGAAATTCAGATAAGCAGCAAATCGTTTTTTAGTGTAAGTATGTCCCCTGCAATATGTGGGACATACTTAGACTAAAAAAGTATTTGTTGTTTCTCTCAATTCCAATTTAACTGGGCAGCCTGTATTTTAGCTGGTGACTCTAAACTCTGTGTAGCGCATTACCTTTTAGAAAACACATCCTTCTTGTTTTTTAATTGTCACCATAGCTTTGTGAAACAGGCAGAGGCGGGCATTTCCAGATGGAAAACAGAGGTTCACAAGGTTAAGTGACGGGAGCTGGGCCTTGTTTACAGAGGGCGTGTGATCAGAGCCCTCGTAGAGAAAGGAAGCTTTTCCAGGGTGTGGCTTTTTTTTGGACCAGGAGGGCTAGTGACCAAGTGAGGGACTCAAGCAGGTGCCAGGTGGCCAGTGTGCAGCTGGCCCCCAGCTCTGCCCACCCACCCCATCCTCTGGCATATGCATTTGCCCAGGAGAGTCTCAAACCCCAGCAGAGAGCCAGCAGGCCCTAGTCTCACTGCAGACATCTGGCTCTCTGGCCGTGGCCAATGACCACTTTCCAGATTTGTCTCAAGTTGGAGGGGCCGCTTATTAAATCAGCCTCAAGGATGCTGGTTAAGATGCCAGGGATGAACTGGCTTTCTTTGGCCCACTAATGAGACACACAGAGGAAAACTAATTAGAGCAGGTCTCGGTGTTTAATAATGCACCACAGCTCGGATCACAGGTTTCTGGGGGAGAAAGGTGGAGGGGACAGATGGAGGGCTCCTTAGGCATGTGGGGCCGCGGCTGCCTCTCAACCATAGTGTCTCCCGGTTCCCCTCACTAACGCTGTTCCATCTGTCTTTTGTGCAAACCGCAGATGATCAGCCTTGTGACAAAGGTAGGCCTGGTATTTGTCCCCTGTGTACACGGGCAAGGCCCCTTTCCGGTGGAATGTCCAGGGCTGGAGGGCTTGTTTTCCTCCCCCGCATGGGTGGCTGGCCCCTCTGGCTCTTTGCACACCTCTCCCTGCTCTGCCAGATAGACCTGCCTGTTCCTTGAGGCATGTGGAGATGGTGGGGATGAGAGTCAATGCCTAGGAGCCCCCTCCTGCCTGCCTGGCACGCAGGGCCCAGCCTACCCAGATGCTGGCTGTGCTGGCTATATAGCCGGGCAAGGCAGGAGGCAGGAGGCGGGGGAGGGGAGCAAGGAGGAGTGATGTGTCCATCTTATTCATATGGACCCCAACTCAAAGGGGCTGTGAAGGAGCCTGCTGGCCTAGAACCCGTGACAGGGCCTGGAAGGGCTATTTGGGGCCTAAGTGTGGAGAACTGAGCAAAACAGAAGAACCTGCTCCCCTGGGAGTGGCCAGGATACAGGATTCCTCCTGAGCCCCCCTGAGACACCTTCCTCTAGAGTTCTGCCTGGCCATCCAGGGGCCAAGTACTGGGCGGGCCTGGCACGGCCCCTCTGGTCCAGGGTGTATCCAGCTTAACTCACTGGCCTCTTTCACTGTTTGATTCCCAGAGACCTGTGACTGTGAGGGATACCTCAGAGGGCACTATGTAGGTAAGTAGTGGGGCTCTTGCCTGACACCCCCTACCCGTGCACAGCCCCACCTCGGGCTCCTGGATCAGGGGGAGACATAGTCAGAGTAAACCGAGTCCAGGAGCTCTTCAAGAGCAGCTGAGCCTGTCGAATCCACATCTCCCCTCCGGCTTTGTCAGCCAGGCCTTGGGGTCCTCACGTGAGCTTTCACCCAGCCCCTGGGAGCCGAGGGAACCCTGGCAGGAAGTGGCCCCGAATGGGATATATGGTGACTGGGAGGCAAAGGGCATGGACCAATAAATTCAAAGCAATTTTATTATGATCATGATCTTAACTGTAGTTTCTTCAGTGTTAACACCACCACCACACAGTGATGGAGCCTTTTCCTAGTCTCCAGAATGCCTTCCCTTCCGTTATTTTGGTCAGTCTTTTCAAAGGCCTTAGAGACAAAGCAAAGAGTTTTTTAAATTGTTATTTTGAAATAATTTTAAATTTTTGAAAAGCTGTAAGAATTGTATGAAGAACTCCATATTCTATACCCAGATTCATGGATTGTTAAGCAGCTGGCTGCTAACCCAAGAGTCGTCAGTTCAAACCCACTAGCCACTCCATAGGAGAAAGACAGGCAGTCTACTTCTGTAAAGATTAAAAAAAACAAAAAACCAAACTGGTTTCTGCTGAGTGGATACCAACTCATAGTGACCCTATAGGATAGAACAGAACTGTCCCGTAGGGTTTCCAAGGAGTGGCTGGTGGAGTCGAACCTTTCCGTTAGCAGCCTGAGCTCTTAACCACTGTGCCACCAGGGCCTTGGAAACCCTATGGGGCAGTTCTACTCTGTCCTATAGGATCGCTATGAGTTAGAATCGATGTGATGGCAATGGGTTTGGTTTTTTTTTTTTAAGCAATATTTACTTTATCATTCCATTTTTCTACATATACACAGACTTTTTTCCCTGAGCCGGTTTGCAGACTGAGTTGGTTGCGGACATTGTGTCTACCTCCAAATACCTCAGCATGTATGTACTAAGAACAAGGACGTTCTTTTATAGAACCTCAGGGCAATTAGCCACTTCTGGGAATGAAACATCCGTATAATTCTATTACCTAGAATACTGTTCACGTTAAAATTTCATCATTGTCCCAGCAGTGTCCTTTATAGCATTTTCCCCGATGCAGGATCCAATCCAGGACCACACATTGCTTTTGTAGATACGTGTCCCATATCACAGACGAGAATAGAGGCTCAGAGAAGAGACCTGCCCAAGATCAGTCACATGCCAAGGAAAACAGTGATGTTAAGCCCCAGTTTTTGGATGCTAGGTGGTCACCTTTTCATCATGTTACCGTGCTTCTCAAACGACCTCCTTCCTGTAGTGGGAGGCGGTTAAGAGAGGGTGGCAGAAGACTCAGTCCCACCTGCCAGGTCTGGCCAGATAGAGAAAGTCTTTACTGGGAGATCCTGGGGCAAATGGCATGGTGTCCCTCTGCCCCTCCCTGCAAGCTGGTCTTCGGAGGAGCTTCCGGCTGGGCCGCAGGGAGAGGCTGGGCAGCTCACAGGAAGGAAAGACACCTACAGTATCTGAGTCTCCGGAGCTACTAACCTATGAGGAGGTGGCCAGGTACCAGCACCAGCCCGGCGAGCGGCCGCGCCTGGTGGTTCTAATTGGTAGGTGATGTCCTGGGCCTTCAAGGAATGGGGCGGTTTCTTCCTGGAGAAGTGGGAAGGGAACACAGTGGGGACTCTAGTCAGCCTCCCCTTTGCTTCCCAGGGTCTCTGGGAGCCCGACTGCACGAGTTGAAGCAGAAGGTGGTGGCAGAGAACCCACAGCACTTTGGCGTTGCTGTTCCACGTAAGAGGGCCCACATGTGTGTATGTGTACCTGCATGTGAATATTTCATGGGAACATAACTCCTCATATCCATCCTAATCCTTACTTTGAGTCTGAGGGACCAGCAGACACTGCGTGCTATAGGCATATTATGGGACCCAGTGGTCCACTAGGACCCTCTGAGGCAGAAGCTGGAAAACTAATTGCTCAGTTTCTGCCTGGGGTGGGAGGTGAATCCAGAGCACATTGCAGGCAAAGTGGCAGACTCAGCTTGACACTGAGAAGGTCTCTCAGGCAGTGAGGATCAGTCTAGCTTCCTCTTCACGATGACCCTGACCTCCTGTGGCCTCAGCACCTCTGCTTAGGTAGGAGAGCAGTTCAGGGAAGCTGGGGAGCCAGGGGAGAGACAGTACTTAGGCACTACATTTAAGCTGGATTCCAGCCTCATCAGGGTGGCTGAGTACCGTCCTGGTGATAACACCCCTGTTGATTTCTGAGTCTTCCTCCTGCTAGAGGCAGCCAGGAATGCTGAGATCCAGTGGGCAGGAGGTCCTGGTTCTAAATGTGGTGATGAGGAGGAGGATGAAAAATGCCAGGTACTATATCAAGAACATTTATGTGCAATAACTCAGTCAGCCCTCCCAGTAACTCAAGATTTTTATCATCTTGTACTGCAGAGGAAGACACTGAGGCTCAGAGAGGTTAAGTAACCTTCCCAGTGTCATACGGTAGGTAAGTGGTGGAGCCAAGATTTGAACTTAGGTAGCCTGGCCCCAGAGTCACTTTCTTTTTTTGTGTGTGTGCTTTAGTTAAAAATTTACAGAGCAAATTAGTTTCTCATTAAACAGTTAATACACAAATTGTTTTGTGATATTGGTTGCCAACCTCATGATATGTCAACACTCTCCCCTTCTCCACCCCAGTATCCCTGTTTCCATTCGTCCAGTTTTCCTGTTCCTTCCTCCTTCCTGCCTTCTCGTCTTTGCTTTTGGGCTGGTGTGTCCATTAGTCTTGCATACATGATTGAACTATAAAGCACGTTCCTCACATTTATTGTTGGCCCTATAGATCTGTCTAATCTTTGGCTGAAGGTGAACCTCGGGAGTGACTTCAGTACTGAGTTAAAAGGGTGTCGGGGCTCCATACTCTCGGAGTTTCAGTGTCACATTCTTAACTAGGCTGCACAATGCTGTCTCACTTGCTACCTGCCACTTCCTGCTTTGACTGTCTTTCTCCTCTCCGGGACTCATTGTCAGTCTCTCTGGACTCAGAGGGATGCAGTGTGGGTGCCTAGTGACCATTGAGAGGGGTTGCTGTGGTGGTGGTAAAGGAACCTTTCCAGAGAGTCCTGGGGCAGGGCAGCTGCAAAGCCTTTGCTTTACCACACTGCTCTCATCTGGGCCTGTAGTCTCGTCTATGGGTTGTCAGACTGTCTTTCAGAGCCCAGCTAGAAGTGGCGGGGACGGGGGTGAGGGAGGCCATTCTGATAGCATCTGTGATGAATCTGGTAGGCTTCTGGGGGATTCGGCCTTCCAGTCTGACAGGATGAACTGAAACAGGACATGTGGAAGTTACTCATAGGTCCTTTAGAAACCCCCAGGTCTGTCCTCCAGGGAAGCACCTGAATGGCCAGGCCTACTTGCTTCTGGTCACCCCATAGACAGGTGACTTTCCCCCTTGTTTGTAGGCACTGGGGAAGTCAGGAAGGCTTCCCAGAGGTGGTAACTTTTATGCTGGGTTTTGCAGGGTGAATAGGAGTTTTCTAGGCAGAGGAGAAAGGAAAGGCTGTCTATATAGCAGGAACAGTATGTGTAAAGGGATGAAGGTGTGACCAATAGTAGCAGTGTTGGGGACTGAGGAGAAGTTCGTGTGGAGGATATGGTGGGAGATGAAGCTGAGCTGGAGGTTGGGCAGATCACAAAGGGTCTTATATACTCAGCTAAGGTGTCTAGAATGTAATCAGTGGGTAAATAAAAGTTCTAAGCAAGAGGATGACATTGTCAGAAAATGAGCCCAGTGGCTTTGACAGAGGTTGGACTAAGATGCCACACACACGTAGAACACAAAAGCATCCCCCTGGGGGACCTCTAAGGGCTAGAGAACACTGTTCTCCAAAACGTCATCTTTTGTTTTGGAATGCTCTGGAAAAAGCTGTATATTGCTTCAGATGTGTTCGTGTTGAGTGGAGGACCTGATTTTCCCCAGGAGAGCACATCTCAATTTTATTATGGAAAATAGTGGGAAAAAAAGTATGTGTTTTAAAATTGAGAGCCAGCTCTGCTGAAACACATCTAGTCCATAAAGGGGCATTGGTGTTCATGCCTCATTTCCTATCAAAATGAGAATCAAATAAGGAATTAAAAGCATACACTTGGCAGGGTCATCTGTATTTGTGCCCCCTTTGCTCTCAAAAAGAAAAACAATTAAGCTATAAAAGCTTAGAACTAGGGATCCCTTAAGTGATTCTCATAAAAGCCACAGCATTTATGAGGCAGTGTAGCAAAGTGGTTAAGAGCATATGCTTCCATGAGATGGAGACACCTAGATTCAGACTCCGACCCTGCGACCTGCTGGCTGTGGGATGTTGCGCACGGTGAGGCGCATAACCTCTCTGTGCCTCGGTTTCCTCTACTGCAGAATGGGAGGCCTCAGTTTGCCTTTGACAAAGAGTTGTTGTGAGAAATCAGTATGTCTGGGAAGAGCACTGTGCCTAGCATGCAGGGAACACTCGTTGAACGGAAGTGGTTGGTTTACACAAGATAAACCAGCCATGAATTCCTAGAAGGGCTAAGGGCACAGGCTTGCTGCTGCTCCTGCTTACTGTGAAGCAACATGTCTTCGCCCAGCTTTCCTTCTTTTTTCTTTAAAAGATACCACCAGGTCCCGAAGGAGCCATGAGAAGGAGGGGGTGGAATATCACTTTGTCTCTAAGCAAGCATTTGAGGCCGACTTACACCACAACAAGTATGCTGGTTCTCTGTGCCGCTGTGCGTCTTTGTCCCGTGTCCCACTTGACCTCCCGGGAAGGCTTCTGGAAAGGATGGGGAAGTGGGAGAGAACTCCTGTTGGGAAGTCCGTTCAACCTTTTGTGCTAATGTAGGAAAGCTCAGGAACTAAAGGCCCTCTCCCTTTGGTGGTGTTTCAGGTTCCTGGAGCATGGCGAATATAAGGAGAATCTCTATGGGACCAGCCTGGAGGCCATTCAGGCTGTCATGGCCAAAAACAAAGTTTGTTTGGTGGACGTGGAGCCCGAAGTGAGTTTCTGGGCTAGCTGGGCATTTCCACTTAACAGGATTTCTAAGGCAGGGGACTGTACATTTTGCAGAACACTTGACCTAAGTCTAAGGAATTTTTAGTCCAGAGCAGAGGGTGTTAAATTTTCTGGCTCTCCCTTTGAGAATTGAATGAAAGCTGTATACCCTCCAAATGTGCACCTATCTACACAAATACTGTGTTTAATTGTAGGGAGCTCATGGACCCACAGACCCAGGAGAGTAACCCCTGCATAGAGTAAATCACATGGTAGATGTGGCCTGTTGTGACAGAGAATTAGCTGTAAATACCCAGGCAGAGGGGGCATTAGTGGTTCAGTTGTAGAATTCTTGCCTTCCATGCTGGATACTTGAGTTCAATTCCCAACCAATGCACCTCATGCACAGCCGCCACGCATCTGTCTGTGGAGGCTTGTATGTTGCTATGATGCTGAACAGGTTTCAGTGGAGCTTCCAGACTAAGATGGACTAGGAAGAAAGGCCTAGTAATCAGTTTCTGAAAAAATCAGCCAGTGAAAACCGTATGCATCATGACTGTCCAATCTGCAGCCGATCATGGAGATGGCGCAATGCTGAGCAGTGGTTTGTTCCATTGTGCATGGGGTCATGAGTTGATGGCAGACTCGACAGCTAACAACAACCATGACAACCCACACAGAAGCTGGCGCTAAGCTCTTGGTGTCAGGCCACCCCCGTCCCCAACCATGACAAGGGGAGTCAGTGGTTCAGGGAACCACTGACGGGGACAGTCAGGAGAGCAATTTGAAAGGGAAAGAGAGGCCTCCTTCCTTACAGGGAGACCATACTCCACAAAGTGCTTCAAAAACGTTTCTAGTGCTGCCCACCCAGCATGCCATGGGCTTGGCTGGAGCTTGGCCATCTTTTCAACCTTGTCTTTGAGAAAAACTTCCAAGCTTTGAACTTAACCTGGGGATTTTCTTTCCCTGCTGTAGAAACAGAGCTCTGATTTTATCCTATAAGCTGTCAGCTTCATTTTATAGAAGTTTGCTTGGAATATATTCCAGAAAACATGCTGTGCTTATAAAGATAAATCCCTTACTAATTTGGACTTACTAGGAGTTGGTAGTTGAAATTAAAAGTCTGTATTTCACTTGTATTTAAAGGAAAGTGATTTTATTGGTTGTATGTGCCGATAGTACGCGTAGCAGTTCAATACCAGTGTTTCCAAATAGAGAGAATGCAATAATTAACAGTACGACTTGCTTACAGAAAATCTTCTGAAGTCTTTTAAGTTTTGTTCAAATGATCTCTTAGGTAGTCTCTTCATTTGCTTAGCAAACCTTTTTTTCTTTGAATATCATAGGCGGCCTATGTGATAGCACAAATTTTGCATTAGTGCAATGCAAATCAATGACGTTTGACTAGATATACACACACTGAGTCTCTGGCATCAGGAATGGCCAGGTGCAGAAGGGCTTAAGAGGTTCATTAGAGCCTGAGGAACCTTCCACTCTCTGTGTGTGGGCCTTCAGGGCTCGGCCGAGTCCAGTGTCAAAGTGGAGGAAAGGAGCAGTTGTTCTGCCCAGTTAAAGTCTTTTGTTGTGTGACCAGTGTGATCAGGACCTTTGCCACTGAGGTTATGCAATTGAAACGCACAGTTATTGAGCCTTTAAAAAGTATGTTTCCCAATAATATATTTTAAAAGTGTATAATATTCTTGAACCTTCTTTCCCAGGCAGTGAAACAACTGAGGACCTCAGAGTTCAAACCCTACATTATATTTGTGAAGCCTGCAATTCAGGAAAAAAGGAAGACACCACCTATGTCCCCGGCATTCGAGGCCACAGCAGCCCCACTTGTAAGTTTAACATTGGTTATTTTTTTTCTGGAGGCCTAAGAGGGGCTGTTACAAGAAGTGCTTCCAGCTGTGTGAGGATGCTCGCAGCTAAAGAGGGACACAGGATGGACCTTCTGCTCAAGACAATCTTTCCTTTCTGTCTGTTGATGTACTTAGAGAAGAGGGTCATATGACCAGAAGGCTCAGGGTGGGACAGCCAGAAGTGCTCCCAGTCGAGGCAGGGGTGGCTTTGTCTGGGGTTACTCTCACATAAGCCCCCTCCCCGACAATAAGAGTCTGACATCTGTCTGGGACCTGATGAACTCATAAACCAAACCCAAGTGATTTTTAATTGAAACACCAACTAATAAGGTCATTATCATTGCTTTCTAAATAACCACTGAGTAAACTTGTTTGAGAAGGAGCCCTGGTGGCGCAGTAGTTAAGTGCTTGGCTGCTAACTGAAAGGACATCGATTCGAACCCACCAGCCACTCCACGGGAGAAAGATTAACAGTCTGCTTTTGTAAAGATTATAGCCTTAGAAACCCAATGGGGCAGGTCTACTCTGTCCTACAGGGTCACTGTGGGTCAAATTCTACTTGACAACAATGGGTTAAACCAGTTTGAAAAGAGTCGTGGTGGCAAAACGGTTAAGTGCTTGGCTGCTAACCCAAAAGCTGGAGTTTGAACCTATCCAGTGGCTCTGCGGGAGAAAGACCTGGCAATCTGCTGTCATTAAGATTAGAGCCTAGAAAACCCTGTGGGACAGTTCTCCTCTGTCACGTGGGGTCTCTATGAGTTGAAATTGACTCAGCAGCACCCAGCAACAATAGATCCGTTTGAACCATCAGAGAATTAATCTATTTATAAAACTATTGGATGGGATAATCCAATGTGTTGCTAAGTGCACTTCTGTTTCACCGGCATAGATTCCTTGTTCAGCCCAGTCCATATCAGGACGCCCACCCAAACCTGATAGTTTGGCAGAGCTTTCCTAGAGAGACATGGGATTAGTGCCCCATCTTACCTGGCTTTCAGAAGGGTCAGTTAGGGGAATGAGCTGGAAGTTGTCATGGGGAAAGGGTAAGAAGCAATCCAGTTTCAGCAAAGACTTTGCTTGCTGGCCAATATAGCTCTTCCATCTGAAGGACACCCTCTCCGATCCTTCCCCTTGGTCAAGAAGCTCCCCCCAAGTAAAGATTTGGATTCATCCTAGTTTGTACAAATTCTTGTTATAATTGTCCACACTGATCAAATTACTTAGAATGACAGGGCTAGAAGGAACATTAGAGGTCTTCCCCCTTAGAAACTCTAAGGGGAACACTTAGAAACAAACGAAGTGGTTCTAGAACCACTTAGAAGCAGAGCATGTTCAACATAGTGTTAATAACAGAACGAAACAAAACAAAAAAACCAAACCCATTGCAGTTGAGTCGACTCTGATTCATAACAACCCTATAGGACAGAGTAGAACTGCCGCATAGAGTTTCCAAGACTGTAATCTTTACAGAAGCAGATTGCCAC
This sequence comes from Trichechus manatus latirostris, assembly GCF_000243295.1. NCBI lineage: Eukaryota > Metazoa > Chordata > Mammalia > Sirenia > Trichechidae > Trichechus > Trichechus manatus. The sequence goes on from NW_004443964.1 coordinate 22,673,257, forward strand.
ATCTTTTTCCTGGTGGGTTCGAACTGCCGACCTGTCACTTAGCAGCCTGGTGCTTAACCACTGTGCCACCAGGGCTCCTTGTTGTTAATAACAATAACAAAGAAAATCAGAAACAACCTAAATGTCCAATATTGGGGGCTCAGTTCAACACATTACAACATTACATGATATTCACAGGATGAAATGGGATATTATATAGCAAATTAACTCACGTTATCGAGGAATATTTGATGACATAGCTAAATACAATAAAATATTAAAAGAAAACAAGTCTGAAAAGAATATGATTCTATTTTTGTCACACACAAAGAAAGTACACCAAAATGCTAAAGGCAGTTCTCCCTGGATAATGGGCTCATGATTAGTTTTTCTTTTCTATGTTTTACTATGTGGATTTTTTGGGGGCAAGGGGAGGTTAGCAGCTTTATTGAGATACAATTCACATACCATACAGTTCACACTTTCAAAGTGTATAATTCATTAGTTTTTAGCACACTCATAGAATTGTGCAGTCATCACCACAGTCACTTTTAGAACATGTTCATCACCCCCAAAAGAAACCCTATACCCATTAGCAGTCCCTCCCAACTCCTCCCCAGCCCCCAGCAACTGTTAATCTACTTTGTCTCTATAGATTTGCCATTACGGATATTTCATATAAATGAGATCTTATAATATGCAACCTTTTGTATCTGACTTCTTTCACTTAGCATAATGTTTCCAAGGTTCATCCATGTTGTGGCATGTACCAGTACTTCATTCCCAAATTATACTCCATTGTATATAATACCACATTTTGTTTATCCATTCATCAGTTGATGGACCTTTGAGTTGTTTCTACTTTTTGGCTATTATGAATGATGCTGCTGTGAACATTTGTGTACACATTTCTGTGTGGACATATGATTATATCTATGGCCCATTAGCTTTCTTGGAATTTTGATTAAATGTTGCCATTACACTCTGCTCTTGTATACACAGTTTGTTACTAATGGGGCATAATTATCCACTCATCGCTTAAAAATTCAAGGTTGGGATGTTGCCCAAGACCATGTTCCCCACAGCCTTTGTAATGCAGGTTTCTGACTTTAGGGGAGAACGATCCAGTTACTCCATAACTGCCCCTTTCCTTGCAGGATGAGGAGCAGCAGGAGATGGCCACCTCCGCCGCCTTCATAGACCAGCATTACGGGCACCTGGTGGACACCGTGCTGGTGAAGGAGGATCTCCAGGGTGCATACAGCCAGCTGAAAGTGATTTTGGAGAAGCTGAGCAGGGACACTCACTGGGTACCTGTCAGTTGGGTCAGGTAACTCTGTCCTAGACCGTCCTGGCTGGAGGGGACCTTGAAGACCATCTAGTCCAGCCACCTTCATTTTACCAACAAGGAGTCGCAAGCATGGGGCGGGGTGAAATTCTCCACATACTCCGCCATCAAGAAGAGGCTAAGTGGGAAGTCTTATTTGCGGTGGTTTTTTGTCTGTTGTGTTTCAGAAAACAGGACTTGAAAGGGGCATATCACAAAGTAACACATTTCATTCATTAAAGTATCATAGGCAAGTTGACCCTGATGTTTTGTACCAAAGTTAAGTAACCACTGTCTTTTAGAGAGAGGTGGTTAATTTATAGGTCCCTGGGTGGAGCAAAAGGAGCCCTGGTGGCACAGGGGTTAAAGTGCTCTGCTGTTAACCAAAAGGTCAGCAGTTCGAATCCACCAGCTGCGCCATGGGAGAAAGATGTGGCAGTCTGCTTCTGTTAAGATTTATAGCCTTAGAAACCGTAAGGGACAACTCTACGCTGTCCTATAGGGTCGAGTCAGAATCAGCTTGACTGTAATGGGTTTGTTTGTTTGTTTTTTGGTTTGGGGTGGTGCAAACGATTTGCTCTTGGCTACTAATCTAAAGGTTGGTGGTTCGAACCCAACCAGTGGTTCCACGGAAGAAAAGCCCTGGTGATCTGTTTCCATAAAGATTACAGCCAAGAAAACCCTATGGAGCAGTTCTACTCTGTAACACGTGGGGTCGCCATGAGTCAAAATTGACTTGTCGGCAATGAGTTTTGGTTAATTTATAAAGTACCAATGTGCGGTGATGTTTTTAAGCTTTATAAACATAGTGACACTTCCTTTATCCAGCTTTGTTGGAAGCTGTCTTGTTTTACCTAAAGGGATTGTCCACACAACTGAAGCTCCCTGGCTTCAAGTGCTAAAATGTCGATTTTAACCTTTTTAATAGCGAATGCTTGCCTGTTAACAAATAACTTGCTTCTTTGCCTTTTTAAGTAGTGAGCATACATTAACTTTTTCTGGAAGACTAAGCCACACTTTACTATCAACATAAATGACTGTCCTATTCTATGATACAGTAGTGTCTTCAGGGACTCTTGAAGAATGTAAGGCTGCTTGTCCTCTTTCTAAATACCCTCAGACTCCTAAAGTGGAGCTCATGTATCTGGTTTTTTTGATTCCTTCTATTCCATCAGTTGTCCCACTTGTTACTGGCAGTCGTCCTGGCTCTAGCCTGTCTAACTTTCAGATTCTAGGGACTCCTGTTGTGCTTGATGATGGGAAACCAGATGACTCCCCCATCAAAATTGTCCAATTACATCTGAAACACAATAAATCAGTTCTGACGATGTGAAAGTCTATAGACTCTGAGTGTGGGCCTAATGGGTTTTCCCTGAGCAAAAGTGGTAATGTCACCTAGGATTTGTGATATCTTAGCTGCTCAGAAAATTTTATTTCTTATTAATAACAAAGATTTGTAGGCCTTTATTCTGTGCCAGGTGCTGTACTAAGGCCTTTATATACATACTGTGCCTTGACAAATACTCAGACCAAGCCTATGAGGTAGGGATTCTTGTCATCTTCATTGTACAAACAAGAAAAACAAAGCTTAGAAAGTTTAAATAACTTGTCCAAGTTCACATAGCTGCTAAAAAAGTGTCATTGCTGGTATTTGAGATGAAGTCTCCCTAATGCCAGAGCTGGCCACTAACTACTACACTATACTGCCTTGTTCTTTTGTGGTCCTAAAGGAGTCCCTGGGTGGTGCAAATGATTAAGCACTGGACTAGTAACAGAAAGGTTGGTGGTTCAAACCCACCCAGAGGCGCCTCAGGAGACAGGCCTGGCAATCTTCTTCTGAAAGGTCACAGCCCTGAAAACCCTATCGAGCAGTTCTATTCTGCACACACGGGGTCGCCATGAGTCGGAATCGACTCAGTGGCAACCAAGAACACCAACAACTGAGGCTGCTGGTTAAATAATCGACTTAAAAGCGAGGAACACGTTCATAACTAGAATTTACAATCATAGACAGTGTGGCCATAACTTCTAAGACCGAAAAGAGACTGCTTACATGGGTGTAAACTTTCAAGCCCTTTTACTCACGAGAAGAAGAGGAGACCAGGTTAAAGGGAAGCATCAGGGAGAAGGTTTGCTGCTCATTTAGAAATTTCTACTTTTCCTTCATACAGAAGGACACCTTCACAACTCTATAGCTCAGTAACCTGGTCGGTCCACCTAATAGAATCACATTCTACAGAACTTTCTAGCAAAAGCATGGGGACTTCTTCATACCTACAGAAACTGGATTCTTATCAAGTGAAACTGGTCTTGAGTTGTTCAGCAGAGAACCAGGACAAGGAGGGGGACCGCCCCTTGAAGTGTGAATGGCACATACGAAGTTGTGTGTTATACAGGGGAGCCAGGATCCAAAGTCAGCTCATAAGGCAGAAAACACACATGGTCAAAATCACTTTTAAAATCCCCTAGCAAGACACCGTGGTGGAGACCCTAACTACCACTGAGTAAGTCCCACCTGGGTGGCTTTTCCTCTAGTGCTGGCACACAGTGGGTGAACACCACACGACATGAGTTCACTTTATTTTGAGCTTCATACCACTCAACAGACATGTTGTGCTATTTAATATTTCTACATAATCGTCAGATGAAATGGTAGTAATTCTTGTCATATATTATGAAGCAAGGCATGAGAATGTGGTGCCTGCTTTATTTCCTGTCGAAGTAGCTTCCCCACCCCCCAAAGCAAGCCGTGTCTACAGCTGTTCGTGTGCTACTGGATCTGTGGGGATAGAAAGGAAAGGGTCCCAGAGACAGAAGAGTGTTGTTCCAAAAAATACACCTGCTTACAAATATATATTGGTGGAACATGTGTCAATGCTAATTCCAAGACTCATTCTGCCAATCCGGTACACCTTCAGTGGTTTGGAATTGGGGACTGGGGACACAGAACCGCAGGGACAATGAGGACTTTTCAAAGGCAGCAGTACCGGTTTAGTAAGATCTAGTTCTAGCTGAAATGGCGGTAGCAGTAAGGCCCACAGCACTTCCAGGCCAGTCCTACTGCAAGATTGTGGGTGCTGTTCCTGGATGTGCAGCTTGAAGCCTGGTTCTGCAGTTTTCTAGGAGGTATTGAGAATGAATTCATTTTCTTTTAATAAATTATTTCACTGCAGACTCAGTTTCTGTTGCTTGAAACTAAGAATTCATATTGATAGAGGCGGCACAGGTGGGGTGGGGGAATCATGGAGTGCCTTGTATGTCATATTTAAAGCTATGGCTCGTTCTGGAAGGAATGGTAAGTCACTGAAGATGTCAAGCTAGAAAGTGATACGGGCATATTTTTGCATCAGTAACACTAGCCATAAATCACAAGTACCTGAAATATTGACAATAGCACATACAGAGATTGAGAAGTAGGACTTATATATTTAAGATACGTAGGGAGGGGGAGTTAGATGGTGGCTCAGTGGTTAATTTAACACTTGACTGCTAACGGAAAGGTCGGCTGTTTGGTTAGCAGCCCAGTGGTTCTGCTGGAGAAAAGATTCGGTGATCTGCTACCGTAAAGATTACAGCCTAGGAAACTGTATGCACAGTTCTACTCTGTCTTACAGGGTCACTGTGAGTTGGAATCGACTTGACAGCACATAACAGGGAGGGGGGAAGGATGAGAGAGAGCGGGTGAAGTAAAGGGTGACCCCCCGATTTCTAGCCCAGATGTCTGAAAGAATGGTAGTTCCTCTAACTGAGGTTAGCTGGAGCCAGAGTTAATAATTTATATTTGGACATACTGATTTTTTTTCTTTAAATTACACTTTTTATTTTGAGATAATTATAGATTCACATGCAGTTGTAAGATATAATACAGCTAGATCACATGTACTCCTTACCGTTTCCCCTCATGCAAAACTATAGTATAATATCACAAGGCTATTAACACTGATACAGTCAAGACACAGAACAGTTCCATCATTAACAAATTGGACTTCATCAAAATGAAAAGCTTTTGCCTGTGAAAGACCCTGTTAAAGAGGATGCACAGACATTACAGACTGGGAGAAAATATTTGCAAACCACATAGCTGACAAAAGACTTGTATCTAGAATATATAAAGAATTCTCAAAATTCAATGTTAAAAAGAATCCCCAAGCAATTCAGTTATAAAATGGGCAAGAGACATACACAGACATTTCACTAAAGAGGATACACAGATGGCAGATAAGCATATGAAAGATGTTCAGCGTCATTAGCCATTAGAGAAATTAAAACCACGATGGGATATCACTACACACGTATCAAAACCAAAAAATGCTGATAACATCAAATGCTGACAAGGCTGTGGAGAAACTGGATCACTCATAAATGGCTGGTGGGAATGTAAAATAGTGCAGCCACTTTTGAAAATAATTTTGCAGTTCCTTTTAAAACTAAAAAAAAAAAAAGGACTTACCATAGGACTCAGAAATTGCTCTCTTGTTTATCCTGGAGACTTTCATGCAGAAACTTGTACACCAAAGTGCATGGCTTTATTTGTAATAGCCAAAAAACTAGGAACTACCCAAATGTCCTCCAGTGGGTGAATGGTTACACAATCTGTGGCACATTCATACCAGCAATAAAAAGAAATGAACTATTGCTACATGCCACAACTTGGATGAACTGCAAGGAAACCATACTGAATGAAAAAAGCCAATCTCAAATGGATACATACTGCATGATTCCATTCATGAAATAACATAATTGTAGAGACGGAGAACAGATTAGTGATTGTCAGGGGTTAGGAATGGGGGCGGGGGGAAGAGTGGCTGTGGCTAATAGCGTGGCACGAGGGAGTCTTTCGATGACGGTACAGTTAAGTATCTTGAATGTGGTGGTGGTTACACGAAGCTACACGTGATAAAATTGCAAAATGCTAAACACACACTTCCACAAACGGTGCACATCCAATATGCTATATGGAGTGTACCAACGTCGATTTCCTGGTTTGGGATTGTAATATAGTTACGTAAGGTATAACCATTAGGGGAGGATGGGTGAAGGATGCGTGAGACCTTCCTGTACATTCCTTTGCACTTCCTGTGAATCCATAATTATTTCAAAATAAAAAGTAAAAAAAAAAAAGTCAGACTCAAAGTCAGCAGGACCAATCATGCAGCATTGTCTCATCATGTGTTTTTAGATATTTTTGACAGTTTGACTGTTGCTGCCCCATAAATGAATAGCGTACATGGAAATTTCAACAAAGCATTCTTTTCCAGTTTTGTGTATTGACAAATAATGACATTTGTTCCCTGTTTTGTCTGAACCTTAATTTTGTCATGTGTTTTTATCCCCTTTTTGATTGTTGAACTTGTGGCTGGACCATCTCACCCCGCCCCTTTTCTTCCCCCCAGGATGGTGGTGAATGTATGTGTTTGAAAGAGTTTATAGAGTTTTCTCTCTCTCTCTCTCTCTCTCTCTCTCTCTCGCTCTCTCTCGCTGTTTCTCTCTCTCTGTCTCTCTCTCTCTCTCTCTCTCGCTGTCTCTCTTTCTCTCTCTCGCTGTCTCTCTTTCTCTCTCTCGCTGTCTCTCTCTCTCTCTTGCTGTTTCTCTCTCTCTCTCTCGCTGTTTCTCTCTCTCTCTCGCTGTCTCTCTCTCTCTCTCCCCAGTGTTAAAAGTTCTTTGCAAAGCCCCAAATAAAAATGCATCTTTCCTTCTTCCTCCCTCATTCCGTCTCCAGATTGGGATGAGGATTTAAAACCTTTGGGTACCTTTAATGTAACTTACTCATTTTATGTTCCAAGCTTTATTGTAGCATCCTAAGACTGAGCATTCAGCCGCTTGGGAGTGTCTTGAGATTCTAAGCAGCTAAGAAATCCTAGGGCCGCCTTGTATTTTTTTCCGTGGTGACGAACCTTGTATTTAGTGGGAGTGAGATGGGGAGAAGCATTAATTATACAGAACTGTTCTTTGGAAAGCCTGGGTGTCCACTTATCCCCACCCCTCAAACAAAACAAAAACACTTAGTCATTCCTAATAACACTAAATAATACAAAATGCCAAGCTGGCCATACTTTTGAATAGTGACGGAAACCCATATATAACTTTGGCACAACATTAAAGCCAAGAGAAAATGAAATGTGGAAAACAAGCATTCAAGCCTCCTGTTTATGTCTGATTGGAACAAATCACTTCTCCTCAAAGCTGATGACCAACTAAATGGGATGAGAAAATCTCAAAGCTAATGACAGAAGACAATGTCTGCACACGTAGGAACTGTTGCATTGGTGTATGTTTTGCACATCGGTATATGGTGTATATTCTCTACAACAAAATAAACGAAATTTAGAAGAAAAGAAAAAAAAGACAATGTCATTTCCTAGCTGTATGGAGAGTTCTCAGTCCCCCGCTGAACGGCCAGTCAATATTACATGAGAAGAGCAGAAGTCATCCCCTTAACTGGGCCCCTAGTTCTCCATCCATACGGTTATTAGGGCTTTTGTGTCAGCTAGGATTACTGTGTTCTGTGGTCAGGAGCAGCCGTGTTAAGACATACCTATTCATCTCGGGAGAGAAGGTACCTTGTTGTATTTCTGATATAGCGCCTTGAATTCTTAAAGGAAAAAAGTTAGATTTATTTCAGTGCCAGAGGGCTGGTGCTAAAGCTGAAGTTTTAAATCCTAAGGATGGCTAAGAAAAGGTTTACAGACCAAAGCCACAGATTGCAGGTATTTTAAAACACTGGAGATGGCTTTTTTTTTTTTGGAAGGGTCATTCCGAACTGAAGCAAAGCAACCCCAAATTGAATCCTGTACCCACCCTCCTCTCCCCGTGTACATTCTGCCTTTCTGAATGAATGAAGGGATGAGGGATGAGGCTATAAACTAGTTGCTGAAATGGATACATAACAGCTTTGCCACCAAGGAGATTTCCTTAGCTGTTTGCTTGCATTGTTAGCTCTGCTTGCTTTGGGTGGTTTGTCGTTGAATCATTGTTGCATTTCACAGGATCTGGCTGTCAGCTGCCCAGGCGTCCCTCCTTAGACCCTCTTTACTCTGAACACAGGAACCGTGTGTGTGTGCATGGGAATAACAAGAGTGCCCACGTGCCTGCCAGTCTCTCTCGGATGCCCTGCGGTCATAGTGGGGTTTACGATCGCCAAGCCTCTTCAAAATGCCCTGGTTTTCCATGGTGATTCTCACTAGCTCCCGGTTCCTTGTTTCTCGGTTTAAGCTGAAAAACACAAAAACCCTGAGATGCGTGAAGAAGAAAAAAGCTCTTCCCGGATGGGAGTGGGGGAGGAGAGGAAGTCATGATGTCGTAAATGCAGGCTGCCTCCAGGTGGGCTGTACACTGTCCCCCTGAACCCTGAGGCCTCAGCATACTTGGCTTTGCCTGGCTGTTGAACCGCACTGTGCTGTGGGAAACCTGCGAAGCATTTGCAGGTTTACATCAGTGGTTCTCAACCCAGCTGCCTGCTACTGGAAGATTCTACTTGATGGGTCGGGGGTGGGGCCTGGGCATTTGTATTTTGTAAACATTCCCAGGTGGTTGTAATGTGAACCCAGGATTGAGACTCTCAGGTTTATGTGATCCAGGGAGGTCTACATCGCAAATGGCTGGAGACAAGCTTCCGGTCACCTCACTCTCCTCAGCTTTCAACTCTGTTCAGATAATCAAGAATACAGGCAAGGCATCTGGATGCTCCTGCGTACACACCCACACACACCCATACACACCCACTGAATTCTTGCCCTTGCTAAATTCTTTGGCCCTAATCACACTGCGTTGTTATTATTTATATAAATGTCTCCCCAACCAGGCCAGGAGTTCTTTGAAGTTAGGAAATATATCTCTCATCTGTCTGTATTCCAGTTGCCTAGCACATGGTAGGTGGTCAGGAAAGGATTTGTGGAACTGATTTTAAGAATGCTGTGTCACAGTCACAGCTATGTCATCATTTTACAAAAGTATTCAGTGTATTCTTACGACAAACTCTAGACCTGTCTCTTAGATGAGAAGAAATAGCTCTTTAGAGCTGGAGAAAGGGCCCCATTGTCTGTAGTTTTCATTCTCCTTAATATGGTCTCTCTGGTGTTCCCTCAAGATCACTTCCCTTAAGTGTTTCTCTCCCTTGGGGGATCCTAGCACTAAAACGCAACAAGGGGCTAAGACTTTCCAGAAATGAAGAGGAAGAACACTACCTCTTGGAAAAGTACTCGTTCCAACAGTCCACCTTGGCGGGGCCGCGGTGGGCATTTGCGATTTTCTGACACAGTTGCTTGTTTTCATATTCGATTTTGTCGATTCTCTTTTGTTCACCCTGGTAAGAAACCCCACCCCACCATGATGACATCACTACACTGCTCCAACACACAATGGCTTAGCATCACCTTCTCTGGGGAAGCGGCAAAGGGGCAAACTGAGTGGCCACTGCGGAGACTGGGAAAAGAGATTAGGAAACTAGGGGTGCTGTGGAGGGGGAGGCGGTGTATTCATAAATCTTTGGGTCAGGTGGGTATTTAGAAGGCTCCGGGACATCAGACTCTTCAGGACAGAGATAACAACCAACCAACCATGCTGTTTGGTTTGTGTCCAGTCACCTCTGACTCATGGCAACCCTATGTGTGTCAGAGTAGGAATGTGCTCCGTAGGGTTCTTGATGGCTGATTTTTTGGAAGTATATCGCCAGGCCTTGCTTCTGAGGTGCCTCTGGATGGACCTGAACCACCAACCTTTCACTTAGCAGCGAATTGCATTCACCAGGGACTCCAGGACATAGAGAAAAATTAGTAAAATGCATCTGCAGATGACAAGAACAAATACCTGTAGTTTGCTCAATTTTAAAATGTGATGTGTGTGCGCTGCTGGAGGTTTGGTGTCAACAGCAGGCTTCACTAGAGAAGAGGGATAAGAGAGCCACGTTATCACACAGGAGTCCTCAGAGCAGCCTCAGAAAACCTGCTAACATACTAGATAAGGACGCCAACAAGTAAACTTTATGATTTTGAATTCTGAGCTTAATCCAGTTCAAGAATTTTAGTCTGGTTTAATTTCTCCAATTGACACCTTTGAAGAGTTTTGAGCAGAAAAGAAAGAATGAGGAGGGCTAGAAAAAGTAAAATTTACAGAGATAAATGTCCTGCTAATCCAACGAAAGAGCTCTCTCCCACCCCCTCCTAATGTTACTAGGCTATCTATTGGGTGCTGAAGTCCTGTTCTCTTCTAGGTTACTTTGGCTTTAAGACATTAAATGGCTGTTTCCATCAGATGAATTCCCTGGTGTAAGATGAATTTTGTCACTTAACCAAACTCAGCAGATAAGGTTATATCATTGCAAATCTGTGTACTGGGCTGGTTTACTGTCAGTATCTCTGTGGGTGGACCTTTCCAGAACCCCTAATAGCAATAGCCAGCCCAAACTGCCCACGTACCTATTTGTATTCTATTCTTGTGAGATATATAGTGGCCAAAGTCCAGTTTCCTCCTGAAGGTTGTGCTTTGCCTGTGATTAGAGACAATTACAGGGTAGGCCAGGTAATCCAAGGAATTATTCATCTTCTCTTCCTAATCTCACTTCAGAAATGAGGCGCCCAGGCTCCTCTGTGAAGTGCTTAACTGTCCCATAAAAGGTTGTCATAGTTACCCAGTTATGACATCAGGGACAGGTGTCAGGAAAGGCATAGGCACAGCAGAGCCTGCCTGGCTGTCCCTGGGCTGCTGTCTTGAATGCGAACCTAGGTCCAAGTCAAGATGAGGGGCAAGGGACTACTAGGAAGCTTTCCCGCCTGCCTGGTCTGCAGATGCCACTAACACCGGAAGGAAAAGATGCGGCCTACTGGGAGGGGAGAGAATGCACAGGTAAAGAAATTCCAACCTTGGTTCCATATCTGGGGCTATAAACTGAGTAGTCTCTCTTGCACTGGTTTCCCTGAAAGTGTGAGACCACAGCTTTTTGGGGGTGAAAGATGACCTTTAAGATAACCTAATCCAATTCCTTCATTCTGCAGATGAGGCAACTAAAATCCAGAGCAGCAACGAAGCTGCCCAAGAACACATAGCAAATCAGTGGCAGAGCTGGACTCAGGATGTCGGTTTCCTGAATTCCAGGGACCATATTTGCTCTTTTAGGAAGGGCGTCTGCATCTTCCTGGCAGTGAGGGAGAGTCCTTTCTTCAAGGACAGAGACTGTGTTTTTTGCACATATTGGGAGTTCAGTAAATGCAGAGTTGTGGGCACTGTGTGGCTCAGAGTGGGCTGGAAGCTGCTCCAGAAAGCGTTGCAAAAGAACCTGATTCAGCTCCACACTAGCACAGGTGTAGCACATAGCAGGTGCTCAGTATGTTTGCTGATGATGAAAGGAAGCGCTAACACTGAGTGCTCAGTATGTCATCCTGGGCGCTTTCCTTGAATGTCACATTTAACCTTTCCAACAACCCTCGGAGTTAGGTGGTATTATTATTATGCTCATTTTCCAGTAAAGTGAGGCTCTGAAAGGTTCATTCCCCGGGGTCAGAATTCCAAGCCTGATTGCATAGATTCCAAGCTTTTAAGCACGATGTGGACTCTCAGTGAATGTTGGAAGCTGGTGCGCCCCAGAGCAGGGCTTCTCAAACTTTAATTTTCATAGGGATCTTGTCAATTGCACATTTTGATTCCGGAGGTCTGGGCTGGAGCCGAGATTCTGCATTTCTAACAAGCTCCTGGGTGATGTCAACGCTGCTGGTCCACAGCGGAGTTAGAGCTCAGAAACGGAACCCGGGGGGTCCCTGTTATCCAGAAAATTAAGCGACACGTGGGTGCACCCCCGTCAATAGTAGCATTTATTGCGTCCTGCATTTGGTTCAGTGAACGAAGTTACTGCACTTCCCAGTTTACAAAGATAATGTCTTAGCTGATGGTGGGGAAAGGACCCCTAAACTCCAGAGTGGCGGTATTACTGCCCCCGGCGACAGGCCCAGGGGTCTTCCGGAGTGTTCGCTCGGCGCTTAGCGGCGCCGTATTTCTGCAAATTGGAGCGCAGGTGGCTGCGGGCGCTGCGGCGCCTGGCGCTCCGCAGCTTCCCGCGCATGGCGGGGCCCGCCCCAGGGGCGGGACGGGGCGGGTCTGGGCGCTGGAGCCCCAGCCCAGCTGACCCGGCGCTTGTACCCCTCGCTCGCTCCTGCCCCGGCGTGCAGGGCCCGGCCGCCGCCATGGCGCGCCCGTGCGAGCTCTCAGTGGAGGACCTCAACGATCTGCTTTCGGACGGCAGCGGCTGTTACAGCCTTCCGAGCCAGCCCTGCAACGAGGTCACCCCGAGGATCTACGTGGGCAATGCGTGAGTCACTCCGACTGAACCCCAGCTGCCTGCCCCTCCCCAGGCGCCCCGCCCACCCGAAAGCCAGAGTCGGGGTGTCGGGAGGCGCAGGTCGGGGAGCGCGGGCGTGGTTGTCCTTCCCGGAGCTGCAGCGGGGCCAGGGAAGGGAGCCCAAGGCAAATCCCCGCGCGTGGGACGGAGGGGCAGGGCCCCGCCCGGGATCAGCACCGGCCCCCGGTTCGCCGGGTGAATGGAGCCCGGGGAATCCGCGGCCCGGTAGGCCGCCCGGCCAGCTCGGCGTCCGGCCCGAAGCCGCCACCCGGTAGGGCCCCAGCCTTGGGTGGGGCCGGACTTCCATGTTCATTGAACAGGTGGCCCGCCGTCGCCCGGCCGGTCTCCTGCCCGCGCGTCATGTGACAGCTGCCTAGTTCTGCAGTGAGGTCACCGCGGAATGTCTGCCTTCGCTGCCATGGCAACGGGCTGACGTCACAATCGGGCTTGGAACTTTCCGGGCAGGGCAGGCTCGGACCCGGGAATCGAAATCTTCTGAACCAGGGGTGCAGAGAGCTAGGCCGCAGTTTCCGCGTCCCTTCACCCGCCCCCGGGATAGGATTTGATTTACATGGGATTCTAGAACGATCTAGTGATAAACCTCATAAGGAGCCATCACCTAGAAAAGGCTCCTGACTTTCTCACAGCCAGGATATGTATTTATTGTTTATTGCTTCTAAGTTCTTATTAGCAAAACGGGAAAATTTTCCTGTTAGGCAAACTACTAGTAAGAATTTCTCAGCAACAGGAGTCAGTGTTAACATTCTGAGAGGTGCTGAAATGCAGCCCAAAGCAAAGAAAGATTATTAGCACGTGGGTAAAGCCTGGGGAAGGCTTAGGGTGATTTTCATGAGACTGTGAGGACTGTTACTAACTTCCTAATAAGCTCCATGGGCCCAAGAACTGCGTGTTGGAAACCTAGAACTAACTCACTCCTCATTTGACACTGAAGGAAGTGGTGGCCCAGAGAGGTTGAGGGACTGTGAGGATCAATGTTGTGTTCATGTTTGTATCCTCTGTCCCAGATTAGTACCTGCTGCTTAGCCTGCCAAGGACTGCCATGCAAATGGGGATCCCAGCCTCATGAGTGATGGGTCTCATCCATTCCATCATTCACCATATTAGTACCTACTATGTGTCAGGCACTGCATAATGCTCATTAGTATTAGTGATAGTAATGACGATACTGATAAGTTTGTTGGCTGTTAAGAATGAGTATTAGAGAAGGGAGATGAATGGGAGTGACTCGTCAAAGCTAATTATTTTACTGTTGATTTTTCCCTTGGCCACTGCTTTACAATTGTGTGCAGCGTCCTGAGCAGCAACAGCTAAAACAGACTCCCGGAGTCTCAGCCAAAGGCCCCAGTACTTACAAAGTTCTGAGGACCCCTTTCCCCCAACCACTCAAGCAGCAAGTGGGCCTTGGCACAAGGGGGAACCCTGCTCTTTTGGGAAATTTGCACACTCCGCTGGGGGTGCGTTGACAAGATACTGCTGTCACCACATTCCGAATGGGGACCAAGGCTGTGAATGTCTGGTGGTAGCCAGAGTGGCAAGTACTGATGACCACCCTAGAAAACACATCCTTTCCATCAGGCCAATCTGACCTTGACTGGGTGGGGGGTGGCTAAGTAGGGAGGATCAACTGAGCACCTAGTGCTGAGCTGACTTGGGCTCCCCCACCCACCGGGAGTCTCTTAGCAAAACCAGGACTCCATCCATGGCCTCACACTGGGCAGAGACTGAGCCTGTGTGCCACACTTTCTGGGCCTCTGGGTTTTGCAGTTGCTGTGGGCTTGAGAGGTAGAGGGGGTGGAAGACAGCAGGCTGGGTGTCAAGAGACCGAGGTCTGCTCCCAGCTCTGCCACTCAGCAGCCCGTGTGAGCACATTCACGTCCTTCTTCCTGTTCTGTCAGGGCCAGAGTTGAACTCTGTCAGATGGAGACAGTGCCATCCTTCTTTCCTTGGGGGGCTGCTGGACAGGGCAATTGAGGTCATGTAGGAGGAAGTATAAATCGAAGTATTAACTGCCATTTGAATTGGGATGTTGTTGTGAGAGGAAATAAAGGAGCCATCTGACTGTTCAGTCAAGTCGTTTGTAACCTCCTTAGTTCTCCTGGGGTCACTTGCTCCCCAAGTGCTAACTCACCCAGGAGAGCTCCAGAAACGTGGCTGGTGGAGGGTGGCAGAAAGGATCCCGCTGCGGGTTGCAGAAAGGGGCTGCTGCCCTTGATAATCCAAGGAAGGACATAGCCTGCCCACCACGTGACCATTTCCTTCTTCACTCATCCACCTCATTTTTACTCAGCACCTGCTGTCTGCCAGGTCCTATAGTAGGTTCTGGGGATACAGACCTGAAGCAGCCAGGGTTCCTCCCTCAGGGAGCTCACAGCCTGGACATTGAAACGAAAAAGCACAGCAGAGTGTTCGAATAGTATCAAAAACCAGACCCATTGTCATTGAGTTGATTCTGACTCATAGCGACCCTATAGGACAGAATAGAACTCCCCCATTGAGTTTCTAAGGCTGTAATCTGTATGGAAGCTGACTACCACATCTTCCTCCCACAAAGTGGCTGGTGGGTTTGAACCACTGACTTTTTCAATTAGCTGCTTAACCACTGTCCCACCGGGGCTCCTTGTTTGAATAGTAGCTGACACCAGTTGACGTGTCAGGCTCTGTCTATGAAATTGCTCATTTAGCCCTCAGTAGGTACTATTATTATCGTCTCTATATTTATGGAGAGGGAAACTGAGGCACAGAAATGACTTGCTCGAGGTTGCCTGACTGGTACATGGCGGAGCTGGACTCAGACCCAGGCAGTCCAGCTCCAGAGTCCATTTTTAGCCACCACAGTATAGGGAGCATGATGCCACATGGAACGGAAGGGAGATCGGGAAATACTGCAGAAGGGTGAAAGACGAGAGGGTGCATGTCTGTGGAGGTGAGGGAGGGCACTTCAGACAGAGGGGACAGTATGGGCATGAAACGCCTGGTCTATTTGGAGAAGGTGCTGGTTATTAGATATGGCTGGAGTTGGGGGAGGGTCATGAGATGAAGCTGGAGAAGCTGGCAGGGGCCGGACCATGGAGAGTTTCCTTGCTTTTTAAAATTTTTTTTATTCTGCTTTAGGTGAAAGTTTACAGAGTGTGTTAGTCATCTAGTGCTGCTGTAACAGAAATACCACAACTGGATGGCTTTAACAAAGAGAAAGTTATTCTCTCACAGTCTAGTAGGTTACAAGTCCAAATTCAGGCCGTCACCTCCAGAGGAGGGCTTTCTCTCTCCATTGGCTCTGGAGGAAGGTCCTTGTGCTACATCAGCCTTCCCTTGGTCTGGGAGCATCTCAGCACAGGAACTTCAGGTCCAAAGGGCATGCTCTCCTCTGGGCACTGCTTTCTTGGTGGTGTGAGGTCCCCCATTCTCCACTTGCTTCCCTTTCCTTTTATCTCTTGTAAGATAAAAGGTGGTGCAGGCCCACCCCAGGGAAACTCCCTTTACATTGGATCAGGGATGTGACCTTAGTAAGGGTGTTACAATCCCACCCTAATCCTCTTTAACATAACATTACAATCACAAAATGGAGGACAACCACACAATACTGGGAATCAAGGCCTAGCCAAATTGATACACACATTTTTGGGGGGACATAATTCAATCCATGACACAGAGCAAATTAGTTTCTCATTAAACAATTAATACACAGGTTGTTTTGTGACACTGGTTGCCAACCCCGTGATGTGTCACAATACTCTCCCCTTCTCCACTCCAGTTCCTTGTTTCTGTTTGTTCAGCTTTCCTGTCTCTTCCTGCCTTCTTGTCTTTGCTTTTGGGCTGGCGTGCCCGTTTAGTCTCGTATACATGATTGAACTACGAAGCACGTTCCTTACGTGTTATTGTTTGCCCTATGACCCATTGCTGTTGAGTCAATTCCAACTCATAGAGACCCTATGACCTGTCTAATCTTTGGCTGAAGGCTGAACCTCGGGAGTGACTTCAGTACTAAGTTAAAAGGGTGTTGGGGGCCATACTCTTGGGGTTTCTCCAGTCTCTGTCAGACCAACAGACTTGGTCTTTTTTTTGGTGAATTTGAATTTTGTTCTGTATTTTTCTCTCACTCTGTCTGGGACCCACTACTGTGATCCCTGTCAGAGCAGTCCGTGGTAGTAGCTGGGCACCATCTAGTTGTTCTGGGCTCGGGTGGAGGCTGTGGTAGTTGTGGTCCATTAGTCCTATGAACTAATCTTTCCCTTGTGTCTTTGGTTTTATTTATTCTCCTTTGCTCCAGCTGGTGTGGGACCGGTAGATGCATCTTAGATGGCCGCTCGCAAGCTTTTAAGACCCCAGATGCTGATCACCACAGTCAAATGTAGAACATTTTCTTTATGTTATGCCAGTTGAGCTAGATGGCCCTCAAGACCGTGGTCCCCAGCCCTCATCCCAGTAACGCAGTCCCTCAGGGAGTTTGGTTATGTCTGTGAAGCTTCTATGACTTGCCTTGGTCAAGTTGTGCTGACTTCCCCAGTATTGTGTACTGTCTACCCTTCACCCAAGGTACCGCTTATCTACTATCTAGTTAGTGATTTTCCCTTCCCACTCTTCCTCTCCCTCATGACCATCAGAGATTGTTTCTTTCTGTGTGTAAACCTTTTCTTGAGTTTTTATAATAGTGGTCTCATATAGTATTTGTCTTTTTGTGACTGGCTTATTTCACTCAGCATAGTGCCTTCCAGATTCATCCATGTTGTGAGATGTTTTGCAGATTTCATCATTGTTCTTTACTGTTGTGTAGTGTTCTCTTGTGTGTATGTACCATAGTTTGCTTATCCATTCATGAGTTTATAGACACTTAGGTTGTTTCCATCTTTTCGCTATTGTGAATAATGCTGCAGTGAACATGGTGTGCATATGTCTATTCATGTGACAGCTCTCATTTCTCTAGGATATATTCCTAGGAGTGGGAGAGCTGGATCATATGGTATTTCTATTTCTAGCTTTTTAAGGAAGCCTCATATCGTTTCCCAAAGTGGTTGTACCATTTTGCATTCCCACCAGCAGTGCATAAGAGTTCCAGTCTGCCCGCAACCTCTCCAACTTTTGTTATTTTCTGTTTTTTTTTGATTCGTGCCAGTAATGTTGGGGTAAGATGGTATCTCATTGTAGTTTTGATTTGCATTTCTCTAATGGCTAGTGATCGCAAGCATTTCCTCATGTGTCTGTTAGCTGCCTGAATGTCTTCTTTGAAGTGTCTGTTCATTTCCTTTGCTCATTTTTAAAATGGATTATTTGTCTTTTTATTGTAGAGGTGTTGGGTTTTCTTACAGATTTAGAGTGGGTTTCCTTGCTTTGCCACAAGGCTTGGCTTCTTCCCTATCTTCTTCCCCTTGGGGCTACCGGTTCGTCCATTTATCATCCCCTGTGCTGTCTCCTATGCAGGTCTGTGGCTCAAGACATCCCCATGCTGCAGAAACTGGGCATCACCCATGTCCTGAACGCTGCTGAAGGCAGGTCCTTCATGCATGTCAACACCAGTGCCAGCTTCTACAAGGACTCCGGCATCATCTACCTGGGCATCAAGGCCAATGACACACAGGAGTTCAACCTCAGCGCCTTCTTTGAAAAGGCTGCAGACTTCATTGACCAGGCCCTGGCTCAAAAGAATGGTAAGTGGCCTGCTGCCCAGGAAAAAAATGGGAGGCAGGTTTGGCTGGACTGTCCTTCCAGAAAACAGGCCCACACAGACCTCCTCTTGGAAGCCCCCTGGCTTCCCATCTCTTGTGGTGAATGACTGAGAGCGTCAGGGCTCCCTACTCACTTGGCTGTCTGTCAAGTGGTCCCGTATGACCCACGATGACAGTCCCGGGGTCCTTGCGTTTGATTTGATTTTGCTTGAGGGTAGCTTTCCAGCCACTTATAAAATGCTTTCTGCAGCTCCTGAGCATAAATTAAGACTGAAGCAGAGCTCTGCGGTGCTGGCACATCCTGAAGAGGAATACTAGAAAGCCAGAGGGCAGACAGCAGCTGAGCAGGCTGGGCTGCTTGCCCTTTGTTTTTAGGTTTTTTCCTTCAGCTCCTCCCTTTACCTTTTGCTGCTTCCTACAGCCTCTTCCTTCTCCCCACCCTAAACCGTTCAGGGGGAGATGACCTCCCACTGAGGCGTGATCAGCCTTGTCCCCGGATTCTAGCCTATCTCTGCTACACTGACGCTTCTGTGCCCAGCAGCCTCCCCACCGAACGATTTCTAGTAAACTGAGTTTACTAGACCACTGGATAGCCCACAGCTGGGGCCCAGGAGACAATGGAATCTGTAGGCTTTACTGTCAAGTCCTTCACGGTCCTGTCCCTGTCAGCCCCCTAGCTCAGCCCAGCTCCCTCCGTTCTGGTGGCACTGAACTCCTTCTATATTGATGGAAAACCAGGGGGCCAGTTAGGGGGATGCGTTTTGTTCTTCCTGTATAATATTAACTGGCCATTCATGCAGGGGACTTAGAGCTCTCTGACTTTACTTCCTCTCTCCATACAACTAGGAACAACCTGACTTTTTGTGACTGCCTGTCTTAGTCCAGGGTCTTCAGTCTGGAAAGCTCTCTCTGCCTTTTTCCACCCTCTCCTCTGGCAAACTCCACCTTGTACTTAGCACTGGGTATAAGTGTCCCCACTTCTTCTATGAAGTCTGCTCTCAGGTTTGGTCCACTGTGTCCCTTGTCTATCTCCCCAGCACCTAACATAGCATCGGGTACATAGTAGGTGCACCATAAATACTTACCAAATGAGGGACACAAGTGAATTCCATTGGCTTTAATGCCAGGTGTAAGTGCTCCTGAGATGGACTGGCCAAGTGAGTCACCAGACACACCCTGGCCTTCCTCTGTGTGCAGGACTCTGCACCGTGGGCACCCAGGGGCCCATCATCAGGGAACCTCAGAGGAGGGAGTAGTCCCTTCCACCAGAAGATCAAGGGGGGCTTCGTGGAGAAGGCGGCATCTGGCTGGTTCTGGAAGGATGGGAGGTTGAAGACCCTTCCCCTGGTGGGCTCTGTGTGACCTGGGAACACTAGGTATGTTACAGGTGGGAAGGTAGCTGCTTTGCAGAGGGACTGACTCTCAGGGCAGGGGTGGGAAGACCCCACTCGGAATACTTTGGGGAGACTAGCCAGAGAGTGAATGGGCAGCAAAGTAGAAGACTCCTGCTCCCTGATTTGAGAGGTGTGGAAAAAATAGAGTGATGTTTTGAGGGGTGATAAGAGCAGAAGAGGCTATGTTTGACTCTGTGATAGCAGATTTCTCTTTATTTTACTTGGATCCGCAATCAAAGCACATGGAAACAGCAGTCAAGAAATCAGACGGTGTATTGCATTGGGCAAATCTGCTGCAAAAGACCTTTTTAAAGTGTTAAAAAGAAAAGACGTCACTTCAAGGACTAAGGTGCACCTGACCCAAGCCATGGCATTTTCAGTCACTTCATATGCACGCGAAAGCTGGACAGTGAATAAGGAAGACAGAAGAGGAATTGATGCCTTTGAATTATGGTGTTGGTGAAAATACTGAATATACCATTGACTGCCAGAAGAATGAGCAAATCTGTCCTAGAAGAAGTACAGCCAGAATGCTCCTTAGAAGCAAGGATGGCAAGACTTCATCTCACTTACCTTAGACATGTAATCAGAAGGGACCAGTCCCTGAAGAAGGACATTGTCTTAGTTATCTAGTGCTACTATAACAGATATACCACAAGTGGTTGGCTTTAACAAGCAGAAATTTATTCTCTCACAGTCTGAGAGGCTAGAAGTCCGAATTCAGGGAGTCAGTTCCCAGGGAGGGCTTTCTCTCTTTTTCAGTTCTGAGGGAAGGTCCTTGTTATCGATCTTCCCGTGGTTTAGGAGTGTCTCAGCCCAGGGACCCTGGGTCCAAAGGACATGCTGTCCTCCTGGTTCATTCTTGGTGGCATGAGGCCCCTTGATCTGAGGTGATGCTGTGTGGGAAACCATGGCGGTGGATAAAGCATTCTTTAAGTCTATGGATGGTGGTTTTGGCAGAAGCATTGCATGCAGGAAAGGCAAATCCGTATCCAGAGTAAGTGTCTATTCCAGTAAGAACAAAACGCTGTCCTTTCCTCGATGGAAGCAGTCGAATGTAATCAACCTGCATCAGGTTGCTGGCTGATCACCTCAAGGGATGGTGCCATATCGGGAACTCAGCATTGGTCTCTGCTGCTGGCACACTGGGCACTCAGCAGTGGCTGTAGCCAAGTTGGCCTTGGTGACTGGAAGTCAGTGTTGCTGAGCTCATGCATAACCTGCATCCCTGCCACCACTTTTATGAGCCCATTGGACAATGACAGGAGTGGCTAGGGAAAGAGGATGACTGGTTTCCACAGAACACATCATCCTAACCACTTGATTGTTAAAATCCTCCTCTGCTGAGGCCACCTTTTGGTGAGCATTCACATGAGGCACAAATATCTTCACTTCTTTGGCCCATTCAGAGAGGTCTGTCCACATACCTCGTCCCCATACCTCCTTGTCACCAATTTTCCGATCATGTTTCTTCCAAGTCCCTGACCATCCAGGGACTTAAAGCCCATGAATCAGTATACAATCGCACATCTGGCCATTTCTCCTTCCAAGCAAAGTGAACAACCAGGTGCACTGCCCAAAGTTCTGCCCGTTGGGAGGATTTCCCTTCACCACTGTCCTTCAGGGAGGTCCCAGAAAGGGGCTGTAGTGCTGCCGCCGTCCACTTTCGAGTGGTGCCTGCATATCTCACCAAACCGTCTGTAAACCAGGCACGAGTTTTCTCTTCCTTGGTCAACTGATCGTAAGGAGCTCCCCATGAGGCCACAGGTGCAGACTGGGAGATGGAAGGTAATGTGACAGGAGTGGAGACCATGGGCATTTGGGCTACTTCCTCATGCAACTTACTTGTGCCTTCAGGTCCTGCTTGAGCCTGATCATATACCACTTCCACTTAATGATGGAGTGTTGCTGTGCATGTCCAACATTATGGCTGTGTGGGTCAGACAACACCCAGTTCACGACAGGAAGCTCAGGCCGCGGGGTTACTTGGTGGCCCACAGTTAAGCGTTCAGTCTCTGCTAAGGCCCAGTAACAAGCCAAAAGCTGTTTCTCAAAAGGAGAGTAGTTATCATATTGGCTGGTGTGATTGATCCTGATTACCAAGAGGAAATCAGATTGGTATTACATAATGGAGGCAAAGAAGAGTATGTCTGGAATGCAGGAGATCCCTTAGGGCGTCTCTTGGTACTACCATGATCTGTGATTAAGGTCAATGGAAAACTACAGCAACCCAATTCTGATATGATTCATAATGGCCCAGACCCTTCAGGAATGAAGGTTTGGGTCACTCACTAAGCAAAGAACCATGACCAGCTGAGGTGCTTGCTAAGGGTAAAGGGAATACGGAATAGGTGGTAGAAGAAGGTAGTTCTAAATACTAGTTACGACTGCGTGCCCAGCTGCAGAAAAGAGGACCGTAATTGTTATGAATATTTCTGCTTTGTATGTGTGCATCAAACATTTTTGTTTTCTTATAAAATATAAGATGTAAACAGGGCTAGTGTGTTTTCAGTTATGTGTGTGTTAGTTGTATCGTGTTGGGTGCAAGTATTACTTTAATTTGTCTTTATTCCGAGGTTATGTATGGTTTAAGGAGATGTGTACAGGTGCCAAGTTGACAAGGAGTGGACTGTGGTCACTAAGGTTGTGTGTCAGCTTGGCTGGGCCATGATTCTCAGTGGTTTGGCAGTCGTGATGTAGTTTGGCAGTTGTATAATGATGTGATCATCTCCGTGATGAGATTTGATATAATGGGATCACCTCCATGATGGGATCCGCTGTGAGTAGCCAACCAGTTGAAAGGGAGTTTCGTTGGGTATGTGGCCTGCGTCCAATATAGATGGACTTTCTGGCAAGGCTTGCAGGTTTTTGCTTGCTCTGGCTCCTGTTCATCTGACCTCTGGTTCTTGGGACTTGAGCTATCAGCTTACCTGCTGCCTTGCCTGCCAATCTTGGGATTCATCAGTCTTCACAGCCTGTGATCCAGAGCCCTGCTGTCTGACCTGCCAATCTTTGGTTTGCCAGTCCCTGCAGCTACGTGAATCAGGAGAGGCCTCCAGCCTGACCCACGGACTTGGGACATTCCAGCCTCTGTAATCGCATAAGCCATTTCCTTGATATAAATCTCTCTCTATATATATTTATACCATTTACTGATTTTGCTTCTCTGGAGAACCCAGCCTAAGACAGACATCATAACTGGTAAAGTAAAGGGTCAGCAAAAAAGAGGAAGACTCTCAACGAGATGGGTTGACACAGTGGCTGAAACAATGGGCTTAAACATAGCAACAGTTGTGAGGATGGTACAGGACTGGGCAGTATTTCGTTCTGTTGTACATAGGATCTCTAACTGACTCGACGGCACCTGACAACAATAGAGGCGCTCGTGGGTAACCATTCACTTGGTTAGTCACCAAATATCTTTTGAGCACCTAGCATGTGCTAGAGATTGTAGGGGGCATCCAAAAATCAATAGTCCACAGTTATTGCCTGTCTTAGTCATCTAGTGCTGCTCTAACAGAAGTACTATGAGTGGATGGCCTCAAAAAAGAGTTTATTCTCTTACAGTCCAGTAGGCTACAAGTCCAAATTCAGAACATCAGCTCCAGGGGAAGGCTTTCTTCGTTGGCTCTGGGGGAAGGTCCGTGTCATCAATCTTCCTTTGGTCTGGGAGCTTCTCTGCGCAGGAACATTAGGTCCAAAGGACACGCTCTGCCCCTGGTGCTGCTTTCTTGGTGGTATGAGGTTCCCAAGTGTATCTGCTCACTTTTCTCTTTTATATCTCAAAAGAGATTGGATTAAGACACTATCTAATCTTGTAGACATCATCAGTATAACCTCATCATAGTGACAGAGTTTACAACATATGAGTTCACATATAACCTCATCATAGTGATAGAGTTTACAACACATAAGGAAATCGCATCAGATTACACAATCATACAATACTGGGAATCATGACCCAGTCAAGCCGACAGACATTTTTGGGGGACACAGTTTAATCCATGACATTGCCCTTAAGGAATTCTCATTCTGGAAGAGCAGGGTTGATCTGAGCGTGGCCAATAATAACACGCTGTAGTAGTGGATGTACTATGTGCCACCAGAGGAATCATAGTGTTGGTGAATATTTATTGCATACTCATGTATGCCAGGGACTAGCCTAAGAGCCTTATATATTGTCTTGTTTAATCTCACAGCCATTTGTGCAGTGAGCATTAATAGCATAGATGTGAAAACTGAAGCACTGTGAGGTTAAAAAACCAAAACCATACCTATTGCTGTTGAGTCGATTCCCAGTCACAGAGACCCTATTGGACAGGGTAAAACTGCTCCACAGGGTTTCCAAGGCTGTAAATCTTTACAGAAGCAGATTGCCACATCTTTCTCTTGCGGAGCAGCAGCTGGGGGGTTTGAACCGCCCACCTTTCGGTTAGCAGCTGCATGCTTTAACCATTGTGCCTCCAGGGCTCTTTACTGAGGTCAGGTGAGTTAAATAGTTTAATAACCGGCAAGTTAAAATTTAAACTCAGGTTCATATGACTTCAAAGATTTGGGTTCTAAATCCCTATGCTGACAATGGAAATACGTGATGGTGTCTTAAGGTACAAGTAGGAGTTTTCTAGCTAGCCAACAGGGAGAGGATGTTCCATATGGAGGGTACAATGTATGCAAAGGCACAGAGATGAGAAGAAGCATGGAAAGGTCTGTCAGCCATGGGTAGCTGGCCTTGTAAACCACACCTTGGAGACTAGCCGCTACCCTACAAACGTTGGCAGGTCATATTTGTACTTAGAAAGGTGTGTGGATTGGTGGTGGTGAGAGTAGAGCAAGAGAGCTCAGTTTGGAGATGTTGGGGTGGTGCAGGTGAGAGGTGCTGAGGACCTCTTGGGGTAGGGGTAGAGAGAAGCAGAGATCATGGCTCAGAGTGGCTCCCCCTGACCTGCTGGGACTTTTCTGATGATGCCCTTGACCATCTCCTTGCCATTCATTCCTTTGTTCATTTGCCAAGTGTTGGGGATGCTGCAGGGGGCAAAACAGACAGACATGCCTGCCCTGTGGAGCCGAGGGGGTAGTGGGAATCCCCGAATTTGTAGCCAGTTGGTCCAAAGTGTGGGTGTCCTGGGAACCCTGAACTTCTGGCTGGCGTCTCAAGTCTTGGGCAGACTTGGCAGTGGAGAGGACTGTGAGATCTGACCTAACTGAGTGGTTAAGGTCAGAAAAACAGCATTGCAGTTGGTGTCGCAACAGAAGAGACTAGAAATGACTAGTTGCAGTTGGTGTCAGAGAAGACATTTGGCGTTGATTTCAGATAAGAAGACACACATCATATGCAGCTATGAACATTCTAGTGCATTTCTTTTAGTGAACATGTGTACACATTCCTGCTGGGCATGTACCTGGAAGTGGAGTCACTAAGTCGTAGGGGATGCGTGTGTTCGGCTTTAGTAGATACAGCCACACAGTCTTCCAGAGTGGTTGTACCAATCACCACCCGCTTCATCCATGTATTAGAGCTCTAATACCACATCGTCACCAACACTTTGTGTTTTCCATCTTTTTCATTTTAGCCATTAGGTGGGTGTGCAATGGCATCACATTGTGGTTTTCGTTTGCATTTCATGGACTAGAGTTATTATGTGACTGGACATCCCAGCTCATGATGTTTTCCCTGTTTCTTACAGGCCGGGTGCTTGTCCACTGCCGCGAAGGTTACAGCCGCTCCCCAACTCTAGTCATCGCGTACCTCATGATGCGTCAGAAGATGGACGTCAGGTCTGCTCTGAGCATTGTGAGGCAGAACCGTGAGATCGGCCCCAATGATGGTTTTCTGGCCCAACTCTGCCATCTCAATGACAGACTAGTCAAGGAGGGGAAATTGTAACTCTAGGGTGCCCCCACTGCCTCTCCTCTAGAGGCCAACAGGGGAGGCCCTGGGTAAGTGTCCCAAGCCGCCATGTTTAGAATCACAGTGTACCCTGCTCCTAGCATCACCAGGCACTTGCCAATGAGTCTGTCCCAACACAGCCCTGGGCCACTTCTCCCCTGAGGAGCACATAAAGAAGCTTGCTGAGAAGTGCATCCTTGCTCCCTGATGTGTCCTGTTCCTGTAATTTGTGATGTCCTGTCCCCAAGGCAGGGGCCCAGAGGGGCAGGCCTGTGACATGCACGCTTCTCAGTGACCCAGGGCAGGAGCTCTGTGGACGCTTACAGGGGCACCTCATGACCTTCGCCCCACTCCTGGCTTCTCTCCTGAGTGGGGACGGTGGCATCTTGAACTCTAGTGAGGGAACTATGCAAACACAGGTCCCTCTCTCCCCACCATGTCTTTGCCCCTGATCTCCCAGCCTTCCACACCCTGCTCGCAGGTATGGCCACGTCATGACGTCTGAAGCAAGAGGGGTAGGAGTGCCTGCCAATTGTTAGAGGATGGAAATTTCCACAGAGAGACCTTATTTTAAGTATTTCCTTAGGATTAAAGAGGCCCTCTGAGTGGGCAAACGAATTCTCTTGGAAGACTCTCCTAGATCCAGAGAGTCTTAAAAATGTGACTCTCTGGACGGCTTGAGTTCAGAATCCACAGTGTTGGACTGTTTCACTTGACCTGTTCTCAGTCACTTGGTTTGTTACAAGAGCGAAGCCTGGGGCCTAACTGTATTTTTCTTTTTTAGAAAACAGGGTGTTGTAGTCTAACCTATTTAAAAACCCCACCATTTAGAGAATTACAAGGGTTTTGTCCTGAATTATAGTGTTGGTGAGCCCAAGCCATTCGTTCTAACTGCTTTTTGTCTCGGTTGCTATTCCAAGAGCAAAGGGAGGAAATCGGCCAATTACAGCGTGCATGTGGGGGGGTGTGGGGGTGTGTCTCTGGGAAACGCAGCCAGAGGCTGAGCAGGGAAATGAGCGGTCCCAGGCTCACACCCAGCCCACTTACAGGAGGTTCTTCCCCTCCCTGGGGCCTGTGCAAGATCCCTGGAGCCTTGGGAGCAAAAGTGACTCAGCAGGGCAGAAATAAAACATGGCGGAGCATCCAAACAAAAACAAGCAACCTCTTTTAGGACTTTCCTTAGGATGCAGTTGGAACGCACTGGCACTTACGCTCATGTGTGCATGTTTGTTAGAATATAAGAGTTTTGTTTTGAACACAGTCTTGTTAGGGTTTTGCATTATTATCATTATGGAAACGGATGCAAAGCTGTTTATCTTCAGGGTCCCTAAGGGCAGAGGGGTGGTCTCAGGCACACCCTCAGCGCCTAGCACAGAGGTGTCTGATAAAAGAATTAACCCCCTCCCTTTTTTGCCTGCAAGTATATGTAAGGCATGTAGGGTGTTGTTCTGTTGGATGTACTAAGCTTCCAGGAGCCTGAATTTGTGGTAGGATCACTTGCCAGGGTGTGCAAAGGAGTCTTACCTGAAGTGAAATATCAGGGACTTTCGTTGAATATTTGAAATTCAGTTTTAAATTTAAGTTCAAGAAGTATTAACATGTTGGGAGGGGGAACGTGCCTTTTTCAGAGTTTACCAAGGAGTTCCCGTCTAGGAAGAGGAGACTGGGCTCAGATAGATACAGGCGTGCCTTAGGGCTTCGCTCACAGGCGCGAGGATTCTCTGTCTCCTCAGGAGCCTCGCTGCTGCAGGAGGTTCACTATCTACCATCTTTCCTCTGTGGCCACAGCAGCCCTAAAGAGATGAGGCTCTGTCCTCTTCTCTAGAGGCCTGGCTGTCCAAATAGACCCACCCAAGTGACATAGCCATCCTCTAAACTGTGTACCTCACTTTACAGTTCTCAGATAACTTTCCCATTTAACCTAACTAGATCTTCACAATAACCTTGTAAAGTTGGTAGAACTTATTAGTGTATTGTTACTTTTAAAAAAAAAAAAAAGAAGCTGGGGTTCAGAATGTTTAAGGGCGTGGCCCTCAGGGTTGCCTGGCTCTTTGACTTCAGGTCTGTGCTCTCTGAGGCTGAATTCTTCCTTTCATACTGTACTCTTCCTCAAGCTTGGCTGCTAACCAAAAGGTCAGTGGTTTGAATCCACCATCCGCTCTGTGGGAGAAAGATGTGGCAGTCTGCTTCCGTAAAGATTTACAGCATTGGAAACCTTATGGAGCATACCTACTCTATCCTATGGGGTCACTATGAGTCAGAATTGACTCAAGGGCTGTGGATTTGGGTTGGGGTTCTTCCTCAAGACCTAAGTCCCCACTCCTACCCAGGGAGTGTCCAGTGGTCTGCACACACCCTTGACCCACCCCAGCTGCACAAGTGGTTCCCAGAGGACACTGTTCAGGCTGGGTTGCTAGAGGTGGTCTGGGTGAGGGTGGAACAGAGTTAGCACAAACCCATCTCTGCTCCTAGAGAAGGAAAGAGAACATTCCAGCCATCTGGGCTAGAATGTACGGCTCTTCTGCCAAGCTAAGTGTAACACCCCTAAGTCAGAGCCCTCTGCTCCACTCTGGATGAGGCTCTGGAGCTGGGGCTAAGAGTCCCCTCCTACAGCAGGCAGTGGTCACTCCACATGGACAGCCACAGCTACTTAGGCAAACGCAGCAGGTTGGTGTGGCTGAGACTGGCTTTTACAGGCGTTGTCTGGTTAACCAGGACCTCTCGAAGGCCTCTTTGTGGGGGCCTGAGAAAGAAAAGGTTATTGGGAGAATTACTGCCTTTGCTTGGGGGCTACTTTTATGCTGACAGCTTGGGATTTCTTTAGTCCCAGAAATCCTGCATTTACTTCATGAGATTTAGCTCCTAGTTTTTAAGTAAAATAAAATAAAATTCTATTGTGTAAGAGCCAACACATACCCAGCTGGAAGTGAGAGCTGTGCTTGAACAGCTTTCTACCCCACTGAGAATTGATGGAGTCGGAACTCAGTGTGCCCCCCACCCCATCACTTTCTTTGGTTAGTAGAGCCCCATCTTGGCAAAATTAGAACATCAAATGGTCTACTTAATCCTAAAGCAGGACGCCTTTCCAAAGGATGGTTATTGAGTTGTCTTGAGAGCAGAAGCCACCATCTTTCAAACGCGAAGCTTATCTAGAAGATGCAGGTTCATTCTGGCTCTGACATTGTAGGGCTCTCTCAGAACCCCTACTCGGGAATTTACACCACCCGGAAATTATAGAGTATGTAGTAATAACTTTGTGGCCAGCAGGTGGCGCTGTTGCACCTGCAGTGACGGATGATTTGAAAAGGGCATGTTGGTGCCTTCTGAGTCACAAGTTAATGTTAAGATGCTAACGTTTTAATCAAAATAAGCACTGATCTTATAGTATGAAGATATGCTCTTCTCTTGCAGGAAGATTTCTTTATCAGAATCACTGAGGAACTAACAGCGATGGCCCTTCCAAGTTAAGGTTTTATCTTGATTAGAAATAGAGAAAACCCACTGCCTAGAGTCGATTCTGACTCATAGCAACTCTGTAGGACAGAGTAGAACTGCCCCATAGAATTTCCAAGGCTTTCACATCTTTCTCCCACGGAGTGGCTGGTGGGTTCGAACAGCTGACCTTTCTGTTAGCAGCCGAGCACTTAACCACTGTACCACCAGGGCTCTCTCAAATTGAGACTGGTTGGAAGCCAAATTTTTGTTCCCTCTTCCCTCCTGCCACCTTTTCGGGTAATTTGATTGTGAAAGGATGAATTTCCTGGAAAGAAAAGGGTGAGATGGCAAATTGTTTAAAAAAAAGAAATCTTAATGTCTGTTGTATCACAAATTGGTGTTAAAATACAAAATCGTAACCAAAATAAATACCTTACATTATAAAGAAATGGTCTTTTTTGTCCTTCTTATCACAGTTGATTTTCTTTTACACTTTAATGCTTAGCTTTGTGTTTGCTTTCTCTAACTTAAAGTTTTTATGATCATTTAAAAATTAGCCCTTCTGAGCTACTTACAGGTTCTTTGATGATTAAATATTTGTTGGACATCTCTCCAGTACCAGAAATTTGCTGTGCTAGAAATATTCATGGGCACAATGAGGGAAGTAAGATTCAGGGTCCTAAGACAGCAGGGGACTGGAGAGACAGTCTCAAGGTGGCCTCCTGTGAAGATGATGGGTGGTATTTTAGGATGTGAGTGATCCTGCAAATGAGTAGTCCCAAAACACTTCCCCTGCCCCAAAAGCCTTAAATTACATCATTAGTTGTTGTCAGCTGTTGTCGAGTCGCACCCCCCCCCCCGCCTCCCCAACTCTAAGTGACCCTGTGCACAATGGAAGAAAATGCTGCCGGGTCCTACGTCATCCCCCATGATCAGTTACGGATAGGACTGTTGTGATCCATAGGGTTTTCATTGTTTGATTTTTGGGTAGATCACCAGGCCTTTCTTCCTAGCTGTCTTAGTCTGAAAGTTCTGCTGAAACCTGTTCAGCGTTATAGCAACATTATACTGACAGGTGGTGGCTGTGCCTGAGGTGCATTGGCCTGGAATTGAACCCAGGACTCTCATGTGGGAGGCAATAATTCTGCCGCTGAACTACCTGCTATATCCCTTATAATCAACATTGCCTTTTCTGTCTGAATTAAAAATGTCAGAGAAAGTTGGGTGATCAGAATGCCTTTTTTTCAGGCAGAAAGAGTGGGCAGTGAAAGAGCCTTTCTAGCCCCCAAGTCCCCATTTGTAACTGAGGCAATTAGACTAGCTCACTATTTGTCAAACCTCTTTGGCAACATTATCTTTTTTTTTAATATATATAAAACTTAAGGTAGCACACTAACTTATAAAACTAGTAAAAAGTGCTTTTTTTATTTTTGTAAATTTTTTAAATTGTACTTTAGGTGAAGGTTTACAGAACAAGTAGTTTCTCATTAAACAGTCAGTACACATTGTTTTATGACATCGGTTAACAACCCCACGACATGTCAACCCTCTCCTTTCTCGACCTCTTTCTTTTTGGTGAAAATATACATAGCCACAGATACACCATTTCAAAAATTTCTACACGCACAGTTCAGTGACATCGATTATGTTCTTCCAGTTGTACTGCTATTCTCACTTTAGATGAAGGTTTACAGAACAAAATAGTTTCTCATTAAACAGTTAGTATACATGTTGCCCTATGACAATGGTTAACAACC